>NC_079435.1:38049341-38399996 GCF_903798145.1 Danio aesculapii
ATAAGCCATTTAATAAGAATATGTGAATAACTCAA
This sequence comes from Danio aesculapii, assembly GCF_903798145.1. Lineage (NCBI taxonomy): Eukaryota > Metazoa > Chordata > Actinopteri > Cypriniformes > Danionidae > Danio > Danio aesculapii. The sequence goes on from NC_079435.1 coordinate 38,049,377, forward strand.
TTTTGACAAAAATGTTAGACAAAACCTTATAATTATAAGGTGAAGATTTGTCAGAGTATTGAACCTGAGAAATTTTAACGACAAATCAAATTCAGTTTGTTCTACTGAATAAAAGTGATCTAAAAAATATCCACGATACAATTGTAAGGGCCTGATGATAATCATATTTTAAGGTAGATTAATGAATCTTGGCAAAAACATCTTAAACAATGTAATCTTTGCATTTAAAATGACATAACTGAGCTAATGACACTTAATGAAAGTTGTCACAGGCATGCATAAAATCTCATTCATCTTCGTGACATGTGTCATGTCATGATTTTAAAAGTGTCTTATTTTTTTTTTTTTAACCAAAATGACCATTTTTAGGATTTATATAGAAGCTCAAAGAAAAAAACTTATTTGTTTTTTTATCAATTAAACTTGTCAGTAATGAGTAAAAGTGTTAAATAATAATAATAATTAAAAAAAAAAATAATAATAATAATAAAATCCTACTGACTCTTAGTTGGTTTCTATAGTAACATTGTGCGCTCCTATATCTAACACAAGACATACTGTACATTCCTTGCATACATCTGATATTCTATATTCATAACATAGTCACAAACAGCTCCATGCAGTGGCATTATGTAACCCTCACCTTAGCACTATTAGTCTCTTTGTCATCAAATCAGTACCAGAAAAGGGACCGTTTTAATGAGCAGAAGGAAACGGCTCTTCTTGCAAAGAGTACAAGATGGCCGCTTTAATAAATTCTGTCTCCATCTAAAGTTAAGTTACAAAGTGTGGCTCAGTGAAAACTCTAGCCTCAGCACAAATTCCATGTGAAGTCCGGAAGCTGCCGTGCATGGAATAGATTATCTGGACCGCTGTGATGCGATTGGCCACTGTGAGCTTAACTCCACCCCCACATCACAACTCTTGCTTTATCACAAGGTGCAAGGGCTTCTGAACACACCGCTGGTCTGCCTGTTTTATGATGTAGTCTTCTTTTTCTGTCTGATATGATCACATTCCACTGACTGAGAAAACTCAACCATATTTCATCATCCTCCTCACCATCATCATAAGTCGAAGTTTTCATTGCTTTTCCATCTCTTGTGTTTTTGTTTTATTTATGATGTTTATGAATCATTCATCAGCCTCATCTGTCTTTTTTTCTTTGTTGTTTCCTTTTCCATCCTTTCTTTCCTGTTTTACATTTCAGCGTTCTGTTGAGGCATGGCTTGTTATGGATAGTCACTGGTAAGGGTCTCCGGCCAATCAGAGTGCCAGTTCTCTGAATGGTGCATTCTGATTGGAGTGTTTAGCTGTCTAGTTTCCTCCACTGTTTGATTGATTCTCTGAATGTTCAAATGATTTAAGTCATTCATCAATTCTCCAACGTGGCTCTTTGAAATGAACAATGTAATTATAATTCTTCATGAGTGCGTGTTCTCTTTCTGCATCAGTCCCGAGTTGGTGCAAAATCAATACTTCTGTCTGTCTGTCAGTCTTTCCATCTTAATTCGCCATTATTTATTTATTAGCATTATTGTCTCTGATGGAAACAATAATTCATGTTTGCTGTCTCTCTGTACATCGTCTGAAAAGTAGTTTGCCCCTGTCTGTCTGTATGTCTGTCTGTCTGTCTCTCGCTTTCTCGTTCTCTCTCTCTCACTCATACTTTCTAATGATCTTGTTTCAGTGCCAAACATTAGGCTGTCACATTAGCTCGGTTCACAGTATAAATGGCTTCCAAGCTGATTATGTGTGAGTCTAAGTGTGTGTGTGTGTGTGTGGTGACCCCAAAGAGTAAATGACATCACTAAATGGGTGTGAGGCTCAGTGCTAAGTACAGACTAGTAGACATTATGGCTGGAGCCAGCTTGACATTTGACTGCTGTAGAATAATGCCTTTCTCCGAGACAGTTTATATTCTGATCCTACTATTGTTGAACTGAGGAAACAGATACTGAGCAGTAATATAACATTTGGTTATGCTCAGATATATAAACTGTTATAGAAATATAAACTGTTTGAGGTCATGCGTGTGTGAGTGAGTGAGAGTTCTGCGTTTGAACTGTTTAATTTGACCTCTCTCTCTGTCTCTCTCAGGTCCTGGGTTATAGGTGCTATTGCTCTGCTGTGTCTGCTGGGTTTGACCTGGGCATTCGGGCTCATGTATATCAATGAGAGCACTGTCATCATGGCCTACCTCTTCACCATCTTCAACTCGCTGCAGGGAATGTTCATCTTCATATTTCACTGCATCCTGCAGAAAAAGGTGACACACACATTCTTCAGTTAGTGGCACTTTTGACTATTGGGAGCTTGAAAAATGAAACTTTAAGCTGTTTCATATGCATTGAAACATTTATCAGCTCAGATCATGGCCTTCATCAACCTTGGATTGATATACTGTAGAGTAGATGTTTGATGTTTTGGTTATGATGGAAATTCCATGTTTGAAATTTTCTAAAGGAAAATAAGTTCACTAGCAAAATAAATTTAGACCTGTTAAAATACTGAATGTTCTGTCCATCGATGAATGTCCAGAAAAAAAAACATGTCAAATGCATCTCACTGTGTTATACAAGTTTGCTAGAATGCTATTAAGGTGTTTTTACCCCATATTTTCAATTATGCATTGCATTGTGTTTTACATTTGGTTAAACCATTTTTTATGCATGCACACACACACACACACACATATGTCAGGATATGTTTTTTGGCTAATCTTTTTCATTTTAAAGACTATATTCAGTCTTCTTTACCCAAACCTAACCCTAATCCCACCCCTCATAAGAAACATTTAGCATTTTGTAGGGATGTCCCAATCAGGTTTTTTGCCCTTGAGTCCGAGTCATTTGATTTTGAGTATCTACCGATACCAAACCCAATCCGATACTTATATAATACATTTAAAAAATTACAAATCGAGGTTCTATGTGCTCCATAAGCATAAGAAACCCAGGGTTCTCTGCAAAGGCGAATGGCAGGTCACTCATTGCGATCATTTGTGCAATCTTGGCTGTGATGTTTTGTGCCTTCACGTTGTCACATGTCTTTTTTTCCTGAACAAACTGAAAGAAACCTTTCAAAATGACAAAAATTTGCGGTCAAAATGTTGTAGTAAAATGTCTCATGAAAGTGTGCTAGTTGTTTTGTCTGATTGTGTGGTCCAACAAGTATAGCAATATCAGTATTTTTTAACATTGTGGGGACAATTTATTTTGTCCCACAAGGAAAACAACTCATTAATCATACAAAATGCACAAGGTTTCTTGTGAGGGGTGGGATTATGGTTGGGTTGGGGAAAGAGGACAGATTAAACAGTTATTTAAAATGAAAAAGAATTGCCATAAAACATATGCTGACATATGTGTCTGTGCATGCATAAAAAATGGTTTAACCAAATGTAAAACACAACAGCAGCACAATGCAATGCATAATTGAAAACATGGGTAAAACACCTAAATATCATTATAAGAAACTTGTATAACACAGTGAGATGCATTACTGACTTTTATTAAAGTGTGTTGTGTTTAAAGGGATAGTATATATTAAAAAAAATCTAATTTATTCACTATTTATTCACCCTCAAGTGGTTCCAAACATGTATGATTTTCTTTCTATTAATGTACACAAAAATATCTTTAGTAGAAAGTTGAAAACCTGTAACCAGTGACTTTTATACAGTACTGAATATGGAGGTCAATTGTTACAGGTTTCCAACATTTTTCAATCCTCTTTTGTGATTAACAGAAGACATGTAAAGGGTGAGTAAATGATGACAGATAAAAAAATTGGGGTGAAATTTTTCTTTGAGAATCTCCTTTCAAAGCATTTAAAATCATACACAGGTATGGTTTAAGTTGCTATGGAAAACTTTAAGCAGTACATTTCAGATTTTCACAAATCAAATTTAAATCATTATCCAATTTTAATGTGACCCTAGGCTACAAAACCCAGCGTTCTTTTGTTACACATGTATATTTTTGGCAATGGGTCAAAATGAAAGATTTTTTTTATGTCAAAAGTCATTAGAATATATAGAAGATCATGTTCCATGAAGATATTCTTATAGTGTAACTATTTCAAAACATATTTTTTGATTAGTTTTGAGTTTTTAGATTTTTTTGAACCCTCAGATTTTCAAAAAGTTATATCTCAGCCAAATATTGTCCTAACAAACCACACATCGATGTAAAAGCTTATTTATTCAGTCTCCATGTTATGAATAAATCTCTCTCTCTCTCTATTTTTTAAAACATTGACGCTCATGAGTGGTTTTGTGGTCCGAGGTCACAAACGATTGTATTTAAAATCCTCCTAGGTGACAGAAAAGTTCCCCTAGCTTGAAGAATCACCCATATATGTTATGCAAACATCTGCAGTATTTCTATCACGTGCACACTCACATACTGAGGCTCGATTGACCTCTTTCCTGGGCATTTTACGGAGAGTTTACTGGCCTCTCATTAGTAACGATCTCATTAATCAACCCTTCTGTCACATGCATGCTCAATTAGAGACCCTCCGCTCATCAGATTTATTTAGCTCATGATGGATTTTAAACCTTTTAATTATCTGATGGCCAACCGGTGGATTGCTTCCAGAGACACTTAGCATCAAAATGCTCATATCCACATTACTCTGGTGCATCTTAGCTGTAGAAAGAAACAGATATTGATTAGAGCAGAAATAATATGTGTATATATGAATATTCCTATATATTATGAAAGGACAGGATGATTGGGCTGTTGTGGAGTTTATGTATTCCGCTGCCCAACCTTGAAGCTGAATTGCCAATTAATCATGTTTCTTACACATGAAATAGATGTGCGTGCAAGCCTAAAGTGAATCATTTCATCCATTTTTAACTAATATATCGGACTGTCTACCTAATGGATCCTAACGCAATAAATAAATTCTCTCAAAACACCCGCAAGAAGCTGTTTTCACAAGACAAGGGACTGATCTAAGCTTATTTGGGTTTTGTGGAGACAGCAGTGATTTAAATCTAAAGCTGTAAGTCGTGTTTGGTTGAGGTCTTCGAGGAGTTGGGTGTGCAGTCATCCGTTGAGATGGAGGAATAAAAACGGTGGATTTTATTTGGCCGATCTTAGAGAGTTTTCTTTCAACAGCTGCGCAAACAATAACACAACGTCCATGTTAACAACATTAAAAAGCAATTATAGCTGTATTATTGCTGATACAACGGGGAATTTTGTACTGATAATGGCCATTATGGTTATTATGTCTAGATTTTTGGATGCAGGAGTGCATGTTTTGGTCCTTGTCATTTGAGAATGAAGGTGAAGGTTGCGACGTTGAATGTATTTGTGTGTTTTTCCTGATTGAGATTACGTCATTTGGAAGGTCGTCCAGCATGCTAACTATTGAAGTCATGTAAATGATATACAGTTTCCTGCCATGCACATGAAAGTTCAGTTTGCTGTTCACAAGGACATTGCACACAGAAATGCGTTCACACAGTCCCACTGTGACCTGCAGAAACTTTGAGCTAACCAGTCGATTAAAAAAAAAAAGTAATCTAATTACTAGAAATGCTGACTAACTAATCAAATCACAATTAATCACAATATTTTATCTATACAAAAATCATTATTTGTAATACCCCCAAATGAAAGCTTAATGGAACTAGTAAACAGAAAACAATGTATTCAGCTAAAAGTGCTCAGATACTAATCATTGCTATTTTTAAAAGCTGATTTATTATGTTAAAATGATCATTTATTTTTCGTTCAATGATATTATTGAGCTGTACTACATGATTTTTACAACCTGAACATGAAATCATTTAAAAGGAACATCAGATTAATTTTACTGTATCAATGTTGCACATTATATGTGGTTACTTTACTATAAATTGTGTATAATTACAAGTAACCACACTTATAAATGATGTTTGCTGTTTGTTCAAACGTCTTATTAGATTTAGTTGAAATAGCACAATTCTTGAGTTTTTGCACAGCTTAATTTTTTTATGTTCAATCCACTTAAATGTGTAAAAACAAATCATTTAACGTAATTCCTTCATGCTGTCCCAACACAAAATGATTGTGTGGATCCCAGCAATTATTTACAGTGTAATGCCAAACTAAATCTATTCCTAACCCTTTAGTTGTACATTACTATTACTCTGTAAATGTGTAATTATATGGTAACAAGGACACAAAAGAATGGACAAATTACATTAAACTTTGTGTTTTTAAACAAACATAACTGATTGTTCACAATAATTTGGCTTGGCAAAATAAAAAAAGCCTCTATTATGCATTATAAAAGGTCATATTTTGGTTTTGGGGGTCACAAACAACAGGGTGATATGCATGCAAGGTCAAAAAAACACATTCATTGTCTTATAATACTAACCTAATTATTCCAACGACTCCCATATGATTCGTTCAGCGATTCATTTGTTCCCAAACCCCTCCTTGGCGCGATGCTAATCTGCACTGATTGGTCCGATGACCCAGTCTGTTGCGATTTAGTCGACTGCATTCAGCATGAGACAGAGAGAATCTGCTTATCAACAATTTTGAAGTAGTCAGAGTATATGTGTGAGCGCAGTACAGGAGTGCATTAAAGCAATGCAGTTAAACACCAGCATTTTGCTCTATTCTTAACAATGACACACGTTTTGAAACTTGACCGCTGCACATGTGTCGGAACAGCTTACTGTGGCCATGGCATTGACAAATGGCAGAGGATCGCAAGCTCACAAACGTGTTTGAAACCCGTAAAGTAAGCGGTACACGCCGCGTTTACAGTACAAGCCACGCGGTTACAAGTATCAAAGCATAATTAAATACATAATTTGCAAGCTAGAGAAAACAAGGAGGCAACCATTTTAATTGCACTAAAGCTACTTACACTTGTGAAATGGAGGAAGAAACTGGTCCATGAACTGTGTACTGTAAAGTTCCTGTCAAGCTCTGACAAAGTCCCATACATCAATAGTCTTTTCTGATCCTTCCTTTAACAAACGGCCAACGAATCCCCCTATGTAAGCATGTAGATTGCTGAAGCACTCGTCAGAAAAATGACAGGAACACAGCACAAGGCTGGGGCTATAATGCTGAGGTATTTTTGCAAAAATACACTTCAACCACTGACACAGCCTCATCTTTGGGTAGGGAAAATAACAATAACTTTCCCTCACGCTCCAGAGCACAGCGTCTTCGCGACATGATTCAACAGGGATCTGCTACAGTGATCTGCTACAGGGATCTTCTTCTTTTACTAACTACAGTGTGGGCGGGGCTGGGGGGTTCAATTTTCCCAGGTCTGCACGCGCAACAAATGGGCAGGGCTTGAGTTCCGTATCGACGTCATGCCGACACAGCTAAAGATTTGTTACCCCAATGATTCATTTAAACCACTCCGAGTCGATTCTTTTCTAGATGAATCCATAGTTTTAAAATGGCACACTTACACATTTAAGCCTTAGCTGTATATTTCACTTCACTTAGAGCTGTGTTACACACTGCATGGAAGGTCATTTTCAAAAACCCATAAAAGGGGCTCTTTAATATATGTGTGATTTCAACCTGCAGTGTCCCACCACCGATGGGCAATTATATTTAGTCTTTTGTCCAATAATCTAGTGAACATTCTGATGATTTGGTAAAAATACATTTAAAACATTATCATCCTAAAGCAGCACTATTACAAAGAAAAGCAGGCTGAGATCATCAATAATAACATAGAACAGTGACTCACAGCCAGTTTTCAGTAAATTTGATTGATTAATCAGAAAATCAAACATCTCTCTGCTGTATGAAACGAAATAAAACACAAACTATGCATTTTAGCAGGATAAAGCAAACCAGCGTCTGGCTATTAAAGTTTTGATGAATGAGGAGTGTAATCAAGGTAATGACAATTGTAGCAATTTATAGCCGTTGGCTGCATGGGTGTTATATTCATGCACATTGTATTTATTGTATTCACAGCCACATTTCAACACATTAACAATGTTTACATTCATGTTGTGGATAATGTTTTGAATTGTTGTGTCTGTTGTGTTTAGTAATTCTGAATAGATCTGTATATAGTATATGCTCTCAAGGCGTTGGTTTAATGCAGAGGTGCCCAAACTTTTTCTTATAAAGGGCCAAAAACCAAACTTGATTGAGGGCTGTGGGACAAAGCTAAATATACCAAACCATATTACATTAAATTTGCTCATTTGTTTGCTTATTATTTAAAAATAACTAGAAAAAATTGCTTTAATACATATTAAATGATGATGGAGTATTTTCTAATCAAGGTCTTATAGTAAAAACATAAACAATCCATTTTATAACACAATGGAGCTCAATACTGAATACACTAGTCGAGCTGCTCCTGCCTTTGCCTTGATTTGCTCACAATATCTTGTGCATAGTCCACTATATGTTAAGTGACAGTATTTACATTTTAAAAGTGATTCAAATGAAACATTGAATTTCAGTTGTCTTTTTTGTTGCTCCTCAATTAACCAAATCAAAGGTTACCATGGATCAACTTAAGCCTGCGGGCCCTATTTTTGGGCACCTCTGGTTTAGTGTGTCCTAAATATATTTTATAATGAATTAATTCAAATAACGTACACCGTGTATTTTGAATAATTAAATGTGATTGACAGTTTTGTTCTGTGTTTTTAGGGGTGCTTTGCTGTGCATAAATGTATCAATTAAACAGACTAATTTCCTGGTTTTTACTTTATACATCCTTTCCTTGAGTTTCTTTGTGTCCTTTCTGGAAATCTTGTGGAAAAAAACATTCGTTTTGTAAGAATCCTAATAAATGTAAATAATGGTTTACTTTGCTGGGTAGAAAGATACATGTTATATGCTTGATTTAAAGCAAAGTGTGACTAATTTAATCTATTGACAGCCTAATATTTTATTGACCAATGTTAGTAAAGATTATTAGAGGGGTTGCTCACCCAAAATGTTTTAACTTTTTACTCGCACTCAAGTGATTCTATAATTTTATGAATTTCTGTTAAACACAAAACAAAATATTTTGAAGAATGTTGAATAAAAGCAGCCATTTTCCATCAGCTTAGTCCCGTTGTTAATCAAGCAGAATGAACCACAGCAGAATGAACCGCCAACTTATCCAGCATATGTTTTTTACACAGCGGATGCCCTTCCAGTTGCAGCCTAGTACTGGGAAACATCTATATACACTCATTCACAAACATACACTACGGCCAATTAGTTAATTCAAAACTATGGGCAAACCAGAGCACCAGGATGAAACCCACGAGAACACAGGGAGAACATGCCAACTCCAGACAGAAATGCCAATTGACCCAGCCGGGACTCGAATCAGAGACCTTCTTTCTGTGAGGCGACAGTGCTAACCACTGAGACACCATGTCGCCTTTAGCCATTGACATCCATAATAAAAACAAAAAAATACTATACTATACTATACCATACCATACCATACCATACCATACCATACCATACCATACTATACTATACTATACTAGACAAGTCAATGGCTGTTTTTTCTAACATTCTTCAGAATGTCTTCCTTTGTTTTCTGAGATTTGGAACGAACAGAGAATGATGAGTAAATGATGACAGAATTATCATTTTTTGGGTGAACTATGCTTTTAAATACTGTAACGAATGAATTGATCGTTGTTAGTTATTATTAGTTTTATGTTAACTATAAATAAGCAAACTATATGTGTGTTTGTGCAGGTGCGTAAGGAATATGGCCGATGTCTCCGCACACACTGCTGCAGTGGGAAGAGCGTGGAGTCAACCATCTCCACCTCAACAAAGACCAGCACAGCCCGCACACCTGGACGCTACTCCACCAACTCACAAGTAAACACACACACACACAAACACACACCTGCTGGGGATCCTCCAAAACCATCTCAAGAGATTTTCTAGGCCAGTGACTGCTATAAGCTGCCACTGGTCAATGCAGTCACTGGCTTGTTATTTCTTAAAGAAAGCACTTTAGCTCTGGCGTTTTCTTATTCATGGCTGAATACAGTCCCATATGACCCACTTTCACATTCAGCCTTATTTTAAACGGTGCACTCAGCATTCAGCTCACCACACTCGTCCTGAATACAATCAGAATGGTGGTCCATGACAAATTCCAATTAGCAGTTACACAATGCTGATAACTGTCGACAAAACGAAAACTAAACCAATGGACATCTGTGATATGTATGATACACGATAAAATATGTAATGCGTTTTACGTCCACACCTGCAGTGGAAGATTTCTGTTAGATAACACAGCTTCTTTGTTGAGGAACTAAACGCAGACGTCCTCTCTTCATCTGTTGTCAGAGTCGTATTCGTAGGATGTGGAATGACACTGTCAGGAAGCAGTCAGAATCGTCTTTCATCACCGCTGATATGAACAGCTCAGCGACTCTCAATAGAGGTAAGGCCAACACACACACGCACATAAACATGCACCCATGTGAACACACACAGTATTCATATACATACAGTCTCACATAAACAAACAAACACACACACCCACACACAAATACTGTATATTCACAAGATGTTGTGATCTGATATGAGAAAAGTGGAACAGAAAGCTGTTCAGGTCTCATCTCCTGGTGGTTAATTCTGAGCATCGACTGAGCCATGACACAGAAAATGTGTTTCTTCAACTGTGGGGTCTTAAAATGTCTTACATTCATTCATTAATTTTCTTTTCGGCTTAGTTACTTTATTAATCCGGGGTCGCAACAGCACATGTTTTACGCAGCGAATGCCCTTGCAGCTGCAACCCATCTCTGAGAAACATCCACACACATTCATACACAACGGACAATTTAGCCTACCCACTTCACCTGTACCACATACAGTATCTTTAGACTGTGGGGGAAACCGGAGCACCCGGAGGAAACCCACACGAACGTGGGGAGAACATGCAAACTCCACACAGAGACGCCAACTGACCCAGGTGAGGCTCGAACCAGTGACCGTCTTGCTGTGAGGTGACAGCACTACCTACTGCATCGCCCATGTCTTAAATAATTTTAAACAGGTCTTTATTTGCCTATGTCCAAGTGAAGCTACCCAATTGGGCCAACACCAAATCACCAGTAATCCATCTCAAAACTTTTTTTTTTTATATTTAAGTTTTTTTTTTTTATTGCAAAGAGAGACAATTCACAAAAGCTGTTAGACATTTACAGCAAATTCTCTGAATTAAATTAGAAAAGAAAACTAAAGCAACACATCCCTTTACATTGATCTTCCGTTAATACAAAAACTATTTACAGAAGTAACCGGGCCATTAGAAAAAATCCTTAGTGTTTAGCCCTGTAGAAGTCTAAAATTTTATCTTAAGGAGTCTTAAATTTGATTTGAAGAAGCCTGCAGAAACCATTTTACCTCTTTTTTTAAGTTATTTGTTTATATTAGCATTTTCCCCACCCACCCTCAATAATTAAGCTGAATATGTACAATTTATTGTTTTACCCTCGTTCTTGAGTAAAGCTGCGGTCACACTAGAGTTTGAGCTTGCGAAATTCTGTCGTACGGCGCTGCGAAAAGGGTCGGGATTAAACAAGATGATTAGACATTTAAAAAAGCAAGCAATTGGTCCATATTTTTACATTTCTGTCCAGAGAGGTCATGTTTTGATCTTCGATTGGTCTCACGCAACCATGTGATGTGAGTTCACAAGTCAGAGTTCACCAAGCTTGAACTTTTCAACGCAGCGAACTGCGAAACTTGTCGCACGAGCTTGCGTTTCCAGTCTGACACATTCGCGTGTGTATGAATGGAAGTTTATGTGGAGAAAAGTCCAATGTGACCGCAGCTTTAGACTTTTAGCCTTAAGTAATTAGTATTAAATACGAACATAGTTTTAATATATTGAAATATGAACTTTGAATTACTATGAAAATATAAGCAAAATGTTTTGTACAGATAAATCATTGATGTACGCAATGTTTACTGTTTACTGTATATGCATTTTATACACAACAGCTCTATCACAAGTTAATATTTGTTGTCAATAAAGATTATTTTTGAAATGTAGCAAATTCGACAAGCTAAATACAAACTAAATATTAACTAAATACTTTTTTTCAGTCAAGCTGTAAGTTTGACAAAAACTGACAAGATTTTTATGTTTTTTAAGATGCTATTTAACAGAATGCTATTAAACCGAATACACATTTAGGAATGACATGCTGGAAATGTTTATTAACATTAACACTGTATTGACATCTTAATAGGGTAGCGCTGTCACCTCAAAGCAAGATGGTTGCTGGTTCGAGCCTCAGCAGGGTCAGTTGGTATTTCTGTGTGGAGTTTGCATGTTCTCCCAGTGTTCACTTGGGTTTCCTCTGGGTGCTTCGGTTTCCCCAACAAGTCCAAAGAGATGCGCTTTATGGGAATTGGATAAGCTAAACTTGTGAATGTATGTGTGTTAATGAGTGTATGGGTGTTTTCCAGTGATTGGTTGCAGCTGGAAGGGCATCTCCTGCATAAAACATATGCTGGATAAGTTGGCGGTTCATTCCACTGTGACGACCCCAGATTAATAAAGGGACTAGGCAAAAGGAAAATAAATGAGTTGCATACAATTGCAAGATTTTTATGTATTTAAGATGCAAAATGCTATTAAACAGAATACACATTTGGAAATGACATGCTGGAAATGTTCATGAACGGCAACATCTTAATGAAAATTCAGTTAAATAATATGAAAAACCATCATAAAATATAAATTGCGTTTTCAAAACTGAAATCTAAGCAAAGAATGAAAGATAAAACACGGTATTTTACACAAATTTAGGGCTGTAGCTAGAGGATTTAGTGCCCCCTGATAAATATTGATGTGGGCCCCCAACAACCTTCAAAATTAATATATTTTAAAGCTAATAAATATATCCATACAAGAGTAATGTTGTACTTAAATATGTCATCAGCAGGCAGTGCTTAGCATAATGCCACGCTTTTATGTATAATCTCTTTATTCAATAAATATATCACTTGTGACATGTGCCGTGACGATGCATAGGAGAAATGAGAAAAATATGACAGTGCCCACCCGGCACCAGTAAATGGTACTTTTTCCATGAAAGTAAATCAGGCAGTGAAATGACCATATGCTACACTAAACCGTCATGACACATAAGGGGTTTGTAACATAAAGAACATCTTAAGAGACTGGGATACAGCAGCTCCTCTGGCCTTCCTCTCTTTTCATAGCGCTTCTGACTGATATCCTAATTTATGTTTTTGTTTCATGTTAATCAGTCCGTCAGTCCTACTCTTCCAAGTTCATCTCTTACTTTAATCAGTCAACACTGATTGGTCCTATTCACAAGTTTGGGGACTTACAAATTTATTGGGTTCCTCAGATGTGTCACTGACTGTATAATTCATGAATATTCCATATCAGACTAAACCATTTTTATGGAGGGGTTAACGAACAGATATTTGGAAAATATTTAATTAAATTACATGTTTCTGTAATTTTTAAAAAAATCTCTGGCACACAATTAATAAAAATATTCTAAATATTCTTAGAACCGGGGCCTATATAGCAGAACTCCTGGATTTTGTGGGCAGTGTTGTCAGATTGGGCGGTTTTGAATTTAATTGTCCAGGTAAAACATGGTACAGGCGTGTTGACAAAAGTTGGGCGGTATTGTTAACTGAATTTTATATGCTACTTATTTAACAAAACTGTGTGTTCCTACTCCATTTAGTCAGTAGTGACCAGGGCATAGTGCAAACCTCATGGGCCCATTCCCCGGAGGTGATGACGAAAAGTTGTATAAAATCTGACTCCCCGAACAAATCTGACTCCCCTTCGCGTGCACACGCATCATGCAGCGCCTACAGTTAAACTCACAGTGGTTTATCATGACACTTCTATCGATCATTTCTATCTGCAATTGACAGCAAGAACAAACATAGAAGCGTTATCTGATTGACGAGCAGCACCTAATTATGTTTAAAAGGATTTAAAACACCAAATGGGACAAAATTATACCCCATTTCGAAAACAAAACCTACTCTAATAGGTAGTGTAATCTACACTACATTAAGTGCAGTGTGTGGGTGAGAGGGGGGCAGTGCTTCGATTATCTAGTGGTTCTGTGACTGCTGGTATTGGTTGCTGTATGGGTCAAAAATGATCACAGTTAAAGGTGCAGTATGCAAGTTTGACACCCAGTGGTTGAACTAGGTATTGCATTCCTAGATCAAAACAAACACAAGTGCAAGTTGCCAGATTGAGGACCAACAGCGAGACTATAATCAGTGTTCTAAATAAAAGCAATGGCCAACGATAGAAGGAATATTTTCCATATTAAAAGGAGTTTTTATCCTAACCAACACCTTAAATTGATATATTAGAAACGGCTTTATTTCTCACAGGTTAACAACCGGATAAACTGATCACCTCAGGTAAACCTCATGTGCTTTATTCAGTGTTAAATGCTAACAATGTGAGTTTGAATGCCATTTTACATGACATTTATTGCCATATACTGAAAGCAGCAGCAGATAGTTCACCTCTTGAAAATAAAATAAGATTGAATATGAAATTGAATTTTAGAACTGTGAAATAATGCAAACCAACACATATCAGTGATTCAGCATGTACATTTATTAATGTTAAAGAGGTATAATATTTATTAATTAGATTTAAAAAAAAAATTCCGGCACGGAATGCCCATTTTCAAAGCAGAATATCTGACTTCTGCATTGTTTTTCAGATAACATGAATGTTCACTTGGCATGTTTCTTACATATCTGCAAACATATTATGGTACTTTAATGCTTTTATGCTTTAGAAGAGTCAAAAACTTACATACAGCACCTTTAAAGTAACTAAACTAAATTATTCAAATTAACTGAAATATGAATCTACTATTTTGGGTGTTTTTTGTGCGTTTTGAACAGCTCTTGGACTGGAAAAATTCAGCTATATCTGGCAACACTGGCAGTGGGGGCCCCTCTAATTGTCACCACCTTTCACCCCTCTAGCGACAGCCTTACTTACTCAACATCTGTCCGTCAGTGTTTGTCATTTCTGTCGCAACCAACATTTTTGCCACTTACAAAGTTTCCTATAAAAATATACTGTTTACCATGGACACAAACATGTCAATAAAGAGTGTTTGACATGCGGCGTGAAAGAAAACAAGGAACGCAAAAAGAATATTTTATTGTCATTTCCAGTCAAGCTGTATACATTCCTCCCCCAAAAAACTGACAGTATTTGTGTGTGTGTGTATTTGTATGTGTGTGTTTTGGATACATAAAGACTTAGCAAGACAAATGATGTCCACTGTTGGACACTGTTAGTATACAAATGAAACAAACTAGCGAGAGGGTGGAAAGTGTTTTAACAGAGGAGCCCAAAGTGCCCATATATAAAGAATTGTCAGAGTGTGTGTTTGTTTCCTGAGAGAACGAAGAAAAAAAGAGGAACTGTAGAAGAATCTGGAACACAGGAGAAAAGCCATCCAACTTCCTGACCCTGGAGTCCAAATGGATCAGACATCTGTGTGTGTGTGTGTGTGTGCATGCTCATGTTCTGCTAATTCTCAAACCCTTCCTGCCTCTGTTATGTCCAAACGCTAATATGATTTGCTCCTCTGAGCTCCTTTGTCTTTTCCGTCCTGTGTAAACAAGAATGTGAGCTTTTAAAAGTCATCCAGCGACATCAGAGCCCAAGCCATGGAAAAAAAGGCTCCCAATCAAGACACACTGGCAAGGCAAAATGTCAAACATCAACAGCTGTCCCACATAAACACGCTCTATGTTGAGCTGATATTACAGTCCGCATGGGAGGTTTTACATTCCTGTCCGGCCCGACTAACATGCTGCGACTGCTGATGTTTAAAGCTGTTTGAACACGTTTACTGACTTACTGTCGTCTGCATCATTCTAACTGTTTATTGTGCATCTTTTTTCTGTCTCTTTGTTGCTCCTTCTTTCTGTCTCCTCTCAACCTCCTGCCTCCATTTCTGTCTCTTTCTCTCTCTGTTTATGGATGTTGTAGGTACCATGGCTAACCATCTCATCTCCAATGCTTTGTTACGTCCTCATGGCACTAATCCTTATAACACACTACTGGGAGAGTCTGCTGTGTACAATAACCCTACTGCCAACATGTTCAACACCCAAGGTTTGCCTTTCACATACACATTCACAAGCTGCAATTCTGTCTCAGGGTGACAACTGTGAAGGGAATCTGGCGTAGTTTCTTTAAAAAGTGTTCATTGTTGCAATTAAAGCAAAAATAACATTCTGTCTTCATTTTTTAAATACACAAATTATTGGGCCTTTTCTTAACTAATATGATAACTGTAAAATAGGACATACAGTATTTGAAATATGCTGCAAGATATTAATAATTTGTATTTTTATTATTTGTATTTTTGTATTAAATTATTTGTATTTTTATATATTTGTGTGAATATTCCTATTATATAAGTGTACATAAAGATTTTGGATGCATAAACCTTTAAATGCCGTCTGATATTTACTTTTAAAATTAGCACATTTTGTCTGTAGGCTCCGTAATTTTATTTTTACAGTACCAATTATGTTATTTTCATTGCCTTTAAAGTGAAATAACTGAGAACATAGTAGGCTGGAAAAAATCCTAATTTTAGAAGAAAATTTTGAGGTTTTTGCTCTGTGGATTTATTAAGATTATATTTCTTTTGCTTTTATGTTTTTGATAATTATTTTTTACACTAATATGTATTTTAATTAAGATTTGAAAGGATTACAATTGCACATCTTCTACAATATACTACACTCAAAAAAACAATATTTGCTGAAATAACACAATTTTTTTGGTGGACAGCATAATTGTTTTATGTTCAATCCACTTAAATTTGTGAAAAAAAACTTATAAGTTAACTTAATTCCTTTATGTTGTCCCAACACAAATTGATTGTGTGGAACCTAATACATTTATATACACTACCTGACAAAAGTCTTGTCGTCGATCCCAGTTGTAAGAGCAACAAATAATAACTTGACTTCTAGTGGATCAGAAGGTAGATTATTCAGATGAATCATCTGTTGAACTGCATCCCAATCATCACAAAATACTGCAGAAGACCCATTGGAACCCACATGGACCCAAGATTCTCATAGAAATCAGGCAAGTTTGGGGACGGAAAAATTATGGTTTGGGGTTACATTCAGTATGGGGGCGTGCGAGAGATCTGCAGAGTGGATGACAACATCAACAGCCTGAGGTATCAAGACATTTGTGCTGCCTATTACATTACAAACCACAGGAGAGGGCAAATTCTTCAGCAGGATAACACTCCTTCTCATACTTCAGCCTCCACATCAAAGTTCCTAAAGGCAAAGAAGGTCAAGGTGCTCCAGGATTGGCCAGCCCAGTCACCAGAAATGAACATTATTGAGTGTATTGGGTCATACACAATATTATTTTTTTCCACTACACCACGACTTTATATTTCATACTTTATTTATATTTTATTTTGAACAATATTTCTGTTAAGTGACCAGACTTTTATCCAAACAAAGTCAGACCTCACTGTCTTAATTAAATGATTAAAAATCAAGGCATGATCATATATTATTTTTGTAAAATAAGTGTAATCTAGAGGCCTTTGCCTTTCATATAAGCCACTTTTGATACCAAATGATAAACTTGAAGTCCAGTTATTATTTGTTGTTCCTAAAACTTGGATTGCCGACAAGACTTTTGTCAGGTAGTGTATTTACAATTTTTATTTGATTATATTTAATAAATCAACTTTAAAATTGACAATCTATTAAAGTACCTATAACCAATCAAATTAATTGATTATTCATTAATAAAGCAGCTGCAAATCAATGATGTGCTTAGAGTAATTGTATGGCTCTGTGTTAATGAAATCTGCTATTCATTCTTTGGGCATTATTTCTATAGGCAATAAGTAAAGCCTTTAGACAAATTATTATTATTATTATTATTATTATTACTATTATTATTCCTATTATTATTTTGCAGCGAGTTTTAGTAAAAAAAATCTGTTCATTTGTTTTTGTTCTATATAATTCCGTGTTTTTAATTTAACTCTGTTCTGCATCCTGTTGTTACCTTGGGAAATAAAAAGCGTAAAAACTTCCTCAAACACTGTTCTGTCTGTACACATGCTTCAATACAGACACACGCTTTCAAAAATAGCTAGGAAATCCATACTTCCTGTGTCTGTTTAATGAGCTTGTTTATGTTGTTTCTATGTCCATCTGTTCTGTTTAATAATTTGGTGGTAAAGGAACATTTCAGCTTAGCATCTGTCCTAAACTCAGCAGGTTAGCGTTCAGTCACTAATGGCCGTCACAGCCTGAGCTGAATATAATACTTCTCCCTCTCTCTCTATGGATGTGTTCCATAAGCATTTATGTGTGTAATCATTCTCTCTCTCTCTCTTTTCATGCGGGTCTGCAGCCTCCTACAGAGATTCAAGTATGATTCATTTACTTTCACAACAGCTCCACGTTTATAATATATTCTCCTTTGCGTCTCTCTTCTTTAATCTTTCCCTATTTCTTATCCCTCCCATTCCCTCCTCTGCTCCTTCCCCCATTAAACCCGCGTCCCTCCTGTATTCATCTGTTTCGCTTTTGATAAACGTTAATATCCTATTTGATAGCATCTTTCATGATGCACACTGTATAGTATATGAACTGATTCATATTACAAGCAATCATAAATAGGGTGTGTGTGAAATATTTAGGTACACTTTGGTTATAGCTGTTATTGTGTAATTATATTTTTTATGAAATAATATTAGACAACACACAGTGAAGACAAAGACAAGCCCATTTTAGTAAATGTAAATATGATAATAATAATAATAATTAAAAATATACAGATGAAGTCAGAATTATTAGCCCCCCTGTTTATTTATTTATTTATTTATTTTTATTTCATCTTTGCCATGATGACAGTAAATAATATTTAACTAGATATTTTTCAAGACACTTCTATACAGCTTAAGTGACATTTAAAGGCTTAACTGGGTTAATTAGGTTAACTAGGCAGGTTAGGGTAATTAGGCAAGTTACTGTATAACAATGGTTTGTTCTGTAGACTATCAAAAAATATATAGCTTAAAGGGGCTAATAATTTTGACCTTAAAAAGTTTTTATTTAATTTTTTTATATTCTAGCCAAAATAAAACAAATAAGACTTTCTCCGGAAGAAAAAATATTATCAGACATACTGTGAAAATTACCTTGCTCTGTTAAACATCATATATTTAAAAAAGAAAAACCATTCAAAGGGGGGCTAATAATTCTGACTTCAACTGATATATATATATATATATATATATATATATATATATATATATATATATATATATATATATATATATATATATATATATATATATATATATATATATACACTGTATATAGGTAACTATATATAATACAGTTAATATAGATTTAAAAAATATAGATATGAAATGTTAAAATATAGATAAAAATGGTCTATCATCATTCAGCATAACAGACTAAAATAAAAAAATGTTCTATCTAAAAATCTAACTATATTTTAATACTTTAAATTTTAATACAACATTTGAATTAAACATACTTATTCTGACAGGTAATAATTAAGATGTATAAAGGAATAAGTTATCATAATTAATAATATATCATAACATTATTACATTTAAATGATTTAATACTTCCTGACAATGGGCAATACCTGGTGGCTTAAAGAATAAAGTATAACCTATACATATTTAAAATGACCGTTAATTAGGATTTGATTAAGTCTTTCATCATGTCATCAAACGTTTTTGTTGTAAATATATTCACAAGTTTTTTCCAGCATAAACTATTTGAATTTTGTCTAAGCTATTGTTATGCTGAATGCCATTCAGTGGGTGTTTTCTCTAAAAGTGTATTATAGTCATTGATATTTGCTCCAAAATAAAAACAATGTTAAATGAAAACACTTTATTTCTTTAAATTCTTTAAAAAAAAAAACCTTAGTCCATCTTTTTACCCACTTGCAGTAGGGTTAGACATAGATCTGGTTTAGGTGTGGTTGCATGCAGTTATGCATAGTTTTCTGTTATCACTACATCAAGTACATATCATAAGGACATCATAAAATGAATTCCCCAATATCAATGTGTATCTGCCAGATGTAATCAGCTAATGAGGGTAAGTGTGATTGTAATTTTTGTATTATTTCCCATTTCAGAGGGCATTCTCAACAACGCACGGGACTCCAGCGTCATGGATACACTGCCTCTTAATGGCAACCATGGCAACAGCTATGGTGTGGCAGCAGGAGATTACCTTACCTACAGTTCCCGTGGCAGCGAGCCGCCAACTACACTTGAGAAGAAGATCCTGAAAGAGCTGACGGCAAACTACACTCCTTCATACCTGAACACACAGGAGCGGCAGGGAAAAGCCCACCAGGGAACCCTGACCAACAAACTCAACAACCATCTGGCCAACGGAGGCGTCGCCGGATCTTCGTCCATCGTGAAAGACGATGTCATGGTGCTCGACAACCCTGGAGCGTTTCATCGGCATGACGACGGGGGTGGGTTAAGCCTGGAACTCATTCGGGAGGAGTCACAAGCTCCGCTCCTGCCACCGCGACCGCCCCCTCCTGAAAACCACGCCCCCTTGCACACGTTCACTGCCCATCGGCGCCTCCCACAGGAGAACAGCGAGAGCTTTTTCCCCCTTCTCCCCAATGACACACACTCTTCCCACACACACACTCCCCGTGCGCACACACACTCTCCCCTCAGAGACTCGCTTTACACCAGCATGCCCACGCTCACCGACCTCCCGCATGGCACTGATGACCTCATCAACGGTCTCCATGACGATGAAGACGAAGAGGAGGAGGAAGATGGTGAGGAGGAAGAGGGCAGCGAGCTGCACTTGGCCAACGGTAAAGGGGTCATCATGGAGTCGGACGACGTGTACTACAAAAGCATGCCCAACCTGGGCTCCAGGAACCACATACAGGAACTAGAGAGCTACTATCAGATGGGACGTGGCGGCAGTGACGGGTTCATCGCCCCACCTGAAAAAGAAGACTCGTCGCCTGAAGAACAGCCACCAGATCCTTCACAACTGGTCACCAGCCTATAGACACTGACGCACGCGCACACACATCGTCACTCAGCGTGCGAGTGTGTGTGTGTGAGTGTGACACAATGCACAAGGCATGGGATACACTACCTACTGCACTGATAGAGAGACTGATTTCAGAAAGCCCCACAACTCCAGTTCATACAAGTCACCAAAATCCAGCTCCAGTTAGAACCAGTAACCAGAACTAGTAACCCATTCCTACGCTAGAACAAGGACTACCGCATGTAGGCAGGTCTCATAGACCTTTTTTCTTGTCAATCTCGTTGGAAATCTGCTCAGTAAAGTCCTTTTAAAATCTGGAGACGTGGACAAACTTTTGCTCCCTTGATCATTTGCTCTCCTCGACCTTCATCCAGCGGCTGCGTGATTTTCCTTGAAGCTCACCGTGGATATCGGAGAGCCTGTAAACAGACTACGGAAAGACTAGCTGCCATTTTAGATGACCGTGTATGATAATGAGACCACCGACCTAGACTCTGAACTGCATTAAACCACACAACAACTCTCTAGACTTCTCTGTGATTCTCTGCTGCACACATTCCTTCTCGTTTAGCACCGATCTGGAAGTCATCTAATCTTCAAAACTGAGGACGCATCTTGTTTTCTTACCTTTATTTTTCAGTAATAATCTCAGTTATGGGAACGGTAATCTTCACTAAATACAAACAAATGGAACATTTTGTCCATGTAAAATGTACAGATTCCCGATATTGCATATGATCGTATGCGTTTCATGTTTTCGACATATTTTGCGCCCCTGTATGTGTTTTTGTAGACTAGACCAATCCCACAATGCTGTGCTGGTCCTCCAGAATACTATCCCTTATAGACACAGCACACATATCGACATACACACTCTGGTTTGGAAGGATGACCATGCTTCCTTCGTTTCTTTTTTTGTTCAAATGCGAACACTTTGTTATCGTAATTCTCACTGTGTCGATGATAACCAAGAGACTCTGTGATTGGAAGCCATTGCAGATGGGATCCCAATGATGCTGGAATGTCGTCATGTCACGAATACCAGAGTGTTTACGCTTGAACATGCCACCTTTTATGTGAAAGAGCAGGAATTCCAGACATTGACACAGCTAAAATGTTCTCAGGCTAAAAGATGGTCTGTTTTTGTGACATATCGAGTCTGTTTTTAACGGTTTAATCAACATAGAAAGAGAAGCTAGTAAGGCGAAATCGCAAACAAAAGTGTGGTCCGGAGAAATTGTGATTAAAAATCATGCGTGAACTCATAAAATAACCATGTAAAAGAACAGACTAGGAATTCAGCGGAGTTGTTTGGAAAATGGAAACAACCTTGTAAAGGTCGGTTTCTGAAACTACTGTTTACTTGTTCTCAAACTGAGACTCCCTGTAGCTTGCACATCTATCCCTTGTTAACCCACCCCGAGAAAAATTGACTGCATATTTATTCCTGTGATTCAGTCTTGTTTTTTTATTATTATTATTATTATTTGTTATTTTTCCAACAGATCAGAAATGTAGGATCTTAGAGAGCGTCGGGAAAAGAAACGAATCAGCACTGAGACCTTTTTTATTGTTATTATCATCAATATTATTATTACAATATCAATGAAATTATTATTTATTCTTTTCATATGCATTCTAAACTGAATGAACTCATAACTAATATTTGTTGTAACAGTGAAAGTTGTTTGCCAACAAATAAAATGACTGAATTAATATTTACAATATTTCACAGGGGAGCGGTGTGAGTTTCTGCTTCTTTTAATTCGATTTTTCAATTATGCAGCGGCGGGACGAGGAGCGGTCATGACTCCTCTGGGCAGTTTTTCAGGGAAGGATTGTCATGGAGTAAATTGTACTGTGGATTGTGATTCTCTGTTGAAAATCCTGTTGGACTAGACTTAATCTCTGTCTGGGAAAGCAGCCGGAAGACTTTAGCAGTCCGTCGTTCTATATCGTGACCCAGTTTCGGTACCGGCACCCAATCAAACGAGCTCGGTACCAATTAATTATGCACATCTGAGAAGAGCGCCAGCACAAACAGTGTAATTACGACCTATTGATTTTCATGTCTTTCCATGCAAACAGACACACGTCCGTCTGCAAACACGCCCAAATGTCAGACAGCCTGCGTGTGTGTGAGTGTGTGTCAGAGAGAGTTCGCTCTGCCAAATGTTACCACCTTCATGAATATTTATAGGCCGTTTTGACAGGCACTTGAGTATTTGAAAGGAAGGAAAGATGCAGCTTTCCCCCCCAAGCAGAATATATAGCTCCGTACTCTAGAGCCCTGTCCTGCCTTTCACATGAGTGTCTGTCCTGTGGGTTGCCTATGAGATTGAAAAGTTGATTTTTAAGAGAAAAATATGTTCACCATTCAAACTTTTACAGCATAGATGTCACCCGAACTGAGAAAAGTTTGCTTAAGACAACACAGAAAGAGTGAGGGGGAAATGATTTAGACAAGTGCTTCTCAAACTCTTTTTTTTCAAGGTCCCCCAAAGGGTACAACACAATATTTGAAAGGGCTCCATACTGGATAAGATATTTCCTCTGGTATTTGTGCTGTAATTATGGCAATGCTGCTTGTTCTCAAACATTTTAGTATTAAAAATTTGGAGTTCTGATTTATTAAAATCTATTGACAATTAATCATTTTAAAATCAAGATTATGATTTGTTAATCAAAAAACAAAATTGAGTTGCAATTTTAGTGTGTAAAAATAATTCAAAAATTGACTTCATTTTATTTGTTACATATCAATTAATCAGTATATTAAATTTGTTTATGTTGTGACAGTTAAATACAATGTCAGAAGATTTTAAGATTTTAAAATTATTATTTTTTTACAGTTTTTCTTAATTGCTTTGACTCAATTCTCAATATATATATATATATATATAGATATAGATATGTATGTATGTGTGTGTGCGCGTGCGTGCATTCGTGCGTGCGTGCGTGTGTGTGTGTGTGTGTGTGTGTGTATGTGTATATATATTTATATTTATATATATTTATGCATGCATGCATGCATGCATGTATGCATGTATGTGTGTGTGTGTGTGTGTGTGTATATATATATAGATTTATATAAGTCAGAATTATTAGCCCCCCTTTGAAGTTTTCTTTCTTTTTTAATATTTCCCAACAACAGAGTAATGAAATTTTCACACTATGTCTGATAATATTTTTTTCTTATTTGTTTTATTTCAGCTAGAATAAAAGTAGTTTTTAATTTTTTAAAAACCATTTTAAGCTAAAAATTATTAGCCCCTTCAAGCTATTTTTTTTCGATAGTCTAATGAACAAACCATCCTTATACAATATAATGTATATATGTATATTTATGTATATTTTTCTTATTTGTTTTATTTCAGCTAGAATAAAAGTAGTTTTTAATTTTTTTAAAAAAACATTTTAAGCTAAAAATTATTAGCCCCTTCAAGCTATTTTTTTTAGTCTATAGTCTAATGAACAAACCATCCTTATACAATATAAATATAATGTATATATATATATATATATATATATATATATATATATATATATATATATATATATATATATATATATATATATATATATATATATATATATAATGTATATATATAATGTATGTGTGTGTATATATAACTGAGAGGAATCTGAAGGTTTTCTCTCATTTTGATCAGCGTATTTTTTTTTGTATTATTTTTTTAGTTCTTTTCTTCAAATGTGGCTCATTTAGTTTTTTTTGTTTTTTTATGTTGTGCTTCAGAATATGTGTAACTCATGAAGTATGCTTAAAAGGCAAAGAACCCCCCTCTTTCGGTTCAAGTCTACCTCAGAATTTTTTCAAAAAATGCTTCATAATGGACATGGAGCGCTGCGAGCAGAGGGA
Source organism: Danio aesculapii (assembly GCF_903798145.1). NCBI lineage: Eukaryota > Metazoa > Chordata > Actinopteri > Cypriniformes > Danionidae > Danio > Danio aesculapii. The sequence continues at coordinate 38,074,379 of NC_079435.1, forward strand.
GGAGTGGCGAGGCCGGCAGAGCAGGTGGAGAAAGAGGGAAGCGAACAACTGTTGTCAGTTAGCTCACAAAATGAGACACAAACCGTGAGACACATGATTTTATAATTTATAAAGTGTAAAGAAATAAACAGTAAGTAATGTAATGCCCTGCTACATATGTTATTAGTAATTTCATATACACATAGCCACAATTTGTTATATCATTATAAAGATATTCATGTTTATATGAACACTATAAATGAGAAAGACTTCTCTCCTCCTGAATCCTCGGTTCTGAATGCAGACACAGTGGATAGCAGTGCAGCAGATCTCTTTCCCTGTATATTCCAACCATTAGCCCTGCCGGTAATCCGGAGGATTTTAAACATAGGCGTACACAGCAGCACGGATAGGAGATGTGTCTGAATGGTAACAAACTCAACTAATAAAAGACTAAGCCTGCCATTCTCCAATTCTCATACAGCTTTCTCGACAAAAATGCTTGCTGCAAACCAAAAGCTTGCTGTATTGGCCCTGACAGCATCTTGGGGAAACATGCAACAAACCCTGTGAATCACGGAAACAAACACATAACATTGCGACCCCTCATGAAAGGCTAAATACTGCTTTCCATACACAGACGAGGTCTCACCCAGTCATTGGGTCTCACAGCTTGACAGGTCAGCCTTGCCTTCGGAAAGCACGTGCTCTCATGAACAATTAAAAGCAGGGTCTTCTCATAGGATAAGAAAACTCAGCTATGAATACTAACGAGAAACCAATGCATCATCACTCCACCAGCAGATTCGCGCTACGTCACTGATTTTGATCCCACTCCAAATATGAAATTGAAATTAGCTGACAAAAGCTCAAAATTATCCAGTTTTCCCCACAAAGCTGACAGGTGCTAGGGTTAACTGATGCTCAACACACACAAATCTGTTAACATTTCAAAAAGTACACCAGGGTGTCTTGAACCTTTAACAACTTTTGAGATAACTTCAAATAGGACATAAGCAGTGACCTCAAATATATGTAAGTATTTGAAGTCATCCTATGAAACCTCTTGAAAAGTTTACTGAGGCCCCCCAGTGGACCCTCGGCCCCCGGTTGAGCAGCAGTGATGGAGACAGATGGCAGAGACTACAGTCCTCTGCCTTGCCTCCTTCTCGTTCGCCTTTGTCTCAGGTTAATTAAATGAGACTGGAGAAGATGTGGGCCGAATCACAGCATGGGCTCTGTGATCACTTAGTGCTGCCTGTGACATTTTTACCCATGCTGCCCACTCTAACATCAAAAGTGTTTTAAGCGCACATGCCCAATCTTGTCACACTGCACCAGACGGGAGTATGAAATAAAAATACCCTCCCTGTGCTGGGTACAATTGTGTCCAAATTAAATCTACATTGTGAATATACATGCTGGATGTGACTTGATATATAATCTCCCCCTCTCAAATGGGGATTTTGGCCAGCTCAGAGATGCAGAAGCTCTTCTCAGCTGTATCAAAGGAGTAATATAAGACCAAATGATGCAATTCATTTATTAAATTAAGCTAAATATTTGGTTGAATTATGTACTGACAATTAAATATAATAATAATTCATTCATTCATTTTCTTTTTGGCTTAGTCCCTTTAATAATCCGGGGTGGCCACGGCAGAATAAACCACCAACTTATCCAGCATATGTTTTTTCACTGGGAAACACCCATACACACTCATTCACTCATATATACTATGGAAAACTTAGCTCACCCAATCCACCTATAGTGCATATATTTGGACTGTGGGGGAAACCGGAGCACCCGGAGGAAACCCACGTGAACGCAGGGAAAACATGCAAACTCCACACAGAAACGCCAACTGACCCAGCCGAGGCTCGAACCAGCAACCTTCTTGCTCTGAGGGGATTGTGCTATAATAATAACAACAACAATAATAATAATAATAATAATAATGAGAACCTAAGGAAAAAAATGTCAACTAGTTGTCATGTCTCTTAAAGGTGCCATAGTGTGCGCTGAATAAATATGTTATATTGTTCACTGATATTCACTGATACACACACTTGTGGTTCAGTCTTTACCCAGTTTGATAATGAGCATTATTGTTCTCTGATATCTTTATAGTACTGTAGGTAAGTGGCTTAGGTAAATTTAAACATTCTCTAGAAATAGTTTTATATGCTCATTTATAACCAGTTGGATTACTCCTGGAATGAAAAGCTCCATATTGACCATATTTGGAAGGGTCATGAATATTAATGAGCTCTGTTCTGACACTCAGCAGCTCATCAGTGCCTGACACTCACTCACACACACACACACACACACACACACACACACACACACACACACACACACACACACACACATACATATATATATATATATATATATATATATATATATATATATATATATATATATATATATATATATATATATATGGAAATAAGATATTTTTCAACGGCAAAAGCCAAAATGCCTTTTTTCAAGATATCACTATATGGGGCAGCAGTTGAAATAAGACTTTTTGCTTTCCTTATATAGTTCCCACACAAGACAAGTCTGAGCACAAATTCAAGCCTTTAATCTATAGCGCACGGGTCGGACACCTGTGGCTCTCGAGCTGTATGCGGCACTTTATACTCCCTGCTGTTGATCCCTGCAGCATAGTAGACAAAACAACATGTATATGAGCTGTATATACAGTCAAGCCTGAAATTATTCATACCCCAGGCAAATTTTGACTGCCACTTTTTGTTCAAAGGTAAATAACAGCTGAGAAATATCTTTTTCCACAATGATGTCTCTTGTACATCGTCTTACTTACATCATGTCATTTCCAGTCAAAAAAACTTGCTGGTTGAATAAAAGTTACATTTCAAAAAACTACCAACTTACTAATTCATTCATTCATTTTCTTTTTAGCTTAGTCCCAGCTTAGTACAGTTGGAAAATGAAAACTGCATCACCATTGCTCAGCAGCAGGAAGCAGGAAGGGCTCTTAAATGTTCTGGTATAAAGTTGCGTTGACCTAGAACCTCAGAAAACACAGAAAAGCAACACCAGAATATGACATGGCACCCCAAACCATCACTGACTGTGAAACCTACAACGTGTATTGTGTTCCTCTCCTCTCTTCCTCCAGACTCTGGGACCCTGATTTCCAAAGGAAATACAAAATTTACTTTCATCAGAGAACATAACTTTGGAGCACTCATCAGCAGTCCAGTCTTTAGCACAGGTGAGATGTTTCTGACCAGGGGCGTAGTGGACATTTTAAAATTGGGGGGATAGCTGTATGAAATCCAAAAGTTTACTTTCATATAATTATTAATCACCTGCTTCTAAATGGTCTGTCTCTAAAAATTAATGGGACAAAACCCCTCCCTCCACCCCCCCTGGTTTCTACGCCTCTACTTCTGACGCAGTATGTTGTTCAAGAGTGGCTTGACACAAGGAACGTGACAACTGAAACCCATGACTTTCATATATGTCTGTGCATAGTGGTTTTTGAAGCACTGACTCCAGCTGGAGTCCACTCTTTGTGAATCTCCCCCACATTTTTGAATGGGTTTTGTTTCATAATTCTCTCCAGGGTGTGGTTATTCTAATTACTAGAACACTTTTTTTCAATGACATCTTTTCCTTCCCTTCGCCTCTCTATTGATACGCTTGGACACAGAGCTCTGTGAACAGCTAGCCTCTTTTGCAATAACCTTTTGTGTCTTGCCCTCCTTGTGTAAGGTGTCCATAGTCGGCTTTTGGACAACTGTCAAATCAACCGTCTTTCCTATGATTGTATAACCTACAGAACTAGACTGAGAGATCATTTAAAGACCTTTGCAGGTGTTTTGAATTAATTAGCTGATTGGAGTGTGGCACCAGGTCTTCAATACTGAAACTTTTCACAATATTCTAATGTGTGTGTGTGTGTGTGTGTGTGTGTATGTGTGTATTATTAATCTAAATTAATGAAATCTTTCCAAATAGAGCTATTCAAATCATCTGCTGAAATTATATTCATATTGCAATATATAAAAAAATATCACAATGTTAGATTTTTCCAATATTGTGCAGGCCAAATTGTCTGTATTGGTTCTAATAATTCTGAACCTTGGCTTGCCATATTTTTGCTTGTCTTGTTGTGCACAAATGGGGTAAAAACTACTATGTACCAATGCAGATGATGGTTAAAGTTTGATGTTAAAATTCATATTACATATGCCCCAAATTATGGGTAGAGGTTTGTCCGGATCGCATATCAACTATAATTTGTTACACTTCTAACAATTAATACTTATAAATGAATATCATTAAAGATGTCTTCACACCTAACATAAACTTCAATAAAGAGCTCTGGTTTGGTCATAAGTGCTGCAATACATGGCAGCATCAAAAGGGCAGACTGAGCCCCTCAAAAAAAAGTTCAGTGAGGCTTAAAGTCTGAAAGGGGATTTAAAGCCATTTTCAAGCTATTTAAAATCCACCATTCCACTGCGCATAGAATAATCTACAAATGGAGAAGCTTTTACAGCACTGCCAATCTGTCCTGGCCAGGCCATCTCCTCAAACTCACCTTAAAAACAAAATGCAAGATGCTTCAAAATGTCTAAAAAAAAAAAAACCAAGGTGTCATCAAATGATCTACATGTAAATGTGAAAACAATTAATGTGCATCTCATGCATTAGAAATAGTCTATGCAAACCTGGCCAGCACTAAAGAAGCCTCTCTCCAAAAAATCCAATGTGATCCAACACCTACATGTGCTCTGGACATTGAGTCAAAGGTGGAGTTGTTTGGCCAGAGTTTCAAACGCTACAACATGTTTCTTGAAAACCAAACACTACACTTGAGAATAAGAACCTCATGCCAAGTGTGAAGCATGATGGGAGTGTTATGGTTTGGGGGTGTTTTGCTGCTTCAGGGCCAGACAAACTCGCCATTAATGTCAACTATGAAATCCGCATTATAGCAAAGAGTGCATGAGCAGAACGTAAGGCCATCTGTTATAAAAAATTAAAGCTAAAGCCGAACAATAAGCAGACGTTTCAGTATGATAATGACAAAATATACAGAAACGAAGGGATTAAGAAAGTCAAAATCCAAATGCTGAGGTGTAAAGTGGTCTACTCATGGAGAAAAAACGTGTTTTTGACAAAAGGGGCAGTGACCCTGGATCATGAATATAAATCAATTCAGAAAAATCAACACTTATAACTGGTTTTGTGATTCATTATTTTATGTACACTGTAAAGCCCAACAGTCAACTTTATCAAATGAAATGAGTGTAGTTAACTCAAAATTGACTGAAAGTTAATTCCACTCATTTGAAAGGAGTTTTGAACTCAGTGTTGAATGTAATAAGTTAATTAAACTTCTCATTACTTCACCTTAAATGGAGTTCGCAGTACTATTTAGATTTTTTATCTCAAATGGTTCGAAGCAATCAGTTTCCTTTAACGGTTTGAGTTGCCTTAATTGATTGGGTTATGCAATATTCAGATATTTTGAGTTCTCTTCATTTATTGGGTTTTACTGTGCTCAAATTGCTTCATTTACTCAAATGGATTAGGTTCACAGTACTCATTAGGATTAGTTTTTGAACTTAAATAGTTTTTTGCAATTCTGTAATAATAATAATAATAATAATAATAATAATAATAATAATAATAATAATAATAATAATAATAAATGTAAATGTAAAAAACTGCATTCTTTTTATATAAGAAATCTCATTCTGTTTTTTTTTTTAACAGTACATGAGTTTACTGCCATTCAATCTTGTTACCAGGTTACTGAGAGACAAAAATATCAGATGTATTGCTTCGAATTGGAAAATATGTTCATTACTAACTTCAAATCAACATTTGGCCTCAACCTAGAAAACCTTTACAAACTAACAGCTGAAATTAGGCTGAACTAAACCTTCATTACCCATTTTTGAAAATGTTTTAATACATTTGATTTAATTTGCATCAATTAAAAATATTTCTCTTTCTTAGCATTATCTCAAGGACAAAACCTTTCATGCGGTGTAGAATTTTTTTTGCAGCAACATCCTTCATTATGTAAATAATGACATTCTATTTTCTCGAATGTAATAGTTTATTGTACGACCAAGAGATGCACAAATAATTCTGTGACGGTCCACGCCAGTGCAGAAAAATAGCTATATTAATGTGGATGTGTGTGGATGCATATGTGTGTGTGCATGTCTCACTTTACCAGTCACTGATGTGTGGTCACAACATGGGCTTTCACAAATACACTATTAATGTTATGCAAAATATCATTTGTGTACCACTTTTAGTAACACTAAATCAACATTTATCCACAGACAAGCAAATTCTAACTGACTGCTACTGTCACCCACCCATTCAAAAAAGAAAGAAGTTTATTCCAGTGTGCTATTAATATACTTATTTTAAAGAAAAAAGAAGAAAGTATACTTTCAGTCTACATTCTTAGAAATAAAGGTACGCCAGCTGTCACTGGGGTGGTACCTTTTCAAAAGGTACACATTTGTGCCTAGAAGAAGGTCCATATTAATACCTCAAGGGTACAACTTTTAAGAGGAACACTTTTGTACTTTTTAGGTACTAATATTTACCCTTGATGTATTAATATAAACCTTTTAGCTACTAATTTGTACCTTTCGAATAGGTACCACCCTCATTGGTACTACCCCATTGACAGCTGGCGTACCTTTATTTCTGAGAGTGTACTTTTATGCATGTCTCTGAATAGTCCTTTAGGTATGTCACAGATATATTTGAAATTGCACTTGACTTACTCTTAAAAAAGTCAGAAAAGCATATTTGGCCTGTACTTGTTCATTGACATACAGTATATGTATAATTTTGTATTCTAGGTACACTTGGCATGTAGTAACACTTTACTTTGATGGTCCATTTGAGCATTAGTAGACTGTCTGCTTAATATATGTTGATACTGCTCCTTCAACAGACATTTAGCTGACAATAAGTAACTTTGCAAGTACATGTCAACTTACACTAACCCCAACCTTAACCACAACCCAAACCCCAACCTAACAGTCTACTTAAAATCTAGTAGTTGGCATGTAGATGCAATGTAACTTAAATTCAACAAATGGACCATCAAAATAAAGTGTGCTTCTAATTTTTCTAAAAGCCACTTAAATACCCCGAAATAACCAGAGTAATCCATAGTGAAATAACAAACAAATATAGATAGGCTAACACTTTTAAGGGGTGTTCATAGCTGTCATGACACCTTTATAATCATGATATGACATCTGAGGCAACGTGGTGACGCAGTAGGTAGTGCTGTCGCCTCACAACAAGAAGGTCGCTGGTTCGAGCCTTGGCTGGGTCAGTTGCCGTTTCTGTGTGGAGTTTGCATGTTCTCCGCGCGTTTGCATGGGTTTCCTCCCAGTGCTCCAGTTTCCCCCACAGTCCAAAGACATGCCGTATAGGTGAATTGGGTAAGCTAAATTGTCCGTAGTGTATGAGTGTGAATGAGTGTGGATGGATGTTTCCCAAAGATGGGTTGCAGCTGGAAGGGCATCCGCTGCGTAGAACATGTGCTGGATAGGTTGACGGTTCATTCCACTGTGGGGACCCCGGATTGATAAAGGGACTAAGCCGAAAAGAAAATGAATGAATGAATGAATATGACACCTGTCATGAATATGAAGGAGATTTTATGCATGTTTATGATGACTGTTGTTGTGTCATTCAGTCAGTTTTGTAAGTTTAAATGAAAAGGCAACATTATTTGTGATGTTCTTGTCATGACAACTTGATATTATCAAGACAACATAAATTAATCAGTCATAAATCAGTCTTGAACATGGTTGTCATGAGGCCAGTATCATTTTCATGACTTTAACAGTAGTGCCATTAAAATTTGTCTTGACATCAGCTACTGTGGCACACATTTTTCATTAAAATATCATAAAATGTTAATGATGCTGTTATAAAATTATTTGAAGGAATATTGACACTTTTAATGAGGGATTTTAATGACAAATTCAGGCTGTCATTCATTCACTTTTCTTCGGCTCACAGCGGAATGAACCGTCAACTTATCCAGCATATGTTCTACACCGCAAATGCCCTTCCAGCCACAACCCAGAGCTGGGAAAAATCCAAATCCATCCAATTTACCTATAGCGCATGTCTTTGGACTGTGGGGAAAACCGGAGCACCTGGAGGAAACCCACACAAACACAGGGAGAACATGCAAACTCCACCCAGAAATGCCAGCTGGTCCAACTGGGACTTGAACCAGCGACCTTCTAGCTACGAGGTGACAGCGCTAATCACTTAGCCACCATGTCGCCTTCAAATTCAGTTTGTGCCACTGAAAATCAATTTTGATCAGAAAAATATTCATTCAGGTTATGTTGCCTCAGTAATGTCAAGTTGTCATGACAAAGACATTTGATGTCATCTTTGCATTTAAAATGAAAAATGAATTGACATTTAAAATGACTGTGTGAATGACACTTAATGACATGTCAAAAGCATGAATACACATTCATTACATGTCTTGTCATAATTATGAAGGTGTTATGACAGTCTTATGAACACCCCTTTAAGTGTTACCCAAATATACTAAGTATATTTGCAGCCAGTCTATTTGTCAGCAAAAATGTGTTAATGATTAGTTGAGTAACACATAACTTTTATGTTTATTTAGTGTACTTTTATGTGCTAAATTGGGTCAACTGCAAGTAAAGTTAGGATATCTACCTGTGTAAGCTACTGTGCGATTGCTTGATTAATAACATTAAAGTGTACTTTTTGTATCACAAGTACACTAATGCCTTTGAAACCCACAAGCAATATACTTTAAATGCACTACTAATCTACGAATGCTAATCTCATTCAAATGTTTTACATAGGCTGAGCATGGTGTGGCACCTCAGTGGAGATGATTTTAGCGTTTTGCTGTGTATGCTGTCAATAACTGCACTAGAGTCATCCAGTACTTTAGAGTCATAGATTTCAAGTCTTGACAGTTTGACACAAATCAGAATGTTTAAGGAATGTCATCTGAACCAGTAACATGTCTGCCTCTTTTGACCTGAGCACCCGAGGAGAAAAAGAGTACAGTACTACAATAAATCATGCTATGAACCAGTATGAATAAAATCTAATGATCACCAATTATTGTGTAACACACTAATAGTATGTGAATTAGTATTACTATACTGTACTTCTGAAATAAAAAAAAAATCAGTAATACAATTGTGTGACTCCATAAATATAATGTAATTTTAACCGTGTTTAACAGCTTTAAATTAGGGTGTATTTTTTTTTACATACATTCATTCATTTATTTTCTTTTCAGCTTAATCCCTTTATTTATTAAGGGTCGCCACAGCAGAATGAACCGCCAACTTATCCAGCAAATGTATTACACAATTCCCTGTACCGCATGTCTTTGCTGTGGGGGAAACCGAAGCCCCTGGAGAAAACCCACGCAAACACGAAGAGAACCTGCAAACTCCACATTGAAATGCCAACTGCCCCACCTCGAACCAGCGACTTCTTGGTGTGAGGTGATCGCGCTACCCACTGCGCCACCGTGCTGCCCTTTTTTACACACAATTTATTTAATTTTATGAATCATTATTTACAAGGAGATTACAATATAAGAAACTCTGGGGTGTACTTACATTTTCACAGGACTGTGTATACTGGCACCAAAAATAGTGCCAGTTTTGTTAGCTAGTTTTTTTTAGAGCTCAGTACCTCTAAACATACATCTGAAGCAGTAATATATGTAATCTTTTCCTCAATATGTCTTGCATATATGAAGCCTTAAACTAGCCTCGGGTCTTTCTGAACAGGTGCGAAGTCATGCAGCGAGTGTTCAGTGAGCACAAAGGGTCAACAGGCTTTATTGTAAATGCTGATGGGGGTGAGCTATACCTAACTCTCTCCCTATGCTATCTCTCGCTTATTAAACTTTATCTAACTTCCATTTTTCATTCTCTTTAGGATTTAGGAAATGCAGAGTAACCATGGAAATGCCACCAGCAGGCTATCAGAAGCAGAATCATAACAGTGTGTGTGTGTGTGTGTGTGTGCGCGTGTGTGTGTGTGTGTGTGTGTGTGTAGAAGAGAGAAAGCGAAAGCGAGAGCTGGGATCCTGGGTAAAGGAACAACAAAGGAAGGAACAGGAGTCTTACTGAGATAACAGAGTTCTTAGCATCACTTATGCACTCTAACATTCCTGCACTCGTGTCCACACCCTCACAAAAACACAACCGCAGTTTTCAGCAGCAGAAAAACTGGTAAATTGGACTCGGTATACAGAGCGCAGCTGCATTCAAATTATAACACTTGTTGAACAGTTATCCCCTGTATCATGTTTGATCTCTTGGTAGGATTTTTGTGGTCCTAATTGGACTGAATGCATTTTACCAGAAAATACATCATGATAACAAAAAGAGAATCTGTAAAAACACACAAACCTTACAATCTTTAAATAAAGGTACAGGGAAGAACTGAAAAAGGGGTTTTCCACAGAGCTGACATTTAAGAATTGTTACTTCAAAACAAAAAAGGTTCTTCAAACATCATTTTTAATAGTGTTAAAATACATTTTAGTTTTTATAATCTAAAATGAGGCTTCTGATTAAACTGATTAAAATCTGCCAAAAGTGTAAGCGGGTCAAAGATAAAAATATGTTTTCATGCATCAAATTATTAAAAGTCCAGCAGCTTTAATTAATTAATCTGAACCTAATGACTATTAATTTTACCATAGGGCGGCACGGAGCTCAGTGGTTAGCACTGCTGCCTCACAGCAAGAAGCTTGCTGGTTCGAGTCCTAGCCGGGCCAGTTGCCAATTCTGTGGGGAGTTTGCATGTTCTCCCCGTGTTGGTGTGAGTTTCCCACACAGTCCAAAGACATGTGCTAAATGAATTTAATAAATTAAATTGGCCGTAGTGTATGTGAATGTGAGGAGTGTCCCAGTTCTGGGTTGCAGCTTGAAGGGCATCCACTGTGTATAACATATGTTAAAATTGTTGGTGGTTCATTCCGCTGTGGCGACTCCTGATGAATAAGGGACTAAGTCAAAGAAAAATGAATTTTACCATAATTTACAGAAGACATGCTAAAATGTAATTAAGCATAACCAGGGGTGGATTTAGTGATTTGGGGGCACAAAAGCTATAAAATGCATCTTTTGTACTTTATTTGTACTTTATGTAATTTATTTTGCTGTTTTTTTTTTCTTATATCACTCAATCACTCCTTTTCTACATTTTGTCTTAATGCAAAATAATAATAACACATAAAGCATCTTGTAAAACTTTTTAAATGATTTGTTTTCTTACAATGAATTCACAACTAAAGTTATAAATAAACTATTTCGTTTTTAAAACTAAATCTTTACCTAATTTGACTGCTGGACTTCATGATTGAAGGTGGGGGATACATTTGGGCAGATGTAATAAACATAAAATTTTTATTTTCAGATTTATTCTCAGATCTCAGATTTCCTGGGGCCCTAAGCGTCCGCTTATCTTGTTTATTGGTTAAAACCACCCCTGAGCGTAACAACTCTAAACTCATCTAAACCAGGGGTTTTTAACCTTTTAGGACACACACCCCCCCACAAAACACAAGTTTGTCCAATTTCACTCTCGCACCCCCCACCCATCTCGCCAGCCAAAATTATAATGCATGTGCAAACATCATTCACATACTACTTTCTCTGTTTAAAGTGTGTTGAAACGTAAATATACAGCTTACCTGATTCCTGTGATGCCTGAGCCTGTTTCTATGAGTACAACATTCTAATCCGTGGTTGGATTCCTGACATGACTAACCGTAAATCATCTTCCACTGGCAATAAGCGTGAGCCATAGCCTACTTGCTTTTGATGTACGTGTATACAAAAAATGCTGCTTCGCAAAGCCAAGTTCGCAGTGTGGTTGATTCAAAGAGTATGTTTACATGGCCACCAATGCTCCGATTTTAATACAATTAAGAAAATACTCAGATTAAGAGTATGTAAACAGCAATTTTTGATGACCTTAATCCGAGTAAAACATAATGAAACTAAACAGAAATGCAATCAAGACATGTGAAGTATGCATATTTTAGTGGCATTATTGAACACCGCAATCAAACTGTTATCGTCATGTAGGACTTTTCGCCGCATTTTACGATAGGATAGTCCATACATACACACATGGCTCCATTCGGTGTGCGGTATTAAATTCCATTAAAACAACACTCTTCCACTAGTCCTTACTTCATACTTACACCCAATACCTCAGTTTGTCATGGGGGCATGCATGAAATATTCCTGAATGAAAGTGAAACTGCCAAACTGCAGTTAAAGTCAAATAATTAAAGATGAAACACCCAAAATTACATGAAACACTGCAGAAAACGTAGATAGTCTGGTGACGCACGATTCAAAAAGCACTTCATGTAAACACCTCAATCATATTATTGTCTTATTCAGATTAAAGCAAATAATTAGATCACCGATGTCCATGTAAACGTAGTCAGTAGTGTCTTCAAAGTAAGGTCACTTGAAAGATCCAGAAGGGCATCCTGCTGATTTGATTCGGAAGGGCACTTTTTTGTCAGACTGCTCACTGGTTTAACTTTTTTTCACCATCATTAATTTAAAAAAAAGCCCCCGGTCCGTTTTATTTGTAGCCTAGATATTTTACTCGAAGACATTAACTCTACAGGTGATTGATAGTTAGCTGTGGGATTAACGTTAATCAGATTCACTCTAGTGAATGTATAAATTCTTCATTATAATTTACTCGAGTGCATGCCTCAGGTTCTCGTGCACCCCTTAATAGTTGAAAACCCCTGATCTAACCACCAGGGTCTGCCCACTTGTATTTAATAATTTAAAACATAATTCAATTTAGTATGATCACTTATTGTTTTAAACATTTTAACAAGAACAGATCAGAATAAGTCTTATTTTAGCATGAATATGTTATGCTAATCAACAATGAAAGATTACTTCACTAATATTTTGACAGAGTAAACTGTATCTGTATCAACAACACTATAATAGATATTGAATACTTAAATATTGAGTGTAATTGAGAATCTAACAACACACAGTTTTGCTTTCTTTAATTTTTTGTTCATTTTTTTTTTAGTTCCGAGTAACTGCTGTTAGCCATGAAGTTGTGGGTCAAACTAACCAGTGAACATCATGTTTTATACGTAATTTTGAAAGCATGTTCATGACCCTAAATGAGAAACTGTCACAAATGTGTTTTAAAAGAAAATACGCAGTGTATTTTTTAACTTAACAACTTGTTTTAAAAGACAAACTAACCTGGAGTATAATGTACAAGTTAAAGCACTCTAGCAATGCATACAAATGAGCATCCAAAATGCTGCAAATACCAAAAGCTCCAGTTCTGCTGTGGAGATCAACTTCTTTTTGGCTGTTTATTGACAGTGTCAGCGAACAGGAAATGACAAGAAGAGATTGGGATCAAGACATGTCAGCGGTTGTCATCACAATCCCCCTTCAGAGACCTGGAGTGAAGTGTCTTGCACAAAGGTACAAAAGTGATGAGTATCAGTAACACACGCATTTATGGTCCCATTACTACTTTTCAAATGTGTTTTATAGTGTAACAAGATCTGCATAGCATTCAACTGTATGCAAGGTGACAGTTTGAAGGCAGTTTTTCATCTCCCTCATTTTGTGCTCTCAGCTATCTGTGGAAACAATTTGTTTGTTGTTTTCACCATCAATCATCATCACACGTAATAAAGGAGGCAACGTTATTTCAATTTATATTTCACACACACTGATAATTCAAAGTGCTTATAAAAAAGGATCAATAAAAGTCAGTTCTTAAACTCATTTCGGATAATTGGGTCGTCTATAAACTAATAAAGTAATTGCAGGAGCCCATGTCAAAATCTCATCTAGCACTTGTCTAGATACAAAGAGCATGTTTGTACTGTTAATGGGGATAAATTGTATTTAAACTGGCCAGACAATATTTTCTATCCACTAAAAACTAAGTTTGAATGTTTGCATTTTTAGATAAACATTGTTTCAAGAGTTCGCACTTAGATAATGCTCAACTATAATAGCAGGTTTGGCATGCTGTCCCGGGAGAGAACCCTGAGCTCGGAGATAGATGAGCCCAAGGCTCCCGCCTGGTTAATGAGCATTAGGAGGGACACGAGATCAGGTGTTTCTCGAATGTCCCCCCCGCTTCTGGCTGGTTGGTTAGGCATGTATACGCTGGGTGCTTGTGACTGTATTCTGATTCACTTATATACATGTTTTTTGAACTGTGGGAGGAAACCGGAGGACCCGGAGAAAACCCACGCAAACACGGGGAGAACATGTAAACTCCGCGCAGGGAATGTCAACTGGTTCGAATGGGCCTTGAACCTGTGGCCCTCTTGCTGCGAGGCAACAGTGCTAATCACTGAGCCACCGTGTTGCCCGATCAAAGAGGAGGAGGGATAATGTAAGGATAGGGGGGGTTGGGAGGGGGGGGGGGTTCCGAAAACAGAGATAGGGAATGAAGTTTAGCTAGAATATATATAGTAGTTTTGGAGTGCTCCGATAGGCTAGCTAATGATTAGTGATGAGGATCAGCTGAAGTTGATCATATCACGTGTTCCTCTCGAAACTTGTTTATGAAACTTCCCTTAGTATAGATGTTTTTATAAAGCATTTCAAATGTATTTTCCAAGTGGGAATTATGGTGTGTGTAAACATTCTCTTAGTTAAAATACAACCAGAAAATAAAGGTTAGGTTTAGAAGTGTCTTGGTTCACAGACAGGGTTTAATCCATCATGCCATTGCTTTTAGAAATCACCTGATTGATTATGGCTTTATATTCCATCATAATAATGATCCTTAACGGTGTGGTCCAGAGTGTATTTTTAAGGCTTGGTTGTGTTTATAAGATGTAAAGCAATGTGTGCTCATGCTTGATTTGTAGAAAATCGTAAATATTTTGTCTATATTTTTTCATATATCTTACTTTGATTATATACAGCTACTCAGCTAAGATGAAAATGACTGTCATAATTACTCGTTCCTCTGAAAAGCCCGACCTCAAGAGGCTATGATTGGTCAGCTAACATAATGTGCTGTGATTTGCGGATCGGCTCCATGTCACCAGTAAAGCATCACACCTCCACATTCACGCACTTTGATTCTGCTGTGAAAATAGTGTCAATCAGAGTAACTGTTAGTCGTAACAGTTTGAGCCTGAATCAGACAGAAAATGAAAAGGATGAACCTCATGCCTGCTCTCTAAAATAAAATCTGACAAGTGTCTGTAACAAGTGAAAACAGGGTGTGGCTCCTTTAAGAGAGAATCACCATTTTATGTATGTGTGTGCGAACAGTCTGTAGACGCATGTAACATGAGCACTGTATGTTTGTTTTTTTTCCCTCTGATGCTTGAATTAAGTTCTTTTTCTGTAAAATAAAGTAAGGCTGTTGACAGGAAAATAAAGCGCAAGATGTGGAATGCAATCTGTGTAAGATTTGATTGATATCCTGTATTTTTTTTTTACCTAACTCAACGCATAATCTTTCACATTTTCACAATATGAAACTTTCACATTATCTGAGATGTAGAACGCAGGGAAAGCGGCAGCATAGAGAGACACTGCAGCGCTGGTGAAGATTATGGCTGTTTACAGCTGTTTGACTGATAAATATGAATTTGTAGCTAAATTATTAGCAGTGCCAAACAGCATTTCCCGTTGTTTACATCCTTGCTACATACCATTAACACTAGACACTGTGCATGTCATTGATCAATTTTAACAAATAAAAAATTCTTACAGGTTGTGGCTCACAATCCACAGCTTCTGCTTGTTGGAGCTGCTCCTTTGAGGAGTTTTTAGCCTAATTCAGCACAAAACTGGGAGAGATTCTGGAAGTTCTCCTTTGTCAAATGCTAGCTATATATTTTTTATATAATTCTCTAGAACATAATTAAAATTAAATTGTAAGCACTTCTCTTTGTGTTGTCCTTTGGAAGGCCAAATACAGAAACAGAACAAGCTCTGGAAATCTGGAAATAGCAGCATTTAGATGGCATTTTAGCTTTTTCTGCTACATTACAGCGCCTCTGGCCACTCCCCTTTGCTGCGAGTGGTAAATGCGTGTAGTGATCTCACTAGCCCGGATGTATTTTTTGTAGTCCTCAAAATTCGTTCGCTGTGGGCTTTTCTAAGCTAACTCTGTAAAAGCCAATGTCTCGCGTTGCATTGAACTTTGAGCATCTTACATTCAGAGATGTTGTTTATGTTTACACAGCTACATTACACATCAACTAAAGTTTAAAATATGATATTGTAGTGGACCACCCCTTTAACACACTGCCAAAGCAGTGAAATCATGTGACCCTGGGCCACAAAATCAGCAATAAGTGTCCATGTTTTGAAATTGTGATTTATACACAATTTTAAAGTTAAATAAATTATCTTTCCATGCTTTGTTAGAAACATAGGTAGTATTTAGCCAAGTTAAAACTATTTGAAAATCTGAAATCTGAGAGTGCAAAAAATTTCAAATATTAAGAAACCGGCCTCAGTGCTAATACATATAACTAATCAAAATGTGTGCGCCTTTAAAAAATAAAGGCCATAGAATATATATTTAGTTTAGAATATATATTTAAAGGTATTTAAATATAAATATTTTTTATAGTGTTAAAAACATTTTAATAATCTAAAGAACCATGTTCCACTATAATGAATTTCAAGGTCTTAAACCTTAAATGATTAAATCATGTACTTCTCATTTTTGGAAGAATGAACATTTATCTTTGATATATGGTGACTAATGAGTCAACTTCATCTGGATCAGGAAGGCGTTCAATCTTTTTTACATTTAAGTTGGTAGCAATTAGGGACCGGTTTTGCACAAATTAAATTTGTCAGCTGAATTAATTATGACCAAATTATGGGAAACGTAATTTGATTTAGTTAAATAAAACTAAAATCAGAAACGTTTTCCTCCATTTACTGTAGATTAACAAACTTTGTGTTTTAAATGAAATGAACTTGAGCATAATTTTGTCCTATTTTCCTTTTTAAACCAAAGAGAAATAAATTATCCAGCTGGTCAGTGCGTGAAGTGATAATCATTTGATTTGTACGATTTGATTATGGCACACCGGTAACTAAATATGACTTGTTTAGAGTCATAATTCTTAATAATCATAAATG
The DNA here is from genome assembly GCF_903798145.1 of Danio aesculapii. Taxonomy (NCBI): domain Eukaryota; kingdom Metazoa; phylum Chordata; class Actinopteri; order Cypriniformes; family Danionidae; genus Danio; species Danio aesculapii. Next base: position 38,091,583 of record NC_079435.1, read on the forward strand.
TCACAGAATATGAGTAATTTGCATGCCAAAAGAATGCTTTTAAAAAATAGATGATAACTGTCTACTAAAAATATTTAATGGGTACAGGTTGACAGCATAAATCATTTCATATAAATCATAAATCATCACAGCGGGTCCTTAGCTGAGAGAATCTCATATAATGTGTGTTGCCGTTAGAAACCAATTATTCAGTTCTGCAGATAAAACATTTTGAATTGGAAACAACAAAAGGCAACATTAACAGTGACTTGTGAATAAGTTGAACCTTTTAAAAACTTACATGCATTTTTAATGTTTAATAAAGCTCTAACATCAGTATCCCACAGAGAAAATGAGAAACTTTAGCATCAAAATATTTAGTACTTTGCAACAAACTGAACAATATGACCTAAACCAGGGGTGCCCAAACTCGTTCCTGGAGGGCCTGTGTCCTGCAGTTCCAGTTTTATGTTGAGGTCACACTAGAGTTTGTGTACTGTGTAGAGTTTGCGGGATTAAACAAGATGATTAGCCATTAAAAATAGTGAGAGATGGGTCCATGTTTTAAATTTCTGTCCAGAAAGGTCATGTTTTGATCTTCAATTGGTCTCACGCAATCATGTGATGCGATTTCGCAGGTCAGAGTTTACCAAGCTTGAACTTTCCAACGCAGCGAACTGCGAAACTTGACGCATGATCTTGCGTTTCCGGGCTGACGCATTCGCATGCGTATGAATGGATATCTATGGGGAGAAAAGTGCAGTCTACTTCATTTGTCAAAAAATATTTTAACAAATGGAGTAGAAGCTCTGTTAAATCTTTTTAACTTACGGTAAGCGGTGGAGAAATTTATAGCATGGAGTGAGTAAGCGAGCAATCTAATATAAACCATCAGACAGAATAACCTAAAATAACATATAGGCTAAATTATAATTAAACTCGACAAAAGAGATTGACAGAGATGTATTGTGTTGTATTGTGAAGCTATAATGTAAATGTAAACACCACCAGGAATTAAGATCAATCTCTGCATACACAGGTGACATTTAATTAAGTGTATTGCTATTCCTTCAGTCCAGAGAAATTACAGTAAGAGCTGACTGATAAGACACGATGTTCAAACATGCTTTAAACACAATACTGAACAGTCTACATGTGTTTGTTACCTCAAATTATAAACATATAAATTAACAAAATGTATGCCTCTTTGGAGTGGGTTTGGTTAATAATAACAATCTGTATATCCTGCATTATGCGTTCTGACAAGCTCTAGGGATGGCTGTGGGAGTCCCCGCATGGATAACAAACTAGTGTGGCTGGCTCTGCTTTGGCTGCTGATCTCCTGATGACAGCTCCTCAGGTTCAGATGACATGGAGTGTGATGTAAAGTACATGCAAACCTTGTTATTTCATGCAAGTCTCTGCACTCTTATTATTCAACTATGCTTAGGTATACCCAGATTTTTATTATTGGGCACCATTAATTTTTTTTAAATGTATGATGTGGTGTTAATGAGCCACCTGACATGAAGTGCATTTAAAACCCTTTAACGTACGACTAGCCATTGATCCCACTTATTCCATTGTCATTTGCCAAGTTATAGATGTTAAAACTAGTTTTGCTCTTTACAGCGCAATATTTTACAGAATTTTTGTCAGCTCTGACATCATTGCTCACCTAGACATGAATGCACAGTGAATCTGTCACAGGCAGACAAAGAGAGTGAGAGAGATCATATGTGTGTGTGTAAATTACATGGGCATATCTAACTGCTCCATAACATAAAGCATAGGTGGATTTTTGCAAATATTTTGGAGCGTACAATGGTTTTTCTTTTCATTTGTCTCTGTACCAGAGCCTCCTCAGCCTTTATACTTTTTTTGTGCAACTTCAATGTCAATATTCGGCAGCTATTCATAACCTATTCATAGTAGACTGGAATGGAAAGCATTTCTGTGTGGATTTTCAGATGCTAGGTGAGCTGGGTTCATCTGCATCCAAATTGCAAAACAAATACTACAGAGACCTGAATATTAAGTTAGTAGAGGTGAACTTTCATTTTTTTTAGCTCTTACCTGAAATTAAAGTAATGCCATGGCAAGCATGCTCATCAAGATAAAAACAACAACACCAACCATATGTTCAGTGATTTTTCCTCACACTGCCTGCACACTGCCATGCTCCCGGCTTCAAAAAACGACCTTAGTTAAGAACAGGCTGCGATCTAGGAGCGTCTTTGTCATCTGACTCTATTGAAAGAGGTGGTTTAGGCTATTTCTTTTCTAATCCAATCCAACAGCAAAATGTAAACGCAATGTTAACCAATTGACACGCATTAGTCTGCACAAATTTTGATAAATGCGGGATAAAGCATGTAAAACAGCTGGCTTTATATTTTGAATAGGATTCTTAATGAAGAGATTTATTTTACAAATGTGCTGCAACCTAAATGTGAGTTTAAATTAGCACTATAAATATTATAATTAAAATAAAATAAATAGACCTACAGTAAAAAAAGAATTAAAAAATTAAACGAAATAAAACATCCAAGGCTATTACTGTAAATGGTTTTCTTATAATGTGCATAAACAAAGAACACCCATTTGGGGAATGGACTTTTGAAATTAAAGCTAATATTTCTAACTCTATACTCTGTTAGAAACAAATACAAAAACTTTAACACCAAAAAAAATCAACTTTTTTCTTGAGTGCAAAAAAAAAAAAAAAAGATTCCAAGCTACCTTGTTTGGGTGATGGGGGCCTACTGTACAGCTTTAGCCTCTCAAACTAAAGGGCCCCTGCAGATGGCAACCTATCATGGTACCACACTTAAATTATCTCTGAGGATATTGAAATGTAATTTGCATGCATACAAGTAGCAGTGTGATATGGCTGTATATTGGCACTGGTGGGAGGCATGCCTTTGTGTCCCACTAGTGACGATATACAGCCATATCGCAATGCTACGAGTGTGATATTGCATTTATACAACAGTTCGACGGCATAATCGTGTGTATAAAAACCCTTTTGTATGAGGAACTACTTTCTTCCGCAATACATTCACATCTGCAACTAACGTCAGAACAGCAGAAACCAGTGCTCCTTCTCAAACGTCACTTTAGAGCTATTTGAATAATTTTCTAGTGTAATATCTAAAGTGATGACAAAACAGGTGATTTTGCTCACATTTTAAGATCATAAGGCTGAACAACATGAAATGCCATCAGTCTAGAGACATTTCCCAGTATTTCTCTGTTGCAATCAGGATATTACAATAATGAACCCCGAAAAAGCCAAAGCAAACACTACCAGAAACATTACCAGACTATGGTATAAATACAGTACGGCACCACAACATACAAAACAGAGAAATTGACTTAAAAAGTCACTTACCTGTTTATAATGATTGAAATTACACTGTTTTTCTCTTCTAAGGGCTGATTATGCGGTCTTTGTCGCCATCTTGTGGCGGATTGTCAACCGTCATTGCTCTGCTTAGTATGACAGGCTGATGGATGCCAACACGATGTATTGCTGAAATTATAAATATTTAAAATAGGCTAATAATATCCTCATAAATAAACTGCATAGTTGCAATCTAAACAATTACATTGCTGCCTAAAAAAGCCTCAAAAGTACATTATGTTGTCCAACAGCTGCAATATTTGTCAAACTGTAGTGAGTTTTTTGATCTGCTGTCACTCTATGTGGGTGGAGTAATAATTTTTAATGACTATGCATGGTGAATGCATCTCTAGCCTCCAGCGCCTAGACTGCAGCTCTGCACAAGACATTTGGCCATTGGAGAAATGGTCGTGCCCAACTGAGCCTGGTTTCTCTCGAGGTTTTTTAATTCTTCACTTTCGCCAATTGATGAAGTTTTTCCTCGCCGCTGTTGCCACTGGCTTGCATGGTTCGGGATCTGCGCATCGATTGACTTGCTCGTCAGTGTTTGGACTCTCAGTAGTGATTATTAACCACACTGAACTGAGCTAAACTGCTACACTGTTTCAATTTACTATAATTTTATATGTGAAGCTGCTTTGACACAATCTACATTGTATAAGCGCTATACAAATAAAAGTGAATTGAATTGAATTGAATGCAGTCAATTTGTGTAAAAATGTAAAAAAAAAAAAAGCAAGAAGAATAGTTACTTAACGCATCCTTCTGTAGAACAGAAAGGGGTTGTGTTGGCAATTACTCTCCCCCACCCTTTTTTAAAAATATAATTCCATTATATATATATATATATATATATATATATATATATATATATATATATATATATATATATATATATATATATATATATATATATATATATACATATATTAGTGGTGGGGCGTTATTGGCGTTAACGTGCAGTGTTAACCCGAGACTCTTATCGCGCGATAAAAAAAATATCGCCGTTAATCTAATCTTAAAGTTGGGTTGGGAGCTGGGTCTGTTCTACGCAAGCTTTGATGACTTTCACCGATATTTTAGCACAGATGTATACCTGACTGGTGAGCCGTCTGACAAAAAAGTGCCCTTCTAAATCAAATCAGCAGGATGCCCTTCCGGATCTTTTACTTCGAAGACACTACTCACTATGTTTACATGGACATCTGTAATCTAATTATTTGCCTTAATAGAGAATAATATAATTAAGGTGTTTACATGAAGTGCTTTTATGTAAGAGTTTCCTGTAATTTTGGGTGACTTGAACTGCAGTTTGGCAGTTTCACATTAGTTCATGAACATTTCATTTATGCCCCCGTGACAAACTGGGGTATTAGACGCAAATAAGCAGTAAGGACTGGTGAGAGAGTTATGGAATTTAATAACGAACGCTGAATGGAAAGAAAAAAACTTCTGCATTTCGCAATGTGTGTGTGTGCGGTCCTTTACTGACAGCCGCATATGTGGATCTTGTCGGAAAATATGGCGAAAAGGCCTACATGACGGTAATAGTTTGATCACGATGTTTACTTCAATAATGCCACTAATATATGCATATTATATATATGTAATATATAATATGCATATAGTAACAGTCTATATGTATATGTAACAGTCTTAATTCCGTTTCTGTTTAGTTCAGTTATAACTTTAGTCGGATTAAGGTAATCAAAAATCGCTGTTTCGAGCTTACAGTTCTTACAGGCCTACAGTTAATGTTTAACTGAATAAAAAGTTAGTAAACACAAGTACATCTTATTGAACATAATTTATTTTCATAATTTATTTTCATCACCAATTATCATAGTAGAACAGGTCTAATGCGCCTCCTGGCTTGAGAAACCCGTTCTCAAAGACTTATATTTAGTCATTATTTGGGTAGCACACATATTCTGAACGCCTTCGGCAGAGTTCAAATGAGCAAATCTAGATTAATTCCAAGATTACAGTAAAATTAATCTAGTTAAAAAAAATGTATCTATGCCCACCTATTATTGTAATGCACATAACAAAATCATGTGGTAAACAGGGTTATGTCATGTGTTATGTTAGGTTATATGTAACAGTTCACAGCAAGTTCATGGAAAGTGCCCTTTATCATCACAAGTCCTGCAGCATAGACCCATGTGCTGTCATCTGGCACACACACAAACACACAAAGAAATTTTAATGTGACCTGAGACTGCAGCCTGCCGGAAATAAAGAACTACCCATCATAGAAATGAAGGTTTTCGTTGGCTTCTGGTTCCCATGGTGATTATTTTATTCACCTGACAGTAGCGCATTCAGGAGTTCAGAGGTGACCCTCAAAACCAGCAGTAGAAAACAAAAATTGTGAATACTTGACGTGCGACGTTGAGCATGCGCTCATAAGTCATGTATAGACACAAAATAATGATTTTTTGCTAATCCTTTTTTAAAAGTGTCTATTTGTGTAAAGATTGAGATATAAACATGTTGTGTTTAAGTATTGATGTGCCTACAGGCAAAAACAACTCAGTGTGAGAGACGATTTTGTCTCCATATCACAGTTGGCAGCCCGTGTGTGTAGATGAGTGTGTGTTCTGTTTCTGCTGTTGGCAGCTTGTGTAAAGCAGATTTTCTTTTTTCAGCTCATCAAACTCGATCTCTTCAAGCGTCTCGTACATGTCACCTCACAAACATTGTTTTATTCTCTTAACTCTTTGTTCATTGAAAACCACAGATTTTAATATACACAGATACGACTGACGAATGGAATGGTGGCGTGTGAGTTGGTCAGCACTCAGCAGGCAGGATTTGTGCTTTAGGTTCTGGGACAGAAACTCAAATGTCACTGGTTTGATCCCAGATACTGATCTAGAGCATCACTAAAGGCTCTTTATCTCTGTGGTGCTCTTCAGTGAGGCACTTAACCCCAGGTCAATTGCCCCTGCAATTAATGTTCCAATATCTCTTCATGTTGCTTTGGTAGGAAAATGTCCGCTGTATAATCTATGCTATGTTTTTGATTAAATCAAGATCAGACAATTGTCTTTATTTTCAGGCCCATTTCACTTCTGTAATCTGATGTATTTCTGAGTAAAACAGGGTATTGAATAACAAAAATACTGAGTGAGATTTAATTTGATCTATCTGGAAACTGATTGGCTTGTAAGTAGTGGGTGTTACATACTAAGATGAAGCCAGATGGTTGGAGACTGGGGGGTTGAATAAGCTGTGTTCACAAACTGACAGTGATTTCGTCTATTGGTTTCTGGCTGCATTCTCATTGGAAATTGACACAAAAAACTCTCACGGGCATTCAAATCAAGGTACTTTAGTCTCTGTAGCACTTTATATTAAGATTTTTTTCAAAGCGTCTTTGCAAATCAAAAATCAGGCATGAAGTTTTTGTCAGTTCAGTTCATGTACAGTTCTACAGAATGCTGGTTTTGTTCTGATTAGATCGATGATGATTCAGTGTAGGTCAGTATCACGAACAGTTAGGGTCCACTCATTTAATCGCATCTACCTAAGGCCACAGCGTGCCGCTGCTTGTGGTGCCTGATCAATAGGGTGACCACCTGCTTACTGTTCTGTTACAAGATGGCAGATGTGCTTTTGCATACACTTAAAACTATTAGAAATGCAAAATTGAATTGGAAAGTCCATTGATAAATTTTTGCAGGTGATATCTAGGCCCACACGGGTTTTAAGCCCATCATTGAGTCTATGTATTTACTTGTGTAAATGTGTGTAAATTTATATTTATGGATTTTTAAAATAAATTTCACTAATATTATTGTGATATATAATTATAGTAATATTAAAATGTTCATTTGATTTATTTACAATACAGTTTGTAAAGTAATATTTTCTGTCTTTTACTAGATATATTTTATGGGAGACTTGCTTTGTTTACCAAACAAGTGGATCTAATTGGATTTGCATTGTAAACACTAAATAAATGTTAAAGATGTATTTTTATTTCATATATAAACTTTTTAGTTATGATACACCCAAAATTATTCCGCATAAATCGGCAGATTTTGTACTAAATTCTCTGCAGAAATAGCAAAAAATGATCGCAGATTCTGTCTGGTGTTCTGATCCTGATCTGATTCTGATAACTAACAATGACATTTACCAGAGATTGTAATAACAGACTAATTAATAATAATAATAATTCCTGACATTTCTATAGCGCTTTCTGGACACTCAAAGTGTGCATAATCCGCTTGGGTATCATGACGGCAGCCATATTGTGCCAGATCGCACACCAGCTGATTGGTGGAGAGGACACAGAGTGATAAAGCCAATTATAATATGGGGATGGTTAGGAGGCCATGACAGACAGAGGCCAGTGGGCAAATTTGGCCAGGATTCCGGGGTTAAACCTCTACTCTTTTTCGAAGGACATCCTGATGTTTTTAATGAGTCACAACTTCAGTTTAAGGTCTCATCCAAAAGAGAGCGCTCACGGAGCAGTATAGAATCCCCATCAATATACTGGGGTGTTAAGACCCACACAGACCACAGAATGAGTGCCCCCTGTGGCCTCACTAACACCACTTCTGGCAGCAACTTAGCTTTCCCATGTGGTCTCCCATCCAGGTACTGACCATGCACAGCCCTGCTTAGTTTCTTTGGGCAAATATGTGAGAGTTGCAGAGAGCTAGCAGCCAGATCAGATAGGTGTGCGTAGAGCGATATTTCACCCCAAAAAATTTGATCTTCATTGTCATTCCGAACCCATAAGAAATTTGTTTATCTTTAGAAAATGTTCTGAAATTTGATAAAAATCCAGGAGTTCTTTCTTACTACAGACAGCATGTGCTCTTCATCAGTGGTTCAATGGTAATTTTATAAAGCTACTGTACAAGAATTTTTTTGTGCACACAGAAAATAAAAATAATGATTTTATTAGAAGTATCTTCTCTTCGGCACTATGTATTGGGCACTATGTGTCTTCTCTATGAGAGCACTATGCGTTGCATCTCTAATGTAAAACCCAGATGCTCACACGCAACTTGCTCTGTTTAAAACAAAGCGCAGGAGTACTCTCTAAAAATGATGTATTCTCCATACCAGGCCAGTAGCAGGGGAGATCGCTTTGTAAAACAAAAAAGAAAAGACACTACACACCTGCAAACACGTAGTCCTGTAACCCAGCAGTGTTTATTTGATTGTCAAGTACTTGTCTGAACGCCTAATGCACGTGCATGATGTCACTGTTTTCACATTTTATAATTTACATTTGTGTTATGTATTTATTTTATATTTATTAAATCAATAATACTATATATATATATATATATATATATATATATATATATATATATATATAAATATATATATATATATATATATATATATATATATATATATATATATAAATATATATATATATATATATATATATATATATATATATATATATATATATATATATATATATATATATATATATATTTTTTTTTTTTTTTTTTTTTTTTTTTTTTGAAGTAGTGAGTTTTTCTTTGTATTGTTGTATATAGCTCTGTTTGTTGTGGTTCTCTTCTCTCCGTCTATCCTCTGTCTTTCCAACAGGTTTCATTATGACCGCACAGGTGCTGTGAATCAGGAGTCGGCACGTGAAAGCTTGCTGGCGTGGTAAAGTCACTGGGCTCTATGCACAGCTAGAGTTTCAAAGCCAAGATAAACTTCTGGTGAAAGCTTAATGTGACCATTTTCATTTTCACAAGGTTTTTTTTTTACAGCATTGATGTTGCAATGTAATTTCAACATATAGACTTAAGCATTCATTTAGTTGTCCAAGCGTAAAACAAGATGAAAGACCGTTTTAACCACTTGCACCGTCAGTAGCAACAGGCTAGCGCAGAAATTCCATTGAAAATACTGGGGTAAAATAAACTGTCATATTTTAAAGACATGGTGGGGGGAAATGGAATTTAATGCCGTGCTTCTTGTCCGATCTGAGACCCACTTCATATCGTATATCTAACAGGCTGTGAAGATCGCTCGTTTTTAAAGAAATCAGATCTTAAACGTGACAATTTTGTAATGGAAAGAACTGGAACGGAACTACCTGGCTGAAAATTAAAAGTCCATGTGCATATAGCATTTAAACCGATTTAAACCAGACAGGAATGTCATTCGGAAAATCTCCCCTCTCCCAGCTTGTTTTGTTTATTTGTTGAAAAAAAACCTTGTGTTGTATTTGCTCTGTAATCTTGTTGAAATTTAACGCAGAGTGTTGACGTTGAGATCTATAAGGAGACACATGTGATGAGGAGGGTTTTGTTTTATTAGGTTTTGTGGTTTGTAGGGAGGGAAGTGAATGTTGCTTAATTTGTTTTATTTCATGTGGTAGGGTTGTATACTTAACCCAAATGTTTACTGTAGTAAAAACTACTTTCTATATTCAAGTGCATTTTTTGTTTCCATGTATTAAATAAATAAACTGCCACTATTCTAATTAAATGGCATACATATAAATATATATATATTTTTTTAACTTACAGGCTAATTCACATATTTCACGATCTGAATGATAATAATATATTTTTTTAATACTAGGCAACACTTGATGTTTCTATCTCTGTCAGCCCCCCTAAAATAGGCCTAGCAATGCCCATGTGTGCAGGTTAGAGGGTTTGAAACTTTAAGAAGTTTAGTTGTTGAGTTTTTTGTTTGTTATTTTGGCTTTACCTCCGCAGGATTTTAATGTCTTCTTTAAAGTTAAATGTCTAGTAAATTTGACTTTACGTTATTTCCTTGGTCAATAGTCTTTTTTGTTGTTTTTCCTTTTAAATGGGAGATGAGACTCCAGGCTCCTCTTTAATTTAGAGGTGTCCTATTTATTTTATTTCAATTTTATTTGTTGTTACGGGTCTGGCTTGCTTTGTGGAGCCATGCAAAGTTAGATAACGTAACAATTTGTTTCAAAAAAACAGTTGCACCATAAAACCTGGTTTCAACCTCGAAGCTCCCTGATGCCATTGTTGTAAAAATGATCAGCCCAAATACATAAAAAGATTTCAGTATTAAGTTGAAGACTGTGTAATGTAACTATAGCATAAGATTACACATTTTGTTCAAGATAACCTTTAAATATGAACACAACATTTTGAAACCTTAATACCACAGGGAGAAATACAACACTAAAGTTAAGTTTTAAACAAACTGCACCACGTCTTCACGACTTGAGCGTCACCCACACTAAGCTTTCGACAACTCTTTCAATCCTTATTTATCACACTCTGGTTCTCAAAGTGTGGGGGCGCCGAAGATCAGCAGAAAAAGAAATAATAAAACAATAAACAGCCATAGCAACGGCACTCGAGTGCGTGAATGGCGGATGGCTCTATACCTTGCATAAAGTGCCACTGAATGCCAATTCCTCTGAAACTTTCTTCTTCAGACCATTGATCTCGCACTGTCTGAAAAGCCAGACATAGAAGACTCTTGCTACTTCTTCGCCATTTCTTCTTCGGAGGATGACATCACAAGCTGTTACTGTGATCTGGCTTCTCTGCTGCTGTATTTCTGTGAGTGAAGGTACAACAAGCTGAGTTCGTGAGGCGTATGTCAAAATAGCTCACTGCAGCCACTCATTATATATTGTTCCAAAAGCAGCATTGCTAACATATTAAAATGAATACCTTTTTAAAAACTTTTACTGTTCATTCGAAATAAAAGAAATGGTATATTCTCTTTTATTGTTATACTTTTTAATGTTTCATCAGCAGCACAAAGTGAAACAAATGCAGGTGTTGTTTATTGCAGGTTTTCAGGAGGGATTGTTTTAAAAGTTTAAACAGAGAACCTCTAATTTCAAGGTGATCTTCACTGGCAAAGTGGGCTATCAATAAAACATGTCTGCATATGCAGTAGAAAGAACAATTGTAGTTCTTGTCTAGAGAAAACAGAAACTCACTTGTCTTTCCTTTATACAGGCCTGTATAGCCAGGGGGTTTGAGTGGTTCATAAGGCCCACCACTCATTGACAAAGGTCCAGAATTCATCCCAAACATAAGCTCATTTGTCCTATTTTGACTGCTATGCTATCCTAAATAGTGAAAATAACCTATCAAAAAAAAGCTTTAAGACCAGGTGGAATCCTCTGTTAGCTGTTGTGACTTCAGATAATCAATTTTGGCCGATACAAGCGATTATTTTTCACGAGTACAACATCCAGCTGTTCAAGAAAACGTACAATCTGACTTAAGAGAAGTCATCTTTCACTACTGTATTTTTTTTTATCTAGAGAAAACATTATACAAGTAACTTTTATTATAAATCTTGAACTTCTTCCTGAAACAAAAAATGACCAATAAAAGGTGTGAAGCACCAAAAGCAGCTCATCTTATAATCAATTTGAATACTATTTTGACTATTGTTGTTATCCATTAATTTTCAAATGTACTTTTTTACAAGATAAAAATGTGAAGCTCTATATTGTAAATTATTATTATTATTATGTTTTTTTTATTAGTCAAATAACTAAGTTCTTACAATAGGCTTTTATTGTTTGAAACTTGTTTTCTAATGATATATAATGTATTTTATATTTTAAAAATAAATATATTTTTCATATTTTCAGGACATTTGGCCAGCGGAGAAATTAAAATGGTCGTGCCCAACTGAGTCTGGTTTCTCTCAAGGTTTTTTTTCTTCACTTTCGCTAATTAGTGGGTTTTTTTCACTCTCCGCTGTTGCCACTGGCTTGCATGGTTTGGGATCTGTAGAGCTGCGCATCGTTGGATTTGCTCTTCAGTGTTTGGACTCTCAGTAGTGATTTTTAAACCACACTGAACTGAGCTAAACTGAACTGAACTTAAACACTACAAACTGAACTACACTGTTCCAATTTACTATGACCTTTTTTGTGAAGCTGCTTTGACACAATCTACATTTTAAAAGTGCAATAGAAATAAAGGTGAATTGAATTGAATTGAATATTTCTTTACTCTAAATATTTAGGAAATGTTTTGGTACATCAAAAAGTGTGATTATGATGGCCATCAAACAAGCTAATTCAGCTAAAAAATAGTGCTTAAAATACAGTATTAAAAAAAAAAAGAACTAACCTTTTCACCAGGCTGACTATGGCCTGCTATAACTTTAAGATTTTAGTCACAATGGTATCACCTTGCATTGTTCTCAGGTGCAAGAAATGACAACATTTTTAGTAGGAGTCATTTTTTTAAGTAAGGTAGCCAGAGCTTTTATAGAGAATAGCTAATCTGGGATGAAAAAAAACAAAAAACAGAACGGAATATGTGAAAGTGAATAGCTAAAATATGTACAATATGCATTTTATGTGAAAGAAAGGTGAAAATCTAATCAATTAATCAAATTTGCTAATTTAAAAAGAGAGGAACAAGATAATTTAAAAAGAGAGGAACAAGAAAAAATCCTTCTGCCAACCCCTGCAAAGCTTTACAGATTATGGAGGATTGTTATGTATTATCTCAACTTGGAAACACATACTAGCACTATTCGGTTTACAATTATATCAGAAATAGTAATACAGTGGAGGCCATGATGGACAGGGGCCAGTGGGCAAATTTGGCCAGGATGCCAAGGTAAAACCCCTACTCTTTTTCGAAAGACATCCTGGGATTTTTAATGACCACAGAGAGTCAGGACCTCGGTTTAACGTCTTGTAAGAGTCTAAATTTTCATATGCATTTGTTTCTATGGCAAAACATGCCTTTTTTCACCAAAGAAGGCCCACACAGCCACCCTGGGCTGTTCTTTTTCCTGGTCTGCTCCTCTCCTGATCTGCTCCTCTCCTCCTCTGGAGTCTATCTTCTCTGACTCTACTGCAATCAGGTTATCTTCAGGGCCTGCTCTCTTTGTCTCTCTCTTTCTTTGGTAACTTTATTTCTTACATTTAATCTGGGTTCAATTATTATCACGTTTTTATCCTTTTATGTTTTATCATTTTACACGTTTAACTAATTAAGCTGTAAATTATAGAGAATTATTGTCATTAAATAATTTCATTTTCTCGTATTTGTGAATTACTTTTGATTTAATATCAACACTTAATTGCTCCATATTTCAACGCAATACAATCATTAATAGCTATTAACATTCATAGCTATTAATACTGCCCTTATTTCCGTTTTTGCCATAAGATTGCAGAAGAATGGTTTGACTAGAAATGTACAGTTTTTTACCAACATACTGATAACTTTTTAGTCACTCGGCAGAACTAAAGTTCAAACCGCTGTAGTTAAAACCCATTCTTACAGTCTCATCCAAAAGACGGCACTTACTGAGCAGTATTGAGTCCCAATCAATATGCTGGGGCAATAGGACCCACACTGACCGCAGGTTGACACCCTGCACCACTTCCGGCAACAACCGAGCTTTCCCATATTGGCTCCCATCCAGGTACTGACTTGGAACAGCCCTGCTTAGCTTCAGTGTGCGACCATGTAAGAGTTGAAGAGAGCTAGCTAGCTGCCAAAAAACCCCAACGCATTACTAAATAAACTCAAGATTTAACCTAACATTCATTGATTCAACGTAATTACAGAATCACCTCAGACAAGGATTTATTTCAGACACTTGACTAAAGTTATGAAGAGAGTTTGAAGTAAGAACATAAGTTGTATTTTCACTTTGAGATTTAGCAGCATTTACTACACAAAGTTGTAGTTCAGTGTTCACCAAACTTGCTCCCCTGAATACACATATACGGCTTGTTTTGTATGACCGTTTTGTTTAATACACCTGATTTGGCCAGCATCTTAGAAGAGAGCTCCATAAATCAACCATGTTCCCTAATGCCTACATATTGTTCACTGCTCTTTACGCCCTGCTCATGGAAAAAAATTGTCTGAACTTGGATTTACTTCATTAAAAAAAAAAAGAAAAATGATATCTGCAGGACCACAGTTTGCAGTAATATAAATTATTATAAAAGTGTGAGGGGTCATTTAACCGTAATCATGTGATTAGCATAGAAGTCAAGTTTTGCACATTGCAGGCTAGGATTGAGAACCACTACCATAGTTCACCAAGAAGCTACACAAAGAGCTGTCATTAATGCACAATGCTCATCTCGATTTAATTATCATCCAATCACATTGATTTCAATTTTGGATCCGGTATATTTTATCCATGTGTTACTAGAACAGGCTTTACTGACAAAATGCATATGAAAATCACCTTTGACTGGTCATCCAGCCCTGAGTGTGTATTGCAGAATTCAGCATTTAATGAATACCCTGGTGCTGGTCAGGTGTCTCATTTGTCATTTTAGCTTTAAGAAAGCTGCTCACAGGTGGCCCCTTTGCAGCTACCATGTGCCATCCATGTATACTTCTGCTGAACCTGAACTGAGGTGAGATCCATGGCAGACTTCTAACTAAAATTTGCTGCTTCAGGTGTGTTTAATTAGGACTGGATCTAAACTCTGTTGGACAGCTCTACAGGAGGAGGAATGGACAGCCCTAGCTTATCCTGTTTTTAGTGGTATTCATTATCATATGTCAATATATTTTAAAGTATTACATATTAGAGTCACAAGTTTATACTTACAGATATTTGCTGAATTGTATATTCATGTTTGGCATGCTGTCCGGAAAGAGGGCTCTGAGCTCGGAAAGACACCCTAAATCGTATAATTCCTCTTTTCAGAAAAGAGAGAGAGTTGCCCTCTAGCCTGACATCAGAATGCTTTTCCTGCTCCAATTTAAGCAGAAATCGGTTTTAAAGGGGTGGCAAAGTGGTAGTAGTAGTAAACTTTATTGCATTCCATAAAAACAAACAATACAAAATACAATAATTATAATCCTAATTAAGATAAATCCACTGAAACAGGTACAAAGAATTTCTAATATCGGTCCAACCTACACTTAGGAACTCTAGGGCTATTTTTCAATATGTGTTCTTCATCGGTCTTGTGTCCTCATGTTCTCGTGTATCGTCATCATCAGCTGCCAAAGTTCAGTTCCAATACTCAAGACCGCAAGAACGGAAGACGTGTGAAACTTCCCGGATGTGTCCTTAATATCGAGTTGTTCACCAAACTTGCTCTAGAATTCCCATAAGTCATTGCGACTGCAGGTGGAAAGCGCAGCATTTTATTTAGATTTATTATTAAAGTTTAGAGATCTCAATTATTTACCTCAGGAGTTTCTCTAAATGAAACGGTAAAAGTACCATGGACATCTCGATAATGGAATAAACACATTAAGGGTGTTTGTTTGCTGAAATTTGTATTAAAATCTGTTTTATTTATACTGTGCAACATATATTTTTAATGTTTTATGCATAGTATATATTTTGAAAGGGGAAAAACAATAAATCGCTGTATGAATGATGCAATGTTTAAATAATTTTCCATTAAAAAACACATGAAAGTCACGTGACCATCAGGAAGAACGCAGCAGCTCATTTCTCACAGGACGCGTTCTCGGTTCTCGTGGTCTCCCGAGTTCATTCTTCCAAGGACACCTGGCAAGACCGGTCTCCACAAGAACGCAAGTCCGTTCTCTGCGTTCTTGGAATTGAGAAACAACCTATATCTCCTACCAGAGGTAAGCAGTCCATAATGTGGAAACAAAAAATTAGTTGGATAATCCAGAATCCTTTCCACTTGATTAAGGACACAATTCTCATATAAAACTTGAGGATTATTATTATTTATAGGGGCTTTATCAGGGGTGCTCAACCCTGTTCCTGGAGATCTACCTTCCTACAGAGTTCAGTTCCAACCCTGATCAAACACACCTGAACAGTTAATTAGGACCTGAACAGCACTTGATAATCACAGGCAGGTGTGTCTGATATGGGTTCCAACTGAAATCTGGAGGAAGGTAGATCTCCAGGAACAGGGTTGAGCACCTCTGGTCTTGATTGATTGATTGGTTGGTTGCATGCTGCTTAATTGGTCTTGGCTGATTTGATAATAGAATAATTGTCAATAATGATTTGGCCTTGTCAAAATATCTGAAAATGCTCTTCCTGAAATTTGTTTTAAAAACATCACTTAAATAATACAAAGCTACAAAATTAAACGTTTTTTTTTTTTTTTTTTTTTTTTTAAAGGTGGCAAAAACAATGAGACAATGAGAAAAAGGGTCAGTGGATTTACAGAATTCAAAAGAAAGTAGGAGAAATGAGAAGTGTAGTAAAAAAACAAGAGAGAGGAGATAATAATAGCTTAACTAGGGTGAAATTTGGACACACAAAATGAAATTGTATGCTTTTAAAATGGGTAAACAAGGTACAGGACAAAGTGAGTTTTGTGGACACGAAGAGACAGTTGAACATGTTATATTACACTGCATGAAGTATGAAGATGAAAGGAGGACTCTTAGTAAGAATTGGTGAGAGATAAAAGTTAAATAAGAGATAAAAGTTCAATTAAAATTAAATTACAGTCCACAAAGTAACTCAGGAAAGAAATGCTATACATTTTTATTGCATTATCTTAAAAATACTCATTTGTGGGAGAGGATTTGATAAAAGAAAGAAGTGGGTGAGGGGGTGGGAGTGGGTTAAAGGTGCAGTAGGTGTTGGCACCAATAGCCTAATGGTTAATGTGTTGACACATGGCACAGAGGTGCTCACGGTGACATGAGTTCGATTCCCGGCTTGAGGTCCTTTGCCGGCCCTTCCCCTCTCTCTGCTCCCTATATTTTCCTGTCTGTAAATCTCCACTGTCCTATCAACAATAAAGGTGAAAACTCCTAAAAAATAATTATACAAAAAGGTGCAGTAGGTTATCTGCCTAAATGCTAACAGGTTAGCAAAATATTTATGAAACACAATTTCTCCCCTGCCATCCAAAGCCACGCCTCCTGATATTATGAACGCACATGTTAAAGATGTCAGAGACCCACTAGACTAGATCATGTCATTTGCTAGTTAGAAAACTTTAAAGTACTAAATAATACTGTCATTCCAAAGAAAAAAAAAAATATTATATCTAGCACGTTTTCAGTTGTTTAGTTAGCAAGCAAAATTTGTCATAATGTGCAATATTTCATAAAGCAACTACTGTATCCTTAGGTTGGCCGACGGCGTGCAGGAATTACACTTATTACCAAGCCATACGTACATGCTATTTTAGACCGAATATTCAAAGTAGCATAGTAAACAATATAAAGAGTGCATCACAGGTTGTCATTGGTCAAAAATGAACCAATGTGATGTGATTATAAAACCAACTTTAATTTAGTAAAGCAGGCTTGGCGGAATAGCGCTATTTACTTATGTTATGTTGTTAAACTAATTATAAATAACTTATGAAACTGAAAATAGTCACATCGATCTTTCGCCGGCAGATTTCAGATTTCAACAACACTTCTGTGCATATAAGCAACGTCCGTTTAAGGCAAGTTATTTCACTCGGCGGCTATCTTTGAAACACCTCTCAAGCAATATGCTCAGGCATTCTGTCTGAATGAGGAAACATCAAATTCTTCAAAACTGCTTGCCAAGCTTACGATTGAATTTCATATTAGGTATCACCAATAAAATTAAACATCAACTATCTCTTTAATTTAGTCTTTCTAAATGTCTAAATCTCACAAAATCTGCAGAAACTCACATCTGGTCCAAGCCCCTTCCCTGGAGTATCATCAGTCTAAAGCGATTGATGATTGGCTCCTGTAATAGAAGGTGGGTTATATTCGCCATATAGTGAACGATTATTGGCTCCTGTACTTGTATGCAGGGCTCTGTTCACCATATTGACCGCTACACTTTTTCCCATTCAAAACTATGCCTTACCCAAAATATAAAAATAAATATACCTGTATTTAGATCATTTACTTTAATCATTAATATTGGAATGTGAAGAGACTTTCAACCAGCACAACAAAAAATGTTTCTGAAGACAATCACCTACTACACCTTTAAGTCATAATGATCCACACTCCATACCAGTTGGTGGCAGAATTACACCATTCTGTTGTTTGTCAACCACCAATAAATTGAAGAAGAAGAAGAAACGTTTTTGTTAGCCTTCAGTTAAGCCTACACCCCCCCCCCCAAAAAAAAAGACAGACAAGCTTAGAGCAAACTTAAGTGTCTGTCCACACAGACAGCGTTTTTTCCCATTCCATTGCACTACTTTCCATAGTTTTTCTATGCAAACATTCACCAGACAGATGTGTTTGACTGCTGTGCTCATGTCTAAAAACAAGGCACTATATGTATGGATTTTAATGTTTTAATCACTTAAAAAAAGAGTTGATACCTGATTTTCTATATGTTGTATAAAAGCCTGTAGACTGATATTACTTGAAGGACTTAGATGTTTTGGCAAGGAAAATAATTTATACTCACTACCAATAGACTGTCTTCCTTTCTATGACACATGAAATGCAAACATTCAATGTTCAAGTTAATACTGAATGATGACATAAATAGTCAAAGAGTATGCGATTTCACACAGCTCTTGTGTTTTTCCCTCAAAGCAAAAGCATGTTCTGTGTGAATGGCCCTTAATTACATAAAACTGAATAAAAGTTCTTTTGATTTACTGGAATAAGATATCATAATAATACTCTGTGTTGTTAGTATTAAATGTGGGGTATAAGAGCTTGAACTATAGATTAGATTGCCAACTGTGACTCAAAATAATTGATGTTCTGTTGCTTTGTTGCTGCAGATCACTGTCATTGTGAACAGCCTTTAAAGTCTCAAAACAGAAACTTTAATTGCCTTTCATTCTCTATTGTTATGTACAGTGGAGGTCAAAATTAGAGAACAACCTCCAATTTCCTAAATTTCGAGGTTACTTTTTTGTTCTATTTGAAGTTAACCTAACAGGAGTAAAAGCGCAATGTTCAAGCATATTTAATATTTTCTGAAGCATGATGGCTCAGTGGTTAGCACTGTCACATCACAGCAAGAAGGTTGCTGGTTCGAGTCCTGGCTGGGTCAGTTGGCATTTCTGTGGAAAGTTTGCATGTTCTCCCTGTGTTGGTGTGGGTTTTTTCTGGGTGCTCGGGTTTCCCCAACAATTCAAAGACATGCTCTATGGGTGAATTGAATAAACTAAATTGGCCGGTGTATGTGTGTGAATGAGTGTGTATGGATGTTTCCCAGTACTGGGTTGCAGCTGAAAGTTTAAAACATATGCTGGATAAGTTGGCGGTTCATTCTGCTTTGGCGAGCCCTAAAGAAACTAAGACAAAGGAAAAAGAATGAATGAATGAATATATTCTAAAGTGTGTAAGAGGATCACTGGTTTGAGTCCTGGCTTGAGTCGTTCCATGTGGAATTTGCATGTTCTTCTCGTGTTTGCAATGGGTTCCCTCCATTTCCACTTGTTTCCCCCACAGTCCAAAAGACATGCAGAATAGGGGAATTGGATAAACTAAAATTGGCTGCAGTGTATGAGTGTGTATGTGTTAAATCAGGGATGAAGCCAAAGGAAAGTACATGTATAGTGAGTGATATATTCTAAAGCACAGTACTAAAAACTTAAATGAGATATTTGAAAATGAACACTGATCAACTTTACTTTGTAACACTTTCTGATACTTCCAGTTATTTCTGTTGTGACATCTGGTGATAATTTCAGCAATTATATAACAATCCCTATTTAACCAGTAACCTAACTTCCAGATTTCACTTTTTCCATCCACCTATTTTTAGGCACATTTAGGCAAGTCAGATAAACGTTTTATCAGATAAGAAAAAAACTGCACATAAACTACGATAGACGCACATTCTAAAATTATGAGGTTCAAGTAATTTATAAATTTTTTTAAAAATGACCTAAAAAAGAGACCATATTGCATTTTTCTTTTTGATATTTGCTGCCAGCTTTTCAGTAAGTGATGATTGTCTTTTTTGACTCATTAGATGGAAATGGTCATTTCAAGAGTTCACACTTAGATGATGCTTGACAATGTTTACAGGTTTGGCATGCTGTCCCGGGAAAGAATCCTAAGCTTGGAGATAGAGGAGCCCTAGGCTCCCACCTGGTCAATAAGCATTAGTGTCCCACCAGTGCTGATATACAGACATATCACACTGCTACGATATGGCTGTATGGTGTATATAAAAAAGAAAATCAAACACAGAGTATAAAAACTCTTTTGTATTAGGAACTACTTTCTTCCGCTATTCATTCACATCTGCAGCTGACGTTAGAACCAGTGATGTGCGGTGAGGTTTGTGGCTGGTGAGGCATATGTACCCAATATAGAGTAACTACTATATTTCTACTATTTACTATATTGTCTATTCTTTCCATACACAATAGCAGGCACATATTGGGCCAAGGAAGAATGTAAAATGTATAGCATATGCTTCTCAAAAAACACCAAGGTGCATGCTCAGAAAGCAACCTGTATAACAAGCCACACAGCACCACGGCGGCAGCCACTCCTTCTGGACTAAAATCTCTGTGATTTTGGCATAAAATGCTCATTGTCATAATGCTGGTCAATGGGGGATACGAGATCAGGTAGTTCCCGAGAGCTCCCCCTGATTCGTTTGGTCTATACCTCGATAAAATGGCTCTAGACCACCAACCTCAACAGTGTGTACGCATTAAGTGCTTGTGACTGTTACTATTAGTTAATTCACTTGTATTACATGTCTTTAGACTGTGGGAGGAAAACAGAGTACCTGGGGAAACTCATATGAACTCAGGGAGAACATGTAAACTCTGCACAAAAAGTGCAGACTGGCTCAGCAGTGCTAGCCACTGAGCCGCTTTATCACCCGATCCTAGAATTGAGGAGGAGAGAGAAGGGGGGGGGGGGTAGGGGGGAATAAATTTAGGCTTGATATTTACGTTAAATATGGAGTAATCTGATTGGCTAGCTAATAATTACCGATAAGGACCAGCTGCGGTCAATCATATCATGTGTTCCTTTCAAAATTTGTTTGTGAAACTTCACTTATATGCAAATGTTTTATGCAATATTCCTGATAAATTTTCCTAGCTACTGACTTGAAAGAGTTTTGGTGAGCTGTTGTAAA
This sequence comes from Danio aesculapii, assembly GCF_903798145.1. Classification (NCBI taxonomy): domain Eukaryota; kingdom Metazoa; phylum Chordata; class Actinopteri; order Cypriniformes; family Danionidae; genus Danio; species Danio aesculapii. The sequence continues at coordinate 38,112,941 of NC_079435.1, forward strand.
GTGACTGCAACTCTTTGACAGCAGGTTGTCTAGCTGAAGGCCAAAATAATTAATCTTTTCACCATAGCAAGAGCAGTTGGGCATTCAAAATTTGATTTCTCTGGAATTTTGCATCTTTACATTATAATTATCTCATTGAAGTCCTCCAAAGGCAGAGTTTCCACAAAAGACAAATATAGAGGATAATGCAGAAAATCTCAATGAACAATCAGGGGTGCATTCACATAACCTCAAAGATGAACTACTATACCATAGTGCAGGCATGTCCAAGCTCGGTCCTGGAGGGCCGGTGTCCTGCAAAGTTTAGTTTCAACCACAATCAGACACACCTGGGCTAGCTAATCAAGCACTTACTAGGCTTTCTAGAAACATCCGTGCAGGTGTGTTGAGGCAAGTTGGAGCTAAAATCTGCAGGACACCGGCCCTCCAGGACCGAGTTTGGACACCCCTGCCATAGTGTGATGCATCATTTAGAAAATAACAATGGAAAGGAAATATGGAGGGTCAGAATTTGGCTCAACATCAGATCAAAATCGTAGAGTATATGCCAACCTTAATAGACTTTGGACAGAAACCCTGCAGTGACCAAACATTTAATCAAAATGCTGGGCTTACCTTTGCTGAGAAGCATGTTGTGTGGACCAAGAATTGACCTAACATTCACTTTAGTTAAGAATGCAAGCTTAATTTTTTTGGCTCCAATAAAAAAAAAATTTCTTCCTAAAGCTGGACTGGACTATAAAGGGAGTAAAGAAGTCAGTGAAAGGTAGGAAAGAACGTGTTTTGATGTTTTCTGCAGCAGGAGTTTAGCCTCTTGCAGTATTCACACAGGGTAACTGTGTTGACGCTTCTCCTTTACTTTGAATTGGTAAAGTCACAGAGATGTGAAGTCAACTCAAGGTCATTTCCTAATATTTAACTGCAATAACCTTCAGAACTCCTTTTACACTCCTCTTGTAGGTTGACTTCAAATGTGACCCTGAAATTTGAAAATGTAGGATGTGACTGTATTTTTCTACTGGAATTAGACCAGAGTTGTATTGTTTGCTAATTGCTGTGATTTGATGTTAGTAACAGGTTGCTGGAGGAATGATTAGCCCTCGCACTGGCGCACGTCATCGGAGAAGATGTTGAAACAAGGGGGAGGGGTGTTAATGTTGTTGATCAAAGACTGTGAAAGCACATAAATAATATAAAAAGATGTGCACGGATAAATCATTTATAATAATCACTGCAGAACTGCATGAGGAAAAAAAACTGTTGATTTTGAGTTCATGTCTTTGAATTAAGACCAGGAACTGTGTATTAAGAGCGTACACAGGTTCAATTGATTTCATGCCAACAGTACAAGGCATCGTACCATGTTGATAACCATACAAAGTAGGGGCTATTTATAAAACCTTACCTAAACCTTCACAAGCATCTGTTTCCTGGTTTCCACTGAAAATAGCGAAAATAGCTTAAGTGGCTATTACATCTGCAAAGCAGTGCTTGAGCGTCCTGCCGTCAGGTCAAGTATATTGAGTTTGTCACAAACACAATAGGTCCTAATCAGAGCAATGAAAGGTTCAGAATGACAGAAATGCCATGTAAAATTTTTGACTGGTAAGGAAAACAATAAGCAACATCTGCAGGTGTATGTGTGCACATGTGTGTTTAGGACCCTCTAGCATTCCCACGGCATATGTTCTGCTGCAGTTTGACAGTGAAATAGAGACTGAGAACAGACATTTTCTGAATATATGTAAAGACGCTGCTCTTCCATTCAAACTCTCTCCCATGTGCATCTAAAAGCGTATGTTATGAAATGGAAGAGGCATAGATAAACACAGCAGGGCACCCGTGGGTCAGAGTATTTGCCTCTCATGGCATCTTTTTCAGAAAGGTCACATGTGTCCGGGTGGACTTCCTGCTGCTAAGAGATCTTCATAATGAATCTGGATTAGACAGGGTCTGGGGATCTTACCATTAAAACACTTGGGATGCCACGGTTCTTATTTTAAAGAACTTCAAATTGTTTGCTTCTCAGGGGATTTTTTTTTAAACACTACTTAGAGAAGAAAGCACAAACATATCACATTTATGAAACTCTCTCTTTCACTAGCATGATGAAATCAAGGTTTATCAGAAACTGAATATTAATGTTTTGTATATTAATATTTATACATTTTCCAGCCACAGCTGTTGTCAGTACAGTCAACTGAACATCAAACACTCATTTTCGTTTCATTTCTTTTTATATTTCTTTATTTCTCTACACTACCAGTCAAAAAATTGGTAAATACTTGAATATTTTTGTGGAAGAAAAAAACACATAGGTTTTCTAAGTATTGCACACAGAGATGCCCTGGATCTGATTAGCAAAGTAGCACAGAAACCAGTTCAATAATCATTTGACTCCAACAAGTTAATCCCGTTTTGATGAGTTTACTATTGACTGTTAGTATTTTCACGCATTTGTAGCAAAGGCATACATCAACGCTGCCACCAAGTGGACGCAAAATTCAGTGCAACTGCATGCAAACTTCAACCCATTTCAACATTAGGCATTTATATAGATGAATAGACTCTTTTGTATTACATTCCTTTAGTTCCTAATCAGTTTTATATTGTTATCAGTCTGTTTAACCCTTGCACTGTATAGGTGGTAAAGCAAAGCATCCGGACGTAATCACTCACAAAACATTTCCACTGCTTCCTGTAATGAGATGAATTATTAGTCCATTATGGCTAACAACCTATTCTAAAGCAGGAAGGAACATACACACATGTGAAGCTTATCAGCAGAGAGAATAGAGCTACCTCTGTGTTTTGAAAAGGTCAAGTTGTGTGTGTTAAATGTTAAGAAGGAAACACCGGGTGTCAAAATGAAGCCATAACTGAGTTTACTCTTTTGTTAACACAAAGGCAAATGTCCCAATTGAATCTGTTGTGCAATCGCACATTCTGTATGACCTATATTCATATTTTTCTTAACATTAAGGATGCTTACAACACATCCATGTACTTAAAATCAAGCTATTTTGCTTTTTTTTTTTTAAGTTTACATACAGATGACAATGTTGTCGTGATCCCTTTTACATTTTATATCTAAAAAATATATTTAAAAAAATATTAAAACACATAAAGTGCATGTGACAACATTTTCACCACATCAGGTATAGAAAGAAAACTGAAACGTTGTCTTAGATACTATTTATAAAGTACATATAGGGATAGATGCTACATACAATAAGTGCAAACAGCAATTATAGCTGTTTACACCAAAGGGAATTTTTGTAACATTTATAGCATTAGCATTATGCTATGTATACTAAGAGCAAAAAAATCGACATATTCTCTTAAAGGAATAGTTCATCCAGAAATTAACGTTCTGTCATCGTTTACTCATCTTTCATATGTTCAAAACCTATTTTAGTTTCTTACTATGTAGGTCAATGGGTCGCAGCAACCAGCATTCTTCAAAACATCTACTTTTGTGTTTGACGGGAGCAAGAACCTCAAAGGTTTAAAACCACATGGTGGAGAGTAGAAACTTGAAGCCATTGACTTTCGTAGCAAGAAAAGGTAATTCTATGGATGTCAATGGTTACAGATTTCTGGTATTTTTCTAAATATCTTCTCTTGTGGAATTGTATCCATTACATTGCATTACACTTAACTGCTCTAGAGCAGGGGTGCCCAATTCTGTAAAAACATATACACAAGTTTTCATTGGTTTGTTTTGTGTATATGTATATATATGTATATATATATATATATATATATATATATATATATATATATATATATATATATATATATATATATATGTGTGTGTGTGTGTGTGTGTGTGTGTGTGTGTGTGTGTGTGTGTGTGTGTGTGTGTGTGTGTGTGTGTATGTCTGTCTGATGAAAAATGTTTAAAACATGTTTATGTTCATTGACCCTATCCACCCAGGGGCCTCTCGCAATTATAATGAATTAACTTTTTGATTACCTGACAATTCAGGTCTGTGAATTAGCTGCAACCACTGCACATACAACCGAGATCTGCACATCACTTATACCTACACGCATCTCACATCAACAATCCCAGCATTTTCCAATACGCAAATTTGCAGCCCATAATACACATAAATACTATACATTCAAAGGCATGTTTTAGACCACATTAGTACATTAGTGTGGTGTAGGGCTTCTTTTTCTAACAATAAAGCATCAATTTGCCTTGGGAAGTCTTGCACAGTGGCCAGAAGGATTCTGAGCCATTCCTCTTGCAGAATATAGTGGCCAGGTCACTATGCCGGTGGAGGAAAACGTTTCCTGATTTGCTCCTCCAAAACACCCCAAACTGGCAATGTGCAATCAATGAAGATTTGCCACCTGGCTGGGCAAATTTAGCCACCTCCAACAATAAAGGTGCAGTCACACTGGGCTTTTCCTCCCATAGACTTCCATTCAAACGCACGCGAATGCGTCAGACCGGAAACGCAGGGTCATGCCTCAAGTTTCGCATGTTGCTGCAGTGCAAAGTTCAAGCTTGGTGAACTCTGACCTGCGAAATCGCATCACTTGACTGCGTGAGATCAATCGAGGATCAAAACATGACCTCTCTGGACGGAAATGTAAAACATGGAGCAATGGCTTGCTTTTTTAAATGTCTAATAAGCTTGTTTAATCCCGCCCCTTTTCGCAGCGCCGCACGACAGAATTTCGCACACACAAAGCCTGGTGTGACCGTAGCTTTAATTGTCTTTCAGTTTCATTGTCCAACCCCTGTATACAGGTGCTTGTCAAATAAGTAGAATATCTTCAAAAAGTTGAAGTATACATTTATTCCACTCAGACTGGTATATTTCAAGGCTTTATTCCTTTTAATTTGGATGATAACTAGTGAAAACCCCAAATTTAGTATCTGAGAAAATTAGAATATTGTGAAAAGGTTAAGTATATAACTGAACTGGTGCCACTCTCTAATCAGCTAATGAACTCAAAACACCTGCAAAGGCCTTTAAAAGGTCTCTCAGTCTAGTTCTGTAGGTTACATAATCATGGTGAAGATGGCTGATTTGACAGTTGTCCAAAAGACGACCACTGACACCTTAAACAAGAAGGGCAAGACACAAAAGTTTATTGCAACAGAGGCTAGCTGTTTACAGCGCTCCAAGCACGTTAATAGAGAGGCGAAGGGAAGGAAAAGATGTGGTAGAAAAAAGTGTACAACCAATAAGTATGACCACACCACACTGGAGTGAGTGCTTCAAGAACCACTATGCACAGACATTGTGGAAGTTTCAACTGTTGCATTGTCGCTGCTGAGTGCTTCGAACTAATGCTCTCTGATAAAAATAAATTGTGCATTTCCTTTGGAAATCAGGGACGCAGAATCAGGAGAAAGCGAGGAGAACACAATCCATGTTGTTTGAGGTCCAGTGTAAAGTTTTCACAGTCAGTGATGGTTTGGGGTGCCATGACATATGCTAGTGTTGCTCCACTGTGTTTTCTGAGGTCCGAGGTCAATGCAGCTCTGTACCAGGATGTTTTAGAGCACTTCATGTTTCCTGCTGCTGACCAATGAAGATACAGATTTCATTTTCCAACAGGACTTGGCACCTGCACACAGTGCCAAAGCTAGCAGTTCTTCCTTTAAGGACCATGGAATCCCTGTTCTAAATTGGCCATCAAACTTGCCTGACCTTAACCCAATAAAAATTCTACGTGGTTTTATAAAGAGGAAGATGCAATATGACCCAACATTGCAGAAAAGCTGAAGGCCACTATCAGAGCAACCTGGGCTCTTATAACACCTGAGTAGTGCCACAGACTGATCTACTCCTTGTCATGCTACATTGGAACCCCAACTAACTATTGCGTGCTGTGCATGCTCATACTTTCATGTTCATACTTTTCAGTTGGCCAAGATTTCTAAAAATCCTTTATTTATATTGGTCTTATATTCTAATTTTCTGAGACACCGAATTTGGGGTTTTTATTAGTTGTCATCAAAATGAAAAGAAATAAACACTTGAAATATATCAGTCTGTGTGGAATGAATGGATACATTATACAAGTTTCACTCCTTGAATGGAATTAGTGAAATAAATAAACTTTTTGAAGATATTCTAATTGTATGACCAGCACCTCTATACATGTTTGATGAAAATACATATCATGTACAGTACTTACTGGTGTGATCTGTCTTGGATCATAAAATGACAGACCTAGGGCTGCTATAAAAGAGCAGTGAGAGCTCTCTTTGGTGTGGGTAGTAGTGGAAAGTATTTAGTAAGTGAATGAACTGTGAATGCTGTTGTGTGATTTGGATTTCTTTATGTTTAGAAAGAAACTTACCAAGAGCTGTCTGTAAATATAGTCTTTGTTAATAATTTTATTTACCAAAATTTTTGGCTACACTTTGCTTTCATCCTTGGGACTTTGTCACTCTGCCCTGCAAATAAAACACCTCGCATTTTTGTATTGTATTAACATACAAATGTCACCATAACAAATGCGTCAAAAGTGGGATCCAGTCAAAAAAAACAGTGCTTCCTCGAAAACACCAAGAGGGGATCAAGAGGGGTCTGAGATCCCAGAAAATATCAGCGCTAGAAAATGTGGCATGGGACATAGTAGTAGAGGAGAATGCCAGTGAAGAGGGTCTCAATGCCAGTTTCCCTAGTGGCAACCAGCTTATAGAGTGATGTGGTGGTGTTGATGAGATCCTTTTTGACAGCTCAACAAAGAAGGGAAGATATGACTCACGTTGTAGTTAAAGTTAGTTCTTGATTAATGCATGCATTAACCCATCATAAGTTCATAATAAAGTAATGTTTAGTTTACATATTATTACATAATTATTTGTGTTACCCATCTTTGTATAAAGTAAGTATATTAGTTGATGGTATTTTTTGCTATCTTCTCTTGAACATGTTAGTTGATAGTATTTTTGCCACCTTCTGTGTAGTACATTAGCATGTTTCATTTGGAAGGATTTATCCCTTTTAAGGGTTTACCCTCCAGTGTGACAGCTTCTAAGGGATAAGGCATTAGGGCATATAGGGATTAGCCCTTCCAAATGGAATGTTCTGTTAGACACCAAACAACTTCCCTGCACAAAGGATGATGAGGGCCCAAAGTGTCCATCAGTTGTACCCATCAAAATCCTTCATTCCAAAGAGCCCTTCAAAGAGGCTTGACACTTCAATATGGCGACCACGATTGTTATCAGTATGAAGTGCCCTTTGCAGGGTAATATATCCTGTTTGGAATGCATGAGACATGTTGTTGTTCTTATTCTGTTTTCTTCTTTTCTGAATATGAAACTACACAGGTGTAAAAAAAAGTGAAAAATAACTTAGGCTTTCATTGTACAGGCAGTTTTTACTGACAAAAAATACAGTGATTTGGAAATGATCTACACCCAAAATAGTTTTTTGCTGCTTGTTCAAACCACTTATGGCCCGTTTCCACTGAGTGCTACGGTACAGTTCGGTACGATTTTATGGCTGTTTTCACTGTCAAAAGGTACCTAAAAGTGAACTGTAGGCTACCTTACCACTTTTTGAGCACCCTTTGCCAAGGGTACCTAAGCTCAACAAAAGGGTACCAAAAGGCGGAGCAAGACGCGCAGCTGAATGCTATTGGTTTACAGAGAAGCGTCACTCACGCATACACAAGCAGTAGAATGAAAACAAAGAAACCGGCACTTTTAAAAACACAGCCAAGACACTACATCGTAATACTAGATGCATATAATAACGAGCCATGGTTGACCCAAGCTCAGACAAACCTTGTCATTGTCTTGATGTACAGCCACAAAGCCAAGAAGACTAAAATCTGCCCTGCCGTTTAAAAGTGCGAGTGGTTTCACGTTCTACAGGGAGCTCGCCGCATGTCTATATTTGAAATAACTAACTTCTTGAGCTGATGATAATAGCCTGCGCATGATTATTGAAGTGCTTCTGACATACGATCATTTCATAAACAGAAAAGCATGAAAAAACAAAGGAGAAGCCAGAAAAAACAAATGTGCAAATGATTCTTTCAGCAACCTAAAACATGATCAAACTGCCATGTATAACTATTATCATCACCTTTTGGACTATTATGAACTTAGAATGACGGAATTACTCTCTAACAGATGTCAAATGTGCTGGTGAAGATTAAAGATGCAGACGTGAGGTTTGCACTGAATGAGCTATATGTTAAAACCAAATAAAGACTAAATGTATGCTGTGTGTAGTTTTTCTGTAATTTGTACATTTCGGAGACTGTAAGGGTCTGTATGTGTTCATATATGATTTTTTTTCATATATGTGTTCACATTTATTTATTTACTTTATTTAATAGCAAATGTTACAGTAGGCTATTTCGCACTGTAATTGATTTTGACAGTTATACTCAAATGCTGTTCATAGAAAGGTTAGTAATGAACATTTGTACACAAGTATTTATGTGTATATTTAAGTGCTTCTCGTATAAGTGAACAACCTGTACAGCTTTACTTTGACATTTCCTCGAGTGAGAATGACATGGCGTGAAACGTACACCACGCCCACCAAAAGGGTACCCTTGGTAAAGCAAGCCTGATAAAGATGACCGGTACCGACCAGTACCGTACTGTACCAGTCAGTGGAAACGGGCCATTACTATATTTAAAACGAATTGAAACAACACAATTCTTCATTTTTTGGGAGGACAACTTCATTGTTTTATGTTCAATCCACTTCAATTTGTATAAATGATTAAGTTAACTTAATCGATTTGTGTTGGGACAACATTAAGAAATTATGTGGAACCCAGCAGTTTTTTACAGAGTAGACTAAAAGATCTGGTAAAGAGAGCGTCAAGGTTTTCCACACTGATTTTGCCGAACAAGCTGATTACTTGGTTAAATGTAACTAAACATGGTAATCTAAAGGTTGTAAGTCTATTTTATTTTAAATGATTATTTATTCATTCCAAAACATCAAATCTACTGAAATGCAATCATTTATATCCATTAATCAAACTGTCACAGTTGCTATCTAAAATTATGTGTATGTGTGATCCAGCATATTAAAAGAAAAACACCCACCATAAATTATTCATCAGTTTAAATGAATAGGTTGTTGTCATTAATGAGAGTCTCTTTAAGATCAGTTCACACCTAGGCTTCTGGCTCAAGTTTTGAATGTGTGTGTGTCTGCATTTTTATGCTGGTAATGTTGCTGTGGTGATTACCGCTGCTTTGTGCCCCAGTATTTTGGGTTAATCAGCTGTGGGATTGTTGGCATGGTGACTAATGAGGATGAAACTCAGCACTGACAATATTTTTATATTCTCGGTACTGAAGGATGTATTTCAGCAATGATTATTCTGAACTAGAAAGTGTTAGAATGCAAAAACCATAACAACAGGTAATCCATGAGCACAAGAATTCAGTATGAATGTATGCAGAATATGTCATTTTATATTTATAATTGTTCTCAAGTTTCTTTTGAGCCTCAAAAAACGAGGACTGTTGTATACAACTCGTCACCTTGGAATTATAAGGTTCTATCTGCGTTCTGAATGATTTTGAGATATTGAGCTTCAAAGTTTTGGCATTCCAAATAGCAAACAGTATGTGTGTAACATTTGTTTTTTTTAAATAAAGAGTCTTAAAATGTAAACAACTTATAAAAAAAACATCCCATAATGTAAATAAGTTGTCATTTAATAAGAATGTCAATAACTCAATTTTGACAAAGATGTCAGATAGAAACTTATAATTCTAAGGGGACAAACTGATGGTTACATGCATAATGGAAAGGCAAGTGCAATGGAAAGTGACCTTTTTAAAATGATAGACCACCAACAACAAACAGGAAGTCAAGTTTCCATTCCACACAACGATCTCAGTATCAGAAAAAAGCATCTGAGAGTAAAATAGATGTCAAAATACTCTCTCTCGTGGTTTCAAGTGAGACACAAAAATGATAGTGGATTCAAAAACCTTTATTACAAAGTGCAATTTCCTCAAAGGTAAAAGGTATACACCAAAGGCAAACTGAGAATGAAGTTTTTTGCCGTAATGAATGTATAAGCAAAGGAAAGGTAGAAAGTTAATGCTTTTCTTCTGATTTAAGTGTGATTGTACTGTGTGCAACAGTGAAGTCTCTCTGTTGATTTTCATTATTTGCATGTTGCACGCCCCAAACATGTTCAAAACCAGCTTATTTGTGTTGTTCATGCGTACATGTTTACAAAGCCTCAGAACAAAGCTTTAGGCAAGTGTATATAATAAAAACAGTGCTATTTGTACAGTAAGCCTTTAACACTTCTTTTTGTAATTAATCTATAAGAGGAAATACTGGATATTTTTAATGAGTGCCTTGGAAAAGGAGTTATGAAGCTATTACCCTTTTTAGAAAGAAAAAAAAAACTTTCTGTTTTCTGGTCATTACATTAATGAGGATTGACTCTGGGGAGCAAAGACTTCCTTTCAAAAGCAAATGGAAAAAAGAAAGATTCACACAAGTTAGAAAAGTTCAGCAATGAAAGTGGTTGTGAAATAGTACGAATAAATGGAAACACTATGAACATAAACTTTGTGTGCAATAGAATGTTTCTGAATTATCAAACTATATTTATTTATTCAATGATGTAGGAAAAAATAAACAATTATAAACGATTAAACATGAACACATGTATCTTTCGGAGATGTTAAACTGAGGTCCTGACTCTCTGTGGTCATTAAAAATCCCATGGCACTTCTCGTAAAGAGTAGGGGTGTAACCTCAGTGTCCTGGCCAAATTCCCTTCATCGACCCTTATCCATCATCCATTGGCTCTATCACTGTCTCTCCACTCCACCTATAGCTGGTGTGTGTTGAGCATACTGATGTCAATGTCTTGTGGCAGCCGTAGCATCATCCAAGTGAATGCTGTACACTAGTGGTGGTGTAAAGAGACCATCTCTCAGTGATAGTAATCTTTGCATCATGATCCTCGCAGGCACGTTCACGTTTTACCGGATCCAGCAGTTCATATTTGGCGATGTCCCATATTGACGTCGATGGGTTCACTCAAAAGAACAAAGGACGAATCATACATCTGACTCTGTGTCGACTCAAAAGAATCAATAGTTTTAAACGCGGTGCACTTTCAGATTTAAACCTCAGCTGGATGTTTCCATTCACTTAGAGCTGTGTTACACACTGCATGGATGGTAATTTTCAAAAACCCATAATTGGGGATATTTAAACTACATTAAAAATGATTTACTTTTACACTGCAAAAAGAAAAACATTACTTGTGTTTACAGTTTTTAGAATAATATTTACAGGTTTGTCTATTGAAAATTCACACCTCTTAGATTACAAATGACATAAATCAATTTGAAATCAGATTAATGAAATGAAAGATTAATCAATTTAATATCCACCTTTCTAAAAAGGTAATGCACAGAGTGCTATACTGCTGTAAGCATAGTAACCTCTAGTAACCTCATAGTAACCTCTGAATTTGACTATTTTACCATTGCTGGGGATTTTAATATTCACATTGATAATCCAGAAATCAATGCTGTAAAAGAACTCATGACTGTTTTGAACACTTTTGATCTGACTCAGCATGTTCAAGGACCCACACACAATCGTGGACACACTCTTGATCTACTTATAACTAAGGGTTTACACATTTCATCGAGTGTTGTTAAGGATGTTGCACTATCTGATCATTTCTGTATTTTCTTTGACATATTGATCACTCCAGCTATTAAAGACAGATCTGTCTCTGTCAGAAAGAGATGCATAAATGAGAACACTGATGAACAGGTTATGAAGGCCATATCACTAGCACCAAGCATATCTGCAGACTCTGTTGATTCTCTCCTTGATTTGTTTAACTCTAAAGTTAAGAATGTCATAGATGACATTGCTCCTGTTAAAGCCAAGAACAATAGAGAGACTGACAACCCCCCCCCCCCCCCCCAGTCGGATTCCCAGAGAACTACTTTCTGAAAGCAAATGTAATGAGTTTGCTAATTTCTTTACTGACAAAATCAATAATATCAGAAAGGCAATCAGCTCATCCAATCAGCCAAGTTGTGTCGAAGTCAGACTAGCTCAACCACAACTTAAGAAATCAGACATTATGTCTGATTTCATGGCAATTAATGGTAAAATCTTATAAGAGATCGTGCAAGTTATGAAAACATCAACCTGCAGTCTTGGCACGCTCCCCACATCGTTCTTTAAAACGGTGTTTACCTGTTTAGAAATGCATTTTCTAAAAGTGGTAAATGCTTCACTTCTCTCAGGGATTTTTCCTAACTCACTTAAAACAGGCTTTTGTTAAAGCAGGCTTTTTGCTAAACCCCTCTTGAAGAAGAGCAACCTGGATAACACCCTATTGAGCAATTACAGGCCCATCTCAAATCTCCCTTTCATTGGCAAAATCATTGAAAAAGTTGTTTTTAACCAGGTTAACAAGTTCTTAAACTTAAAGGGGTGTTTAGACAATTTTCAGTCTGGTTTCAGACCGCATCACAGTACAGAGAGTGCTCTTATAAAGAAAATCAATGATATATGCCTAAATACAGATTCAGGAAAACTAACAGTGCTGGTATTGCTCGATCTCATTGCTGCATTTGACACTGTTGATCACAGCATACTTCTGGATAGGCTGGAAAACTGGTTTGGGCTGTCTGGGATGATCCTCAAATGGTTCAGATCCTACCTTGAAGGGAGAGGTTACCATGTCAGTATAGGTGATTATAGGTCAAGGTGGACACCCATGACATTTGGAGTCCCACAAGGCTAGATTCTGGCACCTCTCCTGTTCAACCTTTATATGCTCCCTCTGAGCCAAATAATGAGAAAAAAACTCCACAGCTATGCTGCCACAGCTATGCTGATGACACTCAGATCTACCTAGCCTTACTGCCTAATGACTACAGCCCCATTGACACCCTCTGCATTGGCCACTGATGAAATTAACAATTGGATGTGCCAAAACTTTCTTCAGTTAAACAAAGAGAAAACTGAAGTGATTGCGTTTGGGAACAGAGATGAGGTTCTCAAGGTGAATGCATACCTTGGCTCTACGGGTCAAACAACAAAAAATAAGGTCAAGAATCTTGGTGTGACTCTGGAGTCAGATCTGAGTTTCAATGGTCATGTCAAAGCAGTTAGTAAATCAGCATACTATCATCTCAAAAACATTGAAAGAATTAGATGCTTTGCTTCCAATGAAGACTTAGAGAAACTTTTTCATGCTTTTATTAGCAGCAGGGTGGGTTACTGTAACGGCCTCCTCACTAGCCTTCCCAAAAAGACAGTCAGACAGTTACAGCTCATCCAGAACGCTGCGGCCAGAATTCTGACCAGAACCAGAAAATCTGAGCACATCACACCTGTCCTCAGGTCTTTACACTGGCTCCCAGTTACATTCAGAATAGATTTTAAAGTATTATTACTGGTCTATAAATCACTAAATGGCCTAGGACCTCAATACATTACAGATATGCTCACTGAATACAAACCTAACAGATCACTCAGATATTTAGGATCATATAAACTAGAAATTCCAAGAGTTCAGTAAAAACAGGGTGAATCGGCTTTCAGTACTACGCCCCTTGCTTCTGGAATCAGCTTCCAGAAATGATCAGACGTGCTCCAACATAAGGCACATTCAAATCAAGACTGAAAACACATCTGTTTAGCTGTGCCTTTATTGAATGAGCACTGTGCTACGTCCGACAGATCGCACTACTATGTTTTTCTCTTGTTTTTCATTCTTTTATAGCACATTTTATCTATTTTTATGCTTATTTATTTTTTTTTTTTTTAAACCATTTTTGTTATTTGTTTTTATTTCTCTTATACTTGTTTCTTTTATTCCTGTTTATGTAAAACACTTTGAATTGCCACTGTGTATGAAATATGCTATATAAATAAACTTGCCTTGCCTAGCAGGGGCATTTGACTAGAACAGTCTGAATGAGCACAAAATGTCAACATTTAACTGCTCAGTTATCTTGAAAAGCATTTATTTTCTTCCAGGCTAATTTTCTGGTACAAAACATTCTAAATACAACAACAGACTGCAGAGCGATTATGCTTCATTTCGCATTGAGCCTGGGCCTTGAAAATGAAGACCACATGAAACCTTTCAGCCTACAAGCACATTATCAATTTGACACAAAGTACAAGCTTTGCAGAGCTGTCACGTGCCATCAAAACCAGCATTAAGAAGTTTCTGATGAACACAAGAGCCATAGAGCTCAACATTCACGTCTGTGCTTGAGGTGCCTATAGCAACAAGAGGTGTTCTCATCAAGTGCATCTATTCATTTCAAAACACTCTTTTTCTCTCTCGCTCTGAAGCACTAAACCCGTTTTGTGCAAGCTTATTTATTTTTTATAGCCAAAGGTTCTTTGAATAAACCAGAACTAGAGGTGCAACAGTAGACAAATATAAGGATTTGGTACACAGACTGTCAATGGGGAGGTGCCTTAAGCGTTCCTATTAGTTCTTCAAAGGCACATAATACAAGCATAGAGTTTTATGCAAAAGTTTGGCCACCCCTGTTGGACTTTCAAATTAGCTATTTCATTGGAATATATTTTATACCCTATGGAAAAAGCAACATTTCAGTTCTGGCAAAACATTTATTTAATCAACAGATGCAATGCAATTTAAGTCATAACAAAAACAGACAGGTGCAATATTTTAGGCACTTCAACAGAATAATGACATCAATTTTTGTAGAGCCATCTTTTGCTGAAATAACAGCCCATAGAAAAGGATAACTCCCTGAATTCTTGCTGAAGGCATTTTGGACCATTCTTCCTTGCAAAATTTCTCCAGTTCAGCCAGGTTTGATGCCAAGTGTAAACAGCCCTTTTCTAATCAATCCATTGATTTTCAATAATGTTCAATCCTGGAGACTAGGTTGGCCTTTCTAGAATATTGTATCATGTCTGAGCATGAATTCCTTGGTAGATCTGGAACTGTGCTTTGGGTCATTTTCCTGCTGAAACATCCAAACCTGGCAATACTTCAGCCTCGACTGATTCCTCAGTTGCTCATTGCTCTTCAGAATCATTGCTCTTCAGAATCTGCTGAAACTGGGTGGAATCCATGCGACCTTTCACTCTGACAAGGTTTCCAGTACCTGTGCTTGCCACACATCCCCACAGCATGACGGATCCTCCACTATATTTTACAGTAGGGAGCAAGTTCTTCTTCTGGAATGCTGTGTTCTTTTTCTGCCTGTTATTGTGACCAAATAACTCGATCTTAGGTTCATCTGTCAACATTATATTTTTCCAAAAATGATTCAGACTTGTCCAGATGAGCCTTTGCATACCTCAAACGACTCTCCTTGTTGGCAGAATACAGAAAAGGCTTTTTCTTTATCACCTTCCATTAGGTTGTTCTTTGTGCGCTGGACTTTGTAATGTTCTACAATTACATCATCAGTAGCAAGGTGTTCCTGGAGCTCTTTGGAGGTGGTCAGTGGTTTGTCTGACCATTCTAGCCATTATCCGCCTTTGCTTTTGAAATATTTTTCTTGGTCTTGCACATCTTTCCTTGACAAGAACTGTTCCTGTGGCCTTCTATTTTCTTACTATGTTTCTGACTGTGGAGATAGAAACTTTTAAACCTTTGTGATAGCTTTTAAGGTATCCTTCTCCTAATTCATGTTGGTGAACTATCCTAGTTATTAGATTATTAGGAAGTTCTTTTGAGGTTCTCATGTTGCTACTTTAAGGTTCACAATAAGAACCACAACTAACAATCAGCTTAAATATCCTTTTTCATGATTGGTGGCACCTGTGTTGGGATTGTTAAGGCTCACTGAGTCACTCAAATTAATTTTGTGTTGTAATCAATCAGCATTAAGTGACTGCAAGTTTTGAAATCCACTCAAAAGAGACTTTTGCATAGTCTATTTTTCAGTTTCAATTTAATTTCACACATCTCAATACTGCAACACGATGGATTACTGTCTGAAAAACATGACGTTCTCCAGAAACCAAATGGCATTACACTGCAATCTTCTCTTACAAAGAAAGAGCACATTTTTATGCAGCCACAGAGGCGTGCCCAAACCTTTGCATAAGACTGTACCTAAAGTGCGTAAATCTATACCTAAAATGTTGAAAAGCATACCTACTGAAAAGGTGCCACTGCAGTGACAGTGTTTGTGCATACTACAGTGACATTTTAGTGTCTGAAAGTTAAAGTTTGGGGTGATATGGGGGCTCAGTAGTTAGTCTTTTTCCCCCCAAGTGCTCTGGTTCCCCAAACAGTCCAAAGACATGCAGTATAAGTGAATTGGATTAACTAATTGGCCATAGTGTATGAGTGTGTGTGTGTGTGTGTGTGTGTGTGTGTGAATAAGAGAGCACTACACGAGTTAGTGTACTCAGTGCTGGGTTGCGACTGGAAGGGCATCCAACACATAAAACATATGACAGAGCAATTCTGCTGTGGCAACCCCAGATAAATCAGGACTAAGCTGAAGGAAAGTGAGTGAGTAGTCACAGTTTTGGTACATTATTGGAAAACACTTCGGTATTTTCACTATAAGATTTAAGTATTTTTATTTTTATTTGCATTATTTTCATTATAAAGCTGAATAAAATGAGCTTCTCAGAATCAGACCTGCACAATGGAGACTTTTCATCATGGTATTGTTACATCATGCTGTAGGGATGGATTTTACTCGGACTTAAATGTGGCGTGTAATAAATCAACAAGAACTCTGGAATCTGAAGAAAAAGGCCCGGGATATACATTCATGCCCTCTTTCCTGAACTTTCCTTCGCCTCTGGTATTGATGAATACTCAGGTGTGACTGGTAACAAGGTTTTGTTGAATATTTTTGATAACTTTTAAATTAAATTAGTAAATCTTTAAGTCACTGGTTAACTTTAACAAAAGAACCATTCATTGCTCTCATAGGGTATTTTAAAGAGAAGGACGAAATGTCTCGGTGTCGCAAGTCTGTATCCAGACTGGCCTGTAGTGAAGTGCTGCTAAGCTCAACACTATGTATAATTTGGACTTCCATCTATACTCTTACATTTATCTTTGAGTAATTGATGTTGTGCATTTACTTCTGAATTGGCTTTTTATTGTTTGATTCTGTAATTGGCATGATACACTTTCATCTGGAAGATAAAGTGTAAAGTTTAGATGCCTTCTGAATTCTCCTGTAATCTTTTATATTTAAGTAGATTATGTGGAGGCTTTTGCTACTTTGATACTGTGTACATGATATCAAAACGAATCACACGAGACTGTTTAGAGCAGTTGGCACTTCAGCTTGGAGCCTATTTGATTTCTGGTCATAACTGATATTAGCAAGTTGAATGGAAATGATTAACTAACTACTTTTAGTACGAGTGAGCAGGAGGCAACCGGACTAATTGGGTGTTAGTTAACCCTCCATCCTCTGACTAACTTCAGAATGTCAAGATTATGTCCGTGAGAAACACACAAACTCTTGGGTCCCTAATGAACATATAACTGAAGAGTATGGCATCAGATATAAATCCAATCTCTAAATTGATTCATGGATGACAAAAGTGATCTGTTCCTAATTGGAAATACAGCATAAATTTGATTGTCACTTAAAATTTAAGTCAGATTGAAGTTGGAGCTGAAAACAAAAATAAATTAATTGTAATAAAAAACAGAATTCTTTTCAGAAGCACCAGAAAAGTTTTTTAAATTCATTTAACCTTCACCCATTCATCAGAATCCGCCATTGGGCTGATAGAATGGAATCCTACAATGCTATTTAGCTATAGAATACAAATTCTGTGGATGATGCTCAGAGTGCACACACTTAGTGGTGAAGCATGGTGAGTACTGTGCATTTGACAGTGTTTTCAATGTTTGTTACTAATGCTGAGAATACATTTGTAAAATATGTGTTTGTGTTTAGGCACATCCAAGCTCCTTCATACAGTTGAAGTCAGAATTTTTAGCCCCCATTTGAATTTTCTTTTCTTTTTAAAATATTTTCCAAATGATGTTTAAAAGTGCAAGGAATTTTTCACAGTATGTCTGATAATATTTTTTCTTTCGGATATATTATTATTATTAATATTTCAGGTCTTATTTCTTTTATTTTGGATGGAATAAAAGCTGTTTTTTATTTTATAAAAAATTTTTAAGGTCAAAACTATTAGCCCCTTTAAACTATAATTTTTTTCCGATAGTCTACAGAACAAACCATTGTTTTACAATAACTTGCCTAATTACCCTAACCTGCCTAGTTAACCTAATGAACCTAGTTAAGCCTTTAAATGTCACTTTAAGCTGTATAGAAGTGTCTTGAAAAAAAGCTAGTCAAATATTATTTACTGTCATCATGACAAAGATCCAATAAATCAGTTATGATTGTTATGAAATGAGATATTAAAACTATTATGTTTACAAATGTTTTGAATCTTCTCTCCGTTAAACAGAAATTGTGGGGAAAAAATAAACAGAGGGGTTAATAATTTGGGGGGGGGCTTAAAAATTCTGACTTTTCAACTGTATACTCACATTCATTCTGTACAGAACGTACTTTTCTATCGGTGAAGTAGTAAATTCAAATTTAAGTGCTGTACCTACTGAGTAGTAGGTGATTTTGGATGCAGACAATATATTTTATTTTGAGAAACATTTCAAATATTTTGGAGCATTAAACATGTCAGGCTAAATAATTTAAATAAATAATTGACTTTTGCTGTCTTTATTTGTTTAAAAAACACAGATTTCTTTACAATTTAAAAAGGCATCTTAGGATATTTTTTTCTGCTGAAGATACTGTTGTCCTAAAAAGTAAAAAAAATACTGTATAACAAAAAAAATTGGGCAGTTTTAAAACCTTGACTTTTCCAAACTGCGGTATACAGAGAAAACGGTTATTGTTCCATGCCTAGTGGGGACCTATTTATCCAACTACCCAATCACAGTTTCGCACTTTAAAGAACATTATTTAATATAATACACTTCAATAAATCATGCAAAAGCTGCAAAAGTCACAATTTTACTGATCTCAGTGTGAAATTGGGCTTTGGATGAGGACAACTGGAAAGGGAGCATCATATGATGCTATATTCTATTTATCTTGATTTTAATTTTTTCGTTAGAGGCAATGGGCACAGCCATAGGAACCTTATTGGCTTGAGACTTCCAGTCTCGTTTACTTCCATTGATTTTTAGTTGTTAAAAACTTGCAAACTGATATTTTCATATTATATTATTTTCATGCTGAATAATAAGCACAATTGTTTGTAGAACCGTCATCTGCTGTTTATTATTCCTAGTCATTATTTTTCTCATTGGCAACTGAATGAGAAGTTCTAAGACAATCGCAAAAGGAGTGCATTTCCGCATTGCAGGATAAGGTCAAAAGACCTGGATAAATTGTTTGCAGTTTTGGCAGTGCTAACATCCAGTAGCTACATGCACAGCCTCTCTCGTGATAGCAGAAAAAAGCACAGCCAATCCCACCGTCTATACAGTACGTCTTTGGGGAGGGTAGGACAGATGTTTAAATCCTTTCTGCCTTTTAATGAGAGTTCACAGAGCATTATTTATTTATGTTTTCTTTTTTTGAAGAAGATAAAATTATTGATGGGCACACATCACCTCCATCCATTCAAATTTTACACCCTTGCACTCATGACTGAACTGCTGGAGATGCACATGAGTAAGCTAATGAGTGAATATTTTGTGTACATGCTCCACATTAAAACAGATTAATCAAATTCTTGAAATGTTTATTTTGCAGTCTTGATGCTGAAAAAACTCATCTGGCAGTGAGAGAAATCCTAGACAGCCTAAAATGGTCCAGAACACAGGTGTCAAACTCATTTCCTGGAGTGCCGCAGCTCTGCACAGTTTAGTTCCAACCCTAATTAAACACACCTGATCAAACTAATTGAGTTCTTTAAGCTTGTTTGAAACCTACAGGTAAGTGAGTAATAGCAGGGTTGGAACTAAACTGTGCAGGGCTGCAGCCCTCCAGGATTTGAGTTTGACACCCCTGGTCCAGAGGAACATTTTAACATTCTTCTGTCCTATTTAATATTCTGTCCCATGTGGCTGCTGAGATTTGTGTCAACTGTATGACCACGACCAACCTGCCCATAGTGTTTTGACTGATCTTTCATTAAGTGTTTGTATTTCTATTTTCAGCCCGATGTTGTCTGTGCTTCAGAGCAGATTACCCGTAACTTCAGGATTGAAGTTTCTTACATGCACCAATTTGTAGGATCTGAGAAGACACAGGGAGCAGCCTGATGGAGCTGTCAGTCATAAAAGAAAGATGGGTGTCTGCTGCATTTATTAATGTGACATGCTTTTGTTATCTGTGTGTGCAGTGTTCTTCAAGACCTAACAATGCTTAAGGAACAGAAGATGTGCATCAGTTTTTTGGCGTACATTCAAGACAATCTCAAACATCTACTTACAAATATATAACCTCATGCATCTATCAGCAACACAGAAGTGAGTTTATACTTGTGTTTATGTTTCATATGATAACATATGTGTGTGTGTGTGTGTGCGCGCGTGTGTGTGATGTTTTTAATTACTCAGAATGTTTTTAATGGTTGATAGATATTTATATTGATTTGGTTTATGTGCGAGACTCAGAAACATGTTTGAGAGGGAACTTTACTTCTGAAGAGAGTGTCCAGCAGGTGACTTAAAGAGACCAGGTAGAGATGATCAACACACATACTGTAGACTGATGCTGATCAGATCAACAAACCCCCACAAACATACAATTATAATAATTGTGGAGTGTTAGTCATCCACGATTACCTCCTAGGGCTTGAGTGTCCACATACGTGGACAGCACATTTTAGCTCTTAAGTGGCTATTTAAAATACTTTGAATGTTTTATATTTTGTTATAGACATACAGTGTCATCCTGCAACTGTTTTGCAGCATATGAAATGTCAAAAACACTATTTCTAACTATCCAAAATGGGAAAAATAAATTGTTTTTACTCTCTGATAGACAAAGCAAGTTAAAAAAAAATCTATGTTAAATATGCATTAAAAAATTCAGGAAAAAGTGTTTTATGTAAATTCGGACCACGAGTCCACATATATGGACATCATTTTTCTCTAAAAGTACATCATACCAAAAGATGATACTTACATTTTTATTCTAATTAGGTTCCAATAAGCCCAAATAGCAAAGAGAAATAAAAAATGCATGTAAAAAAAAACACCTTGGGCCTTTATTTTGAAGATCAAAACCAGCAAAAGTTGAACGACTGGGTATCGGAGAAAAAGATTGACATGTTCTTGGAGAACATTCGGCTCAAGCACTGGCAGGTACAAAGTGCAATCCTTACGAAATATTTTTATGTCTGCTGGTGGCAACAAAGAAACAGATTGTGTTGTTGTTGAATGTTTAGAACGAGTCTTGAATGTACTTTGTAAATGGGTGTTTTCTTTCTGTCTTATTTATTCCTTTATACAAAGCACCTACAAAGAGAGTGAAGAGCCCTTTGGGGCTGGTAAGGGTGACCAAAACAATGAGGGTTGGTGAAGATGACCAGAAAACACAAAGAGTTGGTGAAGGACACGAGAAGCAAATGAGGGTTTATGAGGGTCACCAGAAGACACAGAGGGTTTATGAGGGGCACCAGAAGACACAGAGGTTTGGTAAGAGTCACCAGAAGACAAAGAGGGTTTGTGAGGGTTCCCAGAAGACACAGAGGTGACCAGAATACATAGTGCCTTCTGTATCTTCTTGGTGAGGGCGATCAAAAGACACTGAAGGTTGGTGGGGGGCAAGAGAATATAATGAGGGATGGCAAGGGTCACCAGAAGACACAACGGGCTGGTATGGGTCACCAAGAGAGCGCAGTATAAACGAGATCTTTAAAAACGTAATATCCAAGTTATTGGTGCTAATCTGGAACCTGGTGACAGTTTTATTAATTATCAGACAAACCACATATAACCAGGCCAAACCTTTCTGTATTCACAGACTGTGTTATATGGTGAGCCATTACAAAGTGACTGAAACCCTCCAACAGCAAGTTGCCAGGTGAAAACCATGGCAAAATTTGGTAATTCCAATTCTGTAACTTATAGAATGGTGTGCCTTTACAATGTCCTTAAAGGGGTGGTCCACTATAATATCATATTTTAAACATTATGTGTAATGTAGCTGTGTGAACATAAACAACAAGTCTGAATATAATACGCTCAAAGTTCAATGCAAAAGGTGACACTGGCTTTTACAGAGTTACCTTAGCAAAGCCTACAGTAAATAAAGTTTACGGACTACAAAAAGTACATCCAGGCTAGTGAGATCACAAACACTTCAGGTTACATGCATACACCCTGCGCAGCAAAGGGGCATGGCTAGAGGCACGGTAGTGCTGTAATTTATCAAAGAAAGCTAAAATACGTCCAAGCACTGCTATTACCACAGAGTTTGTACTGTTTCTATATTTAGGCTTCCAAAGGACATCACACAAAGAGAGAAGTGCTTGCAATTTTATTTTAAA
Organism: Danio aesculapii; assembly: GCF_903798145.1. Classification (NCBI taxonomy): domain Eukaryota; kingdom Metazoa; phylum Chordata; class Actinopteri; order Cypriniformes; family Danionidae; genus Danio; species Danio aesculapii. The sequence continues at coordinate 38,135,437 of NC_079435.1, forward strand.
TATGTTCCAGAGAATTATAAAAGAGATATAGGTAGCATTTGACAAAGGACAGCTTCCAGAATCTCTCCCAGATCAGTGCGGGATTCAGCTAAAAACTCCTCCAACCATAGTAGCAGAAGTGAGCCACAATCAGTAAGTATTTTTATTTGTTAAAATTCATCTATTACGTTCATAGTGTCTAGCGTTAACGGTATGTTGTAGCAAAGACGTAAACATGGATGTAAACACTGTTAACAATTTAGCAACAAATTCATATTTATCCATCAAATCCCTGTAAACAGCCACAATCTTCACCAGTGCTGCAGTGTCTCTATATGCTGCTGCTTTCTCTGTGCTCTACATCTCAAATATCAAACTCTCAAAAGATATGAACATTTCATATTACTTACACATGCTTATTCCAAATATATATGAAAGACACTTGTCAGATTTTATTTTAGAGAACTGGTGTGAGGTTCAGCTGTGTCCCCTGTCATTTTTTGTCTGATTCAGACTCACACTGATACGGCTAACAGCCACTCTGGCTGACAGTGTTTACACAGTGCAAAAGTGCGTGCTTGTAGGGGCATGAAAATGGAGCCGATCTGCAAATCACAGCACATTATGTTAGCTGACCAATCAGAGCCTCTTGAGGGCGGGCCTTTCAGAGGAACTAGGAAATATGACAGTCATTCTCATGTTAGTAAGTTATTTGAAAAAAATAAAGATTTTCTACAAATGAAGCATGAGCACACAATGCTTTGCATCTTATAAACACAACCAAGCCTTAAAAATACACCCTGAACCACCCCTTTAACTCTTTCAAGACCCTCAGAAAGGTTGGTCGTCCACAAAAAACAATTGGACAAAAGTGCAGAATAAAGGAGAGTAATTAATGTTCAACACTGCAGAACATGGAAGCTGAAAACCTTGAGACAATAAAAGGCTGTGCAACAGTCCTGATCTAAACCTAATTGAGAAGACGAAAAAAGGCAGGTTCTGTTGAAGGGTGTGTGTGTGTGTGTGTGTGTGTGTGTGTGTGTGTGTGTGTGTGTGTGTGTGTATGTGTTACACGTTATTTGCATGATAACACAAAATAGAATTATTGACAAATTAGTCAATAGAATTAATCATGATTGTAATCCTCTTTTCAAAACAGTTCAAGCTTGTGTGAGCTCATTCAGCCCAAAATGAATTCAGCTCTGGTGTTAAAGAGAACAATACTTACTTGTAACTTCAAAACTTCAAACCTGTATTTATGTTTTATTAGTAAATTTTTTGTGAAATAGTATAATTGAGCTTTCATTCTTTAATTCATTTATTTCATACAACATGGTATAACTGCAACTAAACTTAGAATTTCGAAAAAATAAGGCGCCAATACCCAACGTAATGATGACAGCTAATCAAACCATAGCTTTTCAACATTTAGTACTCTTAAGGGTGATGTTTAGCAGTATGTTCAAAAAGCTCAATTGATTGTTTTACATCTTTTAGTAGAAGGGAGAGACCTCAAAGTGCAGTGGAAGACAAAGAGGGTGTACAAAAACTTCCAGATGCTTCCATAAGTGCAGAAACACACCATGTAAATTTGAGATCAAATTATCCCATTGGATTTATCCAAAACGTATATATTTCATGTTTACCACTAAAGAAACATACAGTTGAAGTCAGAATTATTAGCCCCCCTTTGATTTTTTTCTTTTTGAAATATTTCCCAAATGATGTTTAACAGAGCAAGGAAATTTTCACAGTATGTCTGATAATATTTTTTTCTTCATGAGAAAGTCTTATTTGTTTTATTTCGGCTAGAATATAAGCAGTTTTTAATTTTTTTTAAAATCAATTTTAAGGTCAAAATTATTAGCCATATATTTATATATATTTATATATTAGCTATATATTTTTTCCGAAAGTCCACAGAACAAACCATCGTTATACATTAATTGCCTAATTACCCTATCCTGCCTAGTTAACCTAATTAACCTAGTTAAGCCTTTAAATGTCACTTTAAGCTGAATAGAAGCATCTTGAAAAATATCTAGTAAAATATTATGTACTGTCATCATGGCAAAGATAAAATAAATCAGTTATTCGAAATGAGTTATTAAAACTATTATGTTTAGAAATGTGTTGAAAAAAATCTGCTCTCCGTTAAACAGAAATTGGGGAAAAAAATAAACAGGGGGGCTAATAATTCTGACTTCATCTGTACACCAATACCAACATGAACTGTCTGTGGTAGGACTGGTCTTTGTGGGGAATGTGAGTGATGAACTACTGCTGGCTTGCTGGAACTCATATCGCCAAATTCAGTGAAACACATTTTCAAAAAAGCTCTTTCCTTATAAATAATCCACATATTTAAAATCTAAAATACCTTCTTGTTATAGAATGTATAGAAATACATTGTGACAAGAATAAGAGTATTTTTCATGGTGAGTTTAATCCACCTTGAAAGTCACACTGAGCACTTGTGTGATACAAAGTATTAGCAGTTGGAGGAGTGTGGTTATCACTGGAATTTCACACAGCTAAAAAAAGCACCTCAGTCAATCATCTAAATATCCCTCAAACCATTGGTTACAATCACAGTTCTATGACTGTCTTAGGGCATAACAGTGGGATACATTCCTTTCGTTCTCCTTGCCTTTCAATATAAAAGCCATCACGACATGACACCAATGATGTGCTTGGTTATAATTCTGGGTTTCTCAGCAGCAGAATTTCATATTTCTGAGTTTCTCAGCAGCAGAATTCATCATAGTTGAATAAACTTGAAGTGCAGAAAGTGGTGGAGCACAAGAAATTCATACTCCAATTTGCTCAAATAACAAAAGAAAAAACTCCACGATGGCGTTATCCCGACTTGCAGAAAAAGGACAAATATTATGTGAGACTGATAACGGCAGCCAGAAGAGAGAACAATGTCAAATTTACTGACCCGCCCATAGATGCTGCATTAGAAACACCTCACATAAGCATTAACTTGTTTTTTTTGCATTTTGATGCAAAGACGATATAATAGAATCAGAATCAGAATCAGTTTTATTGCCAAGTGTGCTTCACACACACAAGGAATTTGTTTTGGCTACAGAAGCTTCCAGTGTACATAAAGTGACAAGTGACAACACAAAATAATCTGAAAAAATAAAATAATAATAATAAAAAATGATGAACATTAACAGATGCGATTAGTGAAGAAACCTGGATGTTGAGTTGTATGTACAGATTGTTATAAATATATAGGTTATAAGGTGCTGTGTACAAGTGCGAATGTAGAAAGTATTGCATTGTATATTGATATAAGGTGCTGTGTACAAGTGCGTATGAGAAAGTATTGCACATATTTATTGCACAGTAGGGGAATATTTAACTGTTCATAAGGTAGACAGCCTGAGGAAAGAAACTTTTCCTGTGTCTGGCTGTTTTTGTGCTCGGTGCTCTGAAGCGCCGACCAGACGGTAACAGTTCGAACAGGTAGTGTGCTGGGTGTGAGGCGTCCAGAGTGATTTTGCGAGCCCTTTTACTCACTCTGGAAGAGTACAGTTCTTGAAGTGTAGGAAGGGTAGTGCCAGTGATTCGTTCAGCAGTCCGGACTATTCGCTGTAGTCTACGGAGGTCAGTTTTGGCAGCTGAGCCGAACCAGACGGTGATTGAAGTGCAGAGGATGGATTGGATGACAGCTGAGTAGAACTGTACCAGCAGCTCCTGTGGCAGGTTGAACTTCCTCAGCTGACGAAGGAAGTACAGTCTCTGCTGGGCTTTCTTCACAATAGAGTCTATATGAGTGTCCCACTTCAGATCCTGAGAGATGGTGGTGCCCAGGAACCTGAATGACTCTACTGCAGCCACAGTGCTGTTCATGATGGTGAGTGGGGGGAGTGCAGGGGGGTTTCTCCTGAAGTCCACTATCATCTCCACTGTTTTGAGCGTGTTCAGCTCCAGGTTGTTGTATCTGCACCATAACGCCAGCCGCTCCACCTCCTGTCTGTATGCAGACTCGTCACCGTTCTGGATGAGGCCGATAACAGTAGTGTCGTCTGCAAACTTAATGAGTTTGATGGAGGGGTCTTTTGCAGTGCAGTCGTTGGTGTACAGGGAGAAGAGCAGTGGAGAAAGAACCAGTGCTGATGGTGCGGCTGTCGGATGTGATTTTGCCCATTCTGACTAGCTGCTGTCTATCTGTCAGAAAGCTGGTGATCCATTGACAGACAGAGCTAGGAACAGAGAGCTGGGCCAGTTTGTACTCAAGCAGTGATGGGACGATGGTGTTAAAGGCAGAACTGAAGTCCACAAACAGAATCCTTGCGTAGTTCCCTGGTTTGTCCAGATGTTGTAGGGTATAATGCAGTCCCATGTTGACTGCATCATCCACAGACCGGTTTGCTCTATAGGCGAACTGCAGGGGGTCCAGCAGGGGTCCAGTGATGTCCTTCAGATATGCTAGCACCAGTCTTTCGAATGACTTCATGGCCACAGATGTTAAGGCCACAGGTCTGCAGTCATTGAGTCCTGTGATCTTTGGCTTCTTTGGGATTGGGATGATGGTGGAGCGCTTAAAGCAGGATGGAACTTTGCGCTGTTCCAGTGATCTATTGAAGATATGGGAGAAAATGGGAGCCAGCTGGTCAGCGCAGGTTCTCAGACAGGCTGGTGAGACACCATCTGGCCCTGGTGCTTTCCTTCTCTTCTGTTTACTGAAGATCTGACGCACACTTTCCTCACTGATCTGAAGAGCAGGGGGGGAGAGGAAGATGGCTGGAGGTGTTGATGGCTGTGTAGGGCGATGGTCCGGGCTGTGTTGATGTGGTGTTGATGGCTGTGTAGGGAGATGGTCCGGGCTGTGTTGATGTGGTGTTGATGGCCGTGTAGGGAGATGGTCCGGGCAGTGTTGATGTGGTGTTGATGGCTGTGTAGGGAGATGGTCTGGGCGGGTGTGAGGTGTCTGGTCATAGGTGTCAAACCTACAGTAGAACATATTCAGCTCGTTTGCAATATGTTTATTGCTGTCGATACTGGGGGACGGTGTCTTGTAATTAGTGAAATCTTTTAAGCCTCTCCACACTGATGCAGGGTCGTTAGCTGAAAACTGGTTTTGCAGCTTTTTGGCATAGCTTTTCTTAGCCACACCAATCTCCTTTGTCAATGTGTTCCTGGCCCGATTGTACAGGATCCTGTCACCACTCCTGTAAGCATCCTCTTTGGCCTGACGAAGCTGTCTGAGTTTTGGTGTGAACCATGGTTTATCATTGTTAAATGACAAGTAGGTCCTGGTAGGGATGCATAACTCCTCACAGAAACTGATGTATGATGTTACAGTCTCTGTGAGCTCGTCCAGATCTGTGGCTGCAGCTTCAAAAACATTCCAGTCAGTGCATTCAAAACAGGCTTGTAAGACCTGCTCTGTGTCGTTGGTCCATCTCTTGACAGTCCTTAATACTGGCTTAGTAGTTTTAAGTTTTTGCCTGTACGTTGGTATAAGATGAACCAGGCAGTGATCGGAGAGTCCTAGAGCTGCTCTGGCGACGGAGCGATATGCATCCTTTATTGTGGTGTAGCAATGGTCCAAAATTTTATTGCCTCTGGTGGGGCATGTAATGTGCTGTTTGAATTTAGGCAGCTCATGTGTGAGTTTTGCCTGATTAAAGTCCCCAAGTATGATAAAAGCAGAGTCCGGGTGTTGTTGTTCTGTCTCTGTGATCAGATCAGCCAGCTGTTGCAGCGCAGTACTCACGTGTGCTTGCGGTGGAATGTAAACACAGACGAGAATGAACGAGGAAAACTCTCTTGGTGAATAAAACGGCTTACAGTTAATGAAAAGCACTTCCACATCAGGACAGCACATCTTCTTTAACACAGTTACATCCGTACACCACCTTCTGTTGATGTAAAAGCATGTCCCACCACCGCGCGTTTTGCCCGTTGACTCCGTATCGCGATCTGCTCTGTACAGCTGAAAGTCCGGTAGGTTTAATGCGCTGTCCGGAATGGCTTCGTTTAGCCAGGTTTCCGTGAAACACAGGACAGCAGAGTTGTTAAAGTTCTTGTTTTTGCATGTGAGCAGAAGTAGTTCGTCCATTTTGTTAGGAAGAGAGCGGAGATTCGCCAGGTGAATGCTGGGCAGCGCCGTTCTGAAGCCGCGCTGTCTTAGCCTGACGAGCGGGCCGGCTCGCTTCCCACGCTTGCGCGTCTTGTAGCGTTTCCACAATGCGGCTGCTCCGCCGACTACAATGTTCCGCAAAACGCCACAAAAATCAAAATCCAGTTCTTGATTGGTTGGTGTGCACTGCCGAATGTTCAGCAGCTCGTCCCTGGTGTAACTGATCGTGTTTGACAAACATAAAACAGGACAGACTAACAAAAACAGTGCAAACACTGGAGAGCCCCACGCCGAAGCAGCCATCCGCGGCGCCATCTTGATGAGGTATAATACAAAGTATAGTTTCATTAATGTGCATGTGTTTTTAATTTAATCTAAATAAAATCTTTAGAGAATTTATGAAGCTGATGACCATTAAAGCGTCATCACTGTCTTGTAAAAAGGGTCTATTTTGGAAGCCAGATTCCCCATCAGAATCCAAGTTAGTCTACTCGAGCAGAGAATACACTGGCTATTGAAAACCAAGTCCACACTGTAGACTGGCATTTGAGGTTGTGTATTCCCCTGTACTGTTGTAGTGCTGCAGTCAGCGTGAAAGAGAATGTTAATGCATGTTAACTTTTTTAGCACCGTCTTGTGTTATAAGAGGTTTGAAGGAAAGAAAAAAGAGGAAATCTTTCCACCTTGTCTTGGGGTCACAGCCAATCTAGATGTCACAGGAACAGGTCTGAACAACAATGCCAGGTAAACTTATCTATCTAAACATGGTTTAGATTTGAAATCTTTTCCACCTACAAGAATCAGACCGCTTTCAAGGCTCTGATAAGTATTGCACCATATGTGTAATCACTTCTGTTCTAAAGGTCTTTGCAGGGTCAATATTAGACCAAAAGATAGCAAAGCAGTCTGGAATTGTTAGATTACTGGTGCCTGAAGGAGTATGCATGGCCGATAAAGGCTTTGTCCTTGACCAGATGCTGTCGGATTGTTGGTGCAACTCATCATCACTCTATTCAAAAATGGTGCAGCCTTGAAGAAAAAAGAACAGAGAAAAAAACAACAACAAAGTACTACCTGTCTAAAATACTACATAGATATTTCCCCCTTTTAATAAATAGTAGAACATATCTTTGTATTCAGGACACTACAATTCATGTGTAGTGTGCCCTTCTGTGTATTAATGGTTTTTAGGTACATATCCACATTCATTCATTCATTTTCTTTTCGGCTTAGTCGACAGGGGTCGCCACAGCGGACTCAACCACCAACTTATGCAGCATATGTTTTACGCAGTGGATGCCCTTCCAGCCACAACCAATCACTGGGAAACACCCACACATTCTCATTCACACACATACACTACGGACAATTTAGCTTACCCAATTCACCTGTACCGCATGTTTTTGGACTTGTAGGGGAAACCAGGAGAACATGCAAACTCCACACAGAAATGCCAACTTACCTAGCCAAAGCTCGAACCAGCGACCTTCTTGCTGTGAAGCAACAGCGCTACCCACTGCGCCACCACGTCGCCTTAGATTTCCACATATGAGAGAAATAAAGAGTTGTCAGAAACGTTACTACAAACCATCAGAATTAATATTAATTTGCATATTGTTTTAAGGGGCCAAACACCAAAGGTGCGTAGGCACCTATTGTATCCGTTCTTCTTCTTATTCTTATGGCTCTTCTTCTGCTCTGGGAGTCTATGGCAGCCCTATGAACCGTTTGTGGCATTTGTGCAAACTTTGACACTGATAGAAGACAGTCTGATCTTCGATCACAACAAATTTGGATTCTCCTACGCAAACTCTCTAGCACCACCACTTGTCTAAAGTTTCACTTATGTTCATCTTTAAAACTTTTAAACCGAATGGTGATTTTACAATCAAAATTCTCCTCTGACTCCTTGGCTTAAGCTGATTCAAACGCACCATCTGACATCTTTTTCCGCCGTGAATTTTTTTTTGCCATTTAGAATTTTTTGCAACAAACTCATCCTAGGTCATGTGTCTATTTTTCACCAAAATTGAGTCACATGATCTACAGACCATGCTGAACAAAAGTTATGGAATTCAAGTTGATTAGACGATCTGTCTTTGATTAACTGACAAACAAATTTACCAGAGAGCTTGCAAAAATTGACTTAAGACGTTATCTCCAAAACACATTGACGTATTTACACCAAACTTGGTATGTTATCACAACTATGGTCTAAAGTGAGCTGCAGCATTTCAGTGCACTGCCCCCTAGTGGTCCAGAGATACAAATAAATAGCTTTTTTGCTTATAACTTCTCAACCCTTTGTCCAAAATTCATAAAATTGTCAGAAATCCGGCAGAGTATGTCTGATTTTCCCAGGTCAGCTATTTTGGCCATCGACCATTTTGAATTTTGTTAGGAATTGTAAGAAACTGTTAGGAATTAGTATTTTTCAAAAAAAAAAGTCGGTGTGTGTCTTTGGGACTGTGCCCTGAAGGTGCTCGAAAAGTTTCGCCGCAGTGCCACCTTTTGGTCAAATGTAAAAACGATATTTCTAAAAATGCTAATAACTTTTGACTAATTTTGCCTATTGTTATGAAACTTGTCTTGATATATTTCTTGGGTTGTCCTGAGAATATCGATACCAATTATACCTCAATTACCTGAACTTCCTATCAGCCGCCTACCCTCAAAAACATACTTTTTCGAACTCCTCCTACATCGTTTGGCTGATTTGCACCAAATTTGACTCGGATCATCTTCAGACCATGCTGACAAACAGTTATGGAATTTGTGTTGATAGGTGTACATGTGATGGCATGATGCAAAACTACATCAGAGGCTGTATCTCTGCGATATACCATATCTGTCGTTGTCGCCTCACACTGACCACACCATAAAAATTTGGTGACAGCACCACATTTGGGTCAAGAGTTATAAGACATTCATTATCCATTAATAAATAAAATGTACAAATTTGGTAATAACTTTTGACTGCATATGCTTATTTTGATGGTAAATTGGTCTCAATTCAATTCAATTCAATTCAATTCAATTCACCTTTATTTGTATAGCGCTTATACAATGTAGATTGTGTCAAAGCAGCTTCACATAAAAGGTCACAGTAAATAGGAACAGTGTAGTTAAATTATTTCTTGGGTCATGCCGACAACACAGATACCAATTATGCCATAATCTGCCAAACTTCCTGTGCGCCATCTTGATTTTGTTCAAGCCATTGTTTTTTTAACTCCTCCTAGACCGTTGGTCCAATCTCCACCAAAATGGACTCTGATCATCTTCAGACTATGTAGACCAAAAGTTATGGAATTCATGTTGATAGACAAAACTTGATGTAATGCTGCGAGATGACATTACAGGCTGAATCACTGCAATGGTTTGAAGCATTGAAACCAAGCTTAATGTGTGTGATCTAGACCTGACATTGACCAAACTTCGTCAATTTGTGCATCTTCTGGGTAAAATTAACAATTAAATTCCATCAATAGAAATCATTGAAATTTCATCAAATGACTTTTGAATAGTTTTGTCTATTGTCATGAGACTGGTCTTGCAGATTTCTTGTATCATAGTGAGAACATTGATATAATTTATTCCCTAACTCACACAACTTCATGTCCACCATTTTGAATTAGTTTGAAAATCTGTTGTTTTGAACTCTCTATAGACCGTTAGGCCAATTTCGGCTCAGGACATGCTGCCAAAAAGTTATAGAATTTTCCAGTTGTTCTGTAGCTTGTTACTGTACTTGTTTATGATGTGGCCACGGAGCTGCTTGGCCCTGATAATTGCTGCTTGCACGTATATTTTTATTTATTATTATTTTTAATCTTTTTCTCCTTTTAATTATTCATTAAAAACATAGTCTTTTTTCTTATTTGTGTATGTATTTATCAAAATTCTAACTGTGTGGTTTTTGTGGATATGCATTATATAATCACTTTAAAGTTTATTTCTTATGTAATTTACAATGCTTTGGCAATACTTGACAAGTCATGCCAACAAAGCTCTTTTGAATTGTGTTGAATTGAAAGACTATTCAAAAAGTGTACTCAAGTGTACTCTTCAAGTGTACTCTTCTTTTTCATGATCTGTGATATAACCATTCCAAGGCCGTTTACTTTGTCAATAGAGAGGATGCCATCTGATGTCCAGACAGAACCGGCCATCAATAAACTGTGATTAGGAGTTATTGAGGGAAAACATGTTATTAAATTAACACATATTCCCTAAATTAAAAACTAAATGCAAGTTGAAGTTTCCATCTTATGGGAAATACAACTGAGACTGAAAAACGCTTAGTGAGCTTAAAAGGTGTGTAAATGTTCAGATTTCTGAAATGCTAAATATTAACAAGTACTGTATAGTGAAGTGTTGATATCCTCTATTATTAATTTTGTGAACTTCTTTGTTCTGCCTGTGGTTAAATAAATCCATTATGCCACTGAACAGCACATACAAGTAAAACTAAATGATAATTATTTTGATATAGATTTTCTAAATATAACTTCAATGTAATTGTGCTTAGATGTAAAACATTAGTGGTGCTCTGCATTTCAGTTGTACAGTTCGTAATAATTGAGGAAACATGCTTGTAGAGAAATAGAGAATACTATTATCATAAAGATTATAGTCAGATCCTTAAATAGGAGACTTAATATACCATCAAATGATTCTTGTTCTAAACATACTTGACAATATGTTTCAGTAAATGAACTGCCACTAAATGATATTAAGTGGGTGTCTTCTAGAAATCATAATAATGATATTATGAGTCATTTTTTTTGTTCAGAAAAAAAAAGAAAAAATCCTCATAAAACTTTTAATGCTAAAACTATTTCATTAATGACATGTGCAGGTGCACTTAGGTTGTGTCTGAATCCACTTTTGCTATTTAAAAGGTACAGTGGGTGATCTGCCTAAATGCTAACTGGTTAGCATAATATCTTTAAAACACAGTCCCTCCCCTGCTGTCCAAAGCCACGCCTCCTGAAGACCCACTCGATCATGTCATTCGCCAGTTAGAAAACTTTATTGTACTTTATAATACTACAATTCTGAAAGAAATCTGTATAATATCTAGCACGTTTCAGTTGTGTAGTTAGCAAGCAAAACTTGTAATAATGTGCAATATTTCATGCAAGCATGGACCGCTGGTCTCACTCTCTCATGCGATTTGTCCTAATGTGACTACTGTATAGTGGTTGGCCGGCAGCATGCAGGAATTACACTTTATTACTAAGCCAGACTTACATGCTATTTCAGACCGAATATTCAAAGTAGCATGGTAAACAATATAGGTACCGTGTCACAGGTTGTCATTGATCAAAAATGAACCAATGTGAATATAAAAACAACTTGATCTCAGTAAAGCAGGCTAGGCGGAATAGTGCTATTTACTTTTGTTTTGTTGTTAAACTAAATAAAATTCTACATTATCGATGTTCTAAAGGTCCCTAATGAAATTGAAAATAGTCACATCAATTTTTTGCTGGGAGATTTCAGTGGCTGAAAAACACTTTCGTGCACATCACCCATTCACATAAAATTGTTTTAAAACATAATATTACCTATCTAAAACAAATACTTCAGCCATGGTGTCATCCTTCCTTAAGTGTGCAAAAGTAACTCCAATATTGCTTCAGGATTTTTGATTTTGTTTCAGCATTTGTTTTTACTGCTGTCACTCGTGTCCACAGTGCGCGTGATTGCGCATTGGCGAATCTGTGTGAACAGAGTTGCGCAGTTGTACAAATCTACATTTGTTGACAGACAGTTTAGGCTATTTATCAGAGTTATGGGAATTGTTGGGCCAACAATTTTTAATTGGACTAACATTTAGTCTCATGCCTTACCCAGAAAATAAAAATACATGTAAATACATTTAGATGAGACAATCGCTTACTGCACCTTTAAGGATGGTGCATCCAGCACATAGTCTAAAAGGGTTGTCCTTATTCTTATGGGTGTGTTTTAGACATTAAATCCATCAGAATCGCTTCTCCCATTATCTTTAAGAGTGAGTTGCGGTCACACCCTGAGGTATTCGATACTTACATGATGGACTTTGTTACCGGAAAAACACTTCACAAGCGAGGAAAAGAATCTGCTTTAACAATTTAAACATATAGGGAATGAGCCCGATTTTACCTTGTAACCATTTAATTTTTCAGATTTAAAGATAATACCAGGCTCCTGCACATCCCTGTGAGTGTAATAAGCAAAGAATTCAAGCATTGGGGACAAAAAATACCTGCACTGAATTGAAACTACCAAAAAACACTAAGAGTGCTTTCACACGTGGTTCAGTTGCCTGGACTGAACCAAAGTTTAATTGCCCCCCCTTGCCATCTTCTCGGCTGGTTTGTGTTTATACAGTCTTTTTTCTTTCTGAACCCCGGTACGCTTTCGTCATCAGGCTGCTGTTGCGTGTACAGCTGTTGCTAAGTGACAGCCATGCAAGCAAAGAAGCAAAATGGAGACTATGCATATCATGGTCATTCTGCTTTTACAGAATCTTTTGCTTTTGTTACCAAAACCAAAATACAGAGAGCCACTTGCAACTATCTGCCGCAAAAAAAACATTAAAAACGTTCAGAATATCATGCGATGTCTGTAGAAGTCGTTTTTGGTGGAGACAAGCGGACATTATCACTGTTTGCACTGTCAGTCCCGCTTGTTGCCAAGGTAAGTGATACACAGACATACAAACAAGAATGAACATTACTAAAGTTTGTTGTACAGTTGGCAGTTTGCTGTACAGTTGGCGGTACACTTCTGTTACTTGGTACCCCAGACCACCTCTTTCAGGCAGACTCGGGTACGGTTTGTGGGTGCCCACCCAAGTTCAGAAGACAACGTTCACACTAGCTAAACGTATTATACTCTGACGTCAAACGAACCCGGGTGCGGACCAAAAGTGCTAGTGTGAAAGCACCCTTAGTGTGTAGCATCAGGTGTATGATAGGGCCTATAGCAGGGGTCACCAATCTCGGTCCTGGAGGGCCGGTGTCCCTGCAGGGTTTAGCTCTAACTTGCCTCAACACACCTGGCTGAGTGTTTCAAGTATACCTAGTAAGACCTTGATTAGCTCATTCAGGTGTGTTTGATTAGGGTTGGAGCTAAAATCTGCAGGACACCGGCCCTCCAAGAACAAGTTTGGTGACCCCTGGCCTATAGTGTTCTTATAAAGGTATTTTTTTGAAATACACAATGAATTAACTCACAAAAAGAAACAACAGATGTGGTTTGATTGCTCTTGTTTATTCTTTAAACCTAAAAAAGAAGAGCTCAAATGTCCATTTTTAAAGCACTAGCAAAAAGTAAAACGTAATGTTTGAAAGAAAATATTTACAGTCCGTTCACATTCGTGTCAACTCAGTACAGTTCTAAAGTTTTGTGTATGTGTATGTCTGCATATCTTTATGGTTGACAATAAGACATTATCAGAACAGATATACAAACAACACACAGATATCAGTCTCATCACTCTGAGCTTTTTTTTTTTTTTTACAGCTGTGTGTCACTTCTTTGAGGGAACTCCATCGAAGTAGTCCTCCAGCACTCCGTTCAGATGGTCATTGTGAGTCTTATATCGTCTCTTTCTCTGGGTTCCAGGTTTCTTCCTCTTCTGAATCGGTGCCTGTGACAGCCAATCACAAAACCACATCAACTTCACACAAACATGCACATACCAGAGATGCCAGTCTAGAGATTGTGTTTGCGTCTCTGTGTAAATGTTGATTTGTATGTGTTTGAGAGACAGATCGTACTATTTTCTTTGGTCCAGTCTCTTGCATTGATGAGATGCCCTGTTTCTTCAGGTACTCTTCGATCTTCTCCTCATCTATGGAATCAACAGGAACGCTCCGCCACAGCTTCTGAAACTCTGGAGAATAAAAGACACTGATATCATGACAGAACACTTCTTTTGTCAAACATTAATGGACAAAATGAACCAGTTTCGAATTGTGATGAAAGTAACGTACCTTCATCCACAACAAACTGACAGTGCTTGTCATTGTAGAATAGAATCTTCTTCTTATCTGGTCTAGTCACAAATATAATCTGATCCCCGAGCGCCTAAACAAAACCAATCAAAACAAATGACTGTATTTTATGCAATTAAAGCCTTGTTTTTCCATCTAAAACATAAATAATATAGATAAATATCTAAAATGACAATTAATTAGCATGTCTACTATTGTGGCTGTAATGAGATCCTAATTTCATATGTGATGGAATGATTCTTGATGAAAAGGGTTTTTTGGTATATAAACTTGTTACACTGATTCACATTTATGTGATCCCGAGTGCCTAAACAAAACAAATTACTGTAATTTAAGCAATAAAAGCCTTGTTGTTTACATTATTTATATATTTATTTATATACTTATATACACACACACACACATACATATTTAAATTGGCAGTTAATTAGCATTGTAGGGCTGCAATGTGATCCTAATTTAATGTCATTCTTTTTTAAATGATTGTATAAACTACTGTTACACTGAATGACATTTTTGTGGGTTTCTGATGCTGTAAAAAACCAAAACACCGAAAACCAAAATGTTCCTGGACGAAATAAACAAAAGGATATGAATCCTGTTTTCATGTGGTATTATTGTGTACTTTTAGTGGTCTGCGAGTACAAGTTTATACTATAATACATTTGTGACCCTGGACCACAAAACCACCATAAGGGTCATTTTTTTTATTTCAGATTTACAAAAAAATGTTTTCCTATTGAAAAAACAAAGTGTAATTTGAAGAATGAATATTTGGCTTCTAATATGACCCAAATGTATGTCTTAGTTTTGATTTTACGAATCAAAAATTTAGGTCACAATTTATTTTAATGGTCCATTTGTTGAATTGAAGTTACATTGCATCTACATGCCAAACAATTCTCAATAGATAATAAGTAGAGAATAGGGTTAGGTTTAGGGTTAGTGTAAGTTAACATGTATTTGCAAAGTTTCGTATAGTCAGTTAAATGTCAGTTTAGCAGCAGTATCAACAGATATGAAGATATGCAGACAGTCTCTAATACTCAAGTGGACAAAAGTGTTATCAAAATTTACAGTAGGAAATTTACAAAATGTCTTAATGAAACAAGTTTTTAATATTCTAATGATTTTGGTATTTTAAAAAAATCTACAGTTTTCTTGGGCTCAAAGCCCATTTTCTTGTGTACTTGGGGATTTAAAGGGGACCTAATATGCAAAAATCACTTTTATAAGGGGTTTAAACAGAAGTGTGTGGAAACAATATGTAAACATTGCCAGCCTTTAAATGGTAAAAAAATAAATAAATCACACTTTGTAAAAACAGTCTGCAGAAACACTTTGACTGACATTCTCCCTTTGTACATAAGGGGAAAGCCCCGCCCATTAGTGACAATCTCTCCCTTATTAGCAGTTACTGTGCAACTGGTATGGTGATGCATAGGTGTTTGTAGCTCCACCCTCTTTTGAAAAGAGGGCTGGGAACACAATCTCATTTGAATTTAAAGCGACAGCCACCAAAATAGCAAAGTTTGGATCAAAGCCTAAAAGGGGTGGTTTCAAAGGACCATAAAATATTATTTACGCGTTATAAGGTGCCGAAACTTTACATACACACTCTAGGGACATCAGAGACTTATTTTATATCTTGTAAAAAGAGGCATAATAGGTCCCCTTTAAACGTACTGTTAAGTAAATGTCTTTTTTTTTTTTGTTACTAACGAGTGACAGCATGATGGTGTATTACTTTAATAGCCTTGGGTGCATTGGGTAGCCCCTCTTCAACATCATCCAGTAACACTCCTCCGAGACCCAGCTGATCGTGTTTGTCCAGAAGTCTTAGCAGAGCTTTCTTATCCTTCAGATGATACTTGGGTTTAAAGGCATATTTCCCTTCCCGCACATCAATCTTAGGATTACTTGCTAATGCCTGGAGGGAAGGAGAGTGGGAAAGGTTACATGCTGAATTCTTGTTCGAATGTGGATCTTGCCCTTGAAAAACGTATATTGTGTGTTATTACATTGCTTGTTGGAAGATTGGTGAATAATGGTAATCTGCAGCATATAAATGCAAGTATTATATAATTATAATAATATTCTAGAATTTAAAAAAAATCAAAAATAATATTATAGAATATTGCACTGAATTTAAAACCACAGGCACATAGCTATACCATACTCTTTGTGGCATTTTCAATTTTAAGAAAAAAAAATTTACATACATTTTCAACTTTACATAAATCAATATCTGTAAAGTCAGAATTTTATTTTTACAGACAGCTGTATGTTTGCTAGTGGTGTGCGATACAAACACAGAAAAAAATTATCTTAATTTTTTGGGGGATTTTGAACAATAATAATTTAAAATATTTTGTTGAGTGTGTTTTTATGCTGCTAACCTGGCTGTTAAGGCCTATCATAGATAAAATCATAAACAGGGTTCCGACACTTTCATGAACTGCAGATTCAAGGACTTTCAATGATCACCCTTATTATTATATCAAGCACATTTGTAATTCATACCCCAGTATATGTAGTGCCATGAAAGTCATATACTTAACATTTCACTTACGCTTATATACCTTACAATATTTACATTGTAAATGTCAGAATAATTTTTAAAAATTGACAATTAAAAAAAAATGTCTTGTTCAAAGAACTTTAAAAAAATTGTTTAATTCAACACTGGTAATATTCAAATGTGGTTTCTGAAATATTGATAATTAAGTGCATTTATTGTCAAGTCTTATTTTACAAAATTTAAGATTTTTAAAGGTAAGAATTTCTCAGTTTTTTTAGTTCTGTCTATGACAATGGAGTACAAGTATTGAAATAAAACCATAAACAAACTATATATCAAATTTAATTCAAGCACTTTCAAGGGCCTATGTTTGCTTTTAAGTACTTTCCAAACCTTGAATCCATTAGTCTGAAATTCAAGTACTTTCAAGAAGCGTGGGAACCCTGGATAATTAAACATGACAGTAAAACCATCAAAATGGCAAATAATAGGCTATTCATAAAATCATTGATTCAAACTATTTATTTAAAGGGACAGTTTACTAAAAATAAAAACATACTCACTGTAACCCTCAAGTGGCTATAACCCTTTATGAGTTCCTTTATTCTGTTGAACACAAAAGAGGTCATTTAAAGAAAGCTAAAAAAGTGGTAACCATTGACTTCCATAGTAGGATAAACAAATAGTATGGAGGTCAATGAAGCTTTCTTCAGAATATTTTCTTTTGTGTTTAACTGAAGGAAGGCAAGGATATAATGACAAGCTTAAGTTATGGTTGAACTATCCCATTAAATGCACCTGATGTATTTAAAAACTAAAGAGTGCTGACCGTCTTAATGATATTTGAATCACTGGCTCAATCGATTTGTTTAAAAGCTCATTTATTCAGAAAAACACTTCAATGTAGCTCTGAGATGCACAAATGTAGCAGAAACAGCTTTATTTGAAACTATTTTTGTTGAAGACAAGAAAAAAATACAATGTATTTACACTAAAAATGTATTACTTTGATAATAATTACTTTGGTAAACATTATAAAATGAATCCCATGCTAGTTATCTCACTCGCATGCTGATAATTAAGGGGTGTGGGGGGATGGGAGGGGGGAAGTGTGATATTACTTACCTCTATCATTTCTAATAAAAATCTTACAAGGTTTTATTGGTTTCATAAATGTAATGCTGACATGTAATACAAGCGTTCTAATAGCTTCTCAATATCCTTTATCAATGCTTTTCGACTCGGTAGACATGTTTGTTTGTTTTTGCGTTGCTAAATAAAGCTCACACAGCGCTAAAGCAACAATTATGACATTATCGAAGAGAATAATTAAAGCACACCACTAATACTTGCGGAAAGTGATGAAAAGCTGTGCGGAAACTTTAAATGAAGATGGTTCGGTTAGGTATTATGCACGACTAACCTAAACAAAATGACTATTAAATTGAATGAAATGTTTCTCTTTTAGACATGCACACACACCTCACTCATCAGCCATTGTTTCTGCTTCATGCCAATGTCCAGCAGCTTGGTTTCATCCAGAATCTCCTCTAGAGTCAGAGGATGAGTATCACCTCGCTGGTGCCTTGTCTGAGAGAGACAGACAAAGATGTGTCACATCTAGATCTACAACTGTGGATTACAGCTTGACAGCCTTTAATTACTGTCATGTTAGAGAGAGTACTTCATTTCACTGAGGAACTGCCAAGCCTGACACACACAAAAAAAAAGACTGACACCCTGCTTACGATAATATTAAACAAGTGTAAAATGACGATGTGTTTTAGTAGTGTGAATTTTCACAGAATATTTATAAAGTTGGATAAAAAAAAAAACTTGTTCAGATAGCAAGGAGAGGTACTGTTTCTCCAAGCACACAGCATGTAAACCTTTACAAATTATAATAAAAACTCATTACAGATCACAGGATTGATATGACTGCCCATCGATGCACTTAGACTGGAAAATATTCCCTTGCTATTTGAAAGAAGGAGCATGTGTTTTACTGACAGTGAGGATTGCTCAGCTCATGATAATTTCATTCCATTGGGTCATTCTCTGGAAATTGTATTCTGTGTTGCAGAAACATCTTTTGTTTTCCTTTTTTTAAGTCAAAATAAACAATGTCTACTTAAATACAAATCTGCATTTATGAGCGAAGGAAAACGATCAAAACCAAGCATTAAAACTACATAATGACAAATACCACAGCAAATATTTGCTTGTTGAAATGCTAGAAAATACTGCACATAGTTTGTATTACCTTCATGTAGTTGACGATTCGAGCCAAAACACCAAATTTGTATCCTGAACTTCCGGAAAGTGCTTTGAGATTGAATGAGCCATTGCTGGGATCTGAAAGATTAAAGAAAAAAAAGACAAGAAGAGATAAAGGACCATAAAGACAATGTGCTGAACCTAAAAGGCAGTTAACATGGAATTACTTGAACCAGTCCTCTTGAACTCCATCACATTATTATTGTTATTTTGTTAAATAAAAATGATACAATATATTTGACAATAACATGGCTGTGCTTTTGTAATTTACTTTTCTAGGTTCATTTGAATATATTATGGATGTAACAATACATCTAAATGGATCAATAAATCGATCAAAAAGTATATGCTATATTGATTATATGCTTAAAATATTCATGTTTTTTAAGGCTCATTTTTATTTTGACTCTCCAAATCTTCATGTCCTTCTACATATTTCCTCTAAAGCGCACATTCTGGTATGCTCATTTATACACCACATCATCTGCATGCATGCCTTGTCACGATGCAACAACAAAGCAGCAGTTGCAGGCAATTTCAGACACATATAAAAGTCATGTATTATTCATGAATTATTGTGTATTATTATTGTCATGTATTATTATGATGTGTTATGGCAACATTTTACAACAAAGCTCCCTTAGTTAATGTTAGTTTTACAAACATGAACAAAATTACAGTTTTTATTCATCTTTGTTAGCATTAATGAAATTGCAGTTGCTTATTGTTAGTTCTTGTTAACTAATGTTAAACAAGCACAACTTAACTATGCTTAATAAATGCTGTACAAGTATTGCCCATTCTTTGATTATGTTAGATAGATAGATACATTAGCTAACATTAACTAATAGAACCATATCATAAAGTGACCAAATATTATTTATTTTTCTATATTATTCACCAAAAACCAAAAACAGCATTTTTTGGATGTTGTGGATGAAGCAGAGTGTACAATTCTAACAAAGCTCAATTTAAGCTCCATATTCTAAACTTTGGTTGTATTTGTGAGGTTATTTATTTATTTGTAACACTTAATTTTTATGGGACAGTATAGAGAGTAGACCTTGTATTAGAGTTGGGTTGATAGACGATGCCATCGTCCATAACCAATGGCCTCTGCCCCGCCCCCGTTGCAGCAGCAACCCGCTCGCGAAAAATATACACGGCTCCGTTTACACAAATATAAAAACGATCAACGTACACATTGGCGTTTCATCTAGCATTTCTAAAAAAGCCCTCCTTCCACACTACACCACTGAAAATTCACGTGACCACACACAAACACACACTTTGTCATGCGCTGCAGCATATGCGCATGTCTGAGCTCCAGGCAGTCAGCAAGTGCTTTGAGCACAACACCCCAGAGAGCAGCGCACGTCGGACAGTTTATCAAGGATGTACCGCTTGAGCGCATCTTACTATAACTGTTAAACGTGATATTTAATTATTTCTGTCTCTATCTAACGACTCTTCTGTCTTTTGAATCTATCAGGTAACGTGTCACTGTGGCAGTACACTCATACAATCTTTCACTTGCACACTTGTACTTAGTCATTTTAGTGAAAACCTCAGATACTGTTGGTTGGTTCCAGTTGGTATTGCACTTTTTTACCAACCAAGTTTGTCGACGCCATTATAACAACACCGATCACTCTGCCTATTCATGCCAAGTTCCCGCACAAAAAGTGATTGACAGGTGGTAATTTGTGTGTAACTTATCTTTATTTATTTATGATTTGGTTGTGGGTAAGACCATGCGGGTCAGGTAGTTAAAACGGCGGCTACAATTATTTAATTCGTTAATAATAATAATATATAATTATATTATATAATTATATATTATATAATAATAAATAATTAATTCACAGCCGTCTACGATGATGATATTGTCCATCGCGATGTTTTACATTAGACATGGTACAATGCCAAATTGGTCGATATCTCCCAACCCTACCTTGCATAACCTTTTCCCAATTTGTCCAATTTACCCAAGTCCATTCCAGCCTTGTTATATTTACTCAGATAAAAAAAGGTTAAATCAATGACAACAACAAAATATGACATAAAAATTAAGTGCACATATACTGCTATGCACAAATTATTCATGCTTTTCAATCCTTCGTTGGTGTGCACAGAAATGAGGCATAAATGAGGCATGAATGCAAGGTGTAACTAGACATTACAATGATGCCATGATTTTCATTTGAGGTCATTTTCAGCACTCATACTCTTTTTAACCAGTTTTCTCAATCTCAAGCTCCTTGTAACAGGTGTAAAGATTCATATTGCTTTATCGCATATAGCTTTAGCATCTCATGCTCTTCCTCTTTCACAGCCTGCTCTCAACCCTTGGCAACTGGAGCACAGCCAGTCTCAGCCGCATCTTGGCACTGACTCATGAATGATTCATGGAGTGGGCGGGTCCTAATGCTTTCAGCAGACGCATTGCAGTTGGTTGGATGGCTGATGCTTTAAAAGACAGACCAGTCACCCAATGGCATAAAAGCAGAGACTCTGCACGACCGGTGTAATACACAGTTTTGGATTAAGGTGGGGCAGGGAGAGAGAGAGAGGGAGGGAGAGCGTGAGCATTGAAAAAGACAACACAGAAAGAAACAAGAGGCTGCTCCATCTCCCTGCATCCCAGACACTTAAACCCAGGTACGTCCTGCTTTTATATCACACAACGCAATGCAACTAATACTAATATATTCACAGACTAACATATAACCACCTCACTTTCCTATGTATTTCAAAGAATTCCTTGGTAATTGACTCTTCAGACTGATAATATGCCTAACCAAAGCATTCAACCATACTATTGAATTGTAGATAAATAATAAATGCACAAATTGTGTCATAAATATAAAAGGTAACTCAAATAAAAGCTCTTGGTCACAAACATACCTGCATAGATACGTAGACAAGCACATATGGCAGATCTAGACAGTTTGAAGCTGACTGTGCAATTCTAGACCATTAGACCATCATAATGATAGATAGATAGATTACTAAATGGAATGAGAAAATTTAATCTATAAGTAGCTACTGTTATGAGAAGAGAACCAATATTAGAAAAAGGCTTGAAAGGAAAAGTAGCACCAAAGTGCAAGATGTTTGGGGAGGGGTCTCTGGAGACCAGGACAAGCAGAAGCCATCTGTCCATTAAAGATGAGATTCAGAGTGTTGTCTACAAGAGTTAAACTAAGGTCACTAGACCAGGTCTACAGAATGAAACCTTTACTATGTGAATGCAAATAAACATGAAGCAGTAGCATCAAGTGAATAACAAAATAAGCCTAATCTCAGTGGGGCTATCCTCTGGGAGTCATGGCTGGGTTGAAAGTGAAAGTGTATTCCTGCATAAGCGTTTGTGCACAATCAGACACGCGTGAGAAATGCTTTCACATGGCTCACGTTACAGTTAACCTAATTGCTGCATCTACAAATGCATTCCTGATGTGTACAGATCCTGCTTTGCTGACATATGTAAACCTTTGAAAGATCATTGAAGTGAATGTTCAGCATTAAATATACATAATGAAATTATCAGAGAGATGTTGGAAATGAACGCCTGAAGCTATGTAACACAATGTGTCATGCTTCAGCTTCCAGTCTGTTCTAAACCTACATAACACACAGAATCTCCACTCAACCGAACTAGGTCAGCTGATTCATCTCAGTTGAATTCTCTAGTATGGCTACATCCCACTTTGCATACTATTTGTCCTGCTAGATTAGGATTAGTCTGTCTCATACCCAAGCACATGGAAAAGGTCTTGTTTACATCTGACATTGATGTGTGCTTTTGATGATCCAATAACATGTAGTGATGTTAAATTAAGTCGTAATCTGTGTCTAAAATGTATTAAGCTTGTTCCCTTTTGACCACTTAAAGAGGTATTTGAATATGCAGTTGATCAGATTATTTGATTCACATTTCTGGTCCAATGCATTTGAGCAGCTACTACTAAATATTACACCATGTGTCGTTGGAGCAAGCTGACAAGAGGAAATTACAATTTTGGTGTCTGAAATGCTGGGCCACACAGTGTCTCAGTGGTTAGCACTGTTGCTTTGCAGCAAGAAGATTGCTGGTTCGAGTCTAGGCTGGGCCAGTTGCCATTTCTGTGTGGAGTTCCCATGTTCTTCCCATGTTGGCGTGGGTTTCCTCCGGGTGCTCCGGTTTCCCTGCATGCGTTATAGGTGAATTGAAGAGCATATGTGTGCATGTGAGAGTGTATGGGTGTTTCCCAGTAATGGGTTGCAGTAGGAAGGGCATCCACTGTGTAAAATATATGCTGGATAAGTTGACGGTTCATTCCACTGTGGCAATCCCTGATGAATAAAGGGACTAAGCCGAATGAAAATGAATGAATGAATTAAGTTTGTTTTGAATAGAGGAATGCAATTTTCCACTGTATATCAATATCCATTGCCTCCTTTCACATTCATATAGAAATTGCACGCAGTTAACATAACACATAACAACAATAGATTGGAGATAGTTTGCAAATAGTAAGAAAAAAGATTTGCCCACTGACCCACTAAAAGGAATCAGGTTAGTGGTAAAAAACATACACAGCTACTAACATACACAACAGTATAAATTTGGGCTCAGTAAGATTTTTAAAAGAAATTAGTACTTATGTTTTGCATTAAATATTCAACTGAATCAATCAAATTTGACAGCAAAGGCCTTTTCTTGTAACAAAAAAAATAAATTATCAAAACGAATTTTTTTTTTTTGAAGGTTGAAGCTTCTTCTGTTTAGATTACTGAAAATAACTGCTCAGATTCCAAATAATGAGCACCAGAATGCTTTTAAACTAATAACAAATGTTTTTGGAAGAAAACTAAATCAGCAATTTTAAACGATTCCTTCAGAATCATGTGACAAAAAAAAGGCTGCTGAAAATTAAGCCATTATAGAAATAAAATACACTTAAGCTAAAGTAACTTCTTTAGAAAAAAAAAAACATCAAAACCTTACAAATCACAATTTTTAAATAATAGTGTAGTTATATATATATACAGTATTATTTAAAAATAGTTTAAATAATTTTTATTATTTCTGTTTAACAGAGAAGATTTTTTCAGCCCATTTCTAATTATAATAGTTAATAACTCATTTCTAATAACTGATTTATTTTATCTTTGCCATGATGACAGTAAATAATATTTTAATAGACATTTTTCAAGACACTTCTATACAGCTTAAAGTGACATTTAAAGGCTTAACTAGGATAATTAGGTTAACTCGGCAGGTTAGGGTAATTAGGCAAGTTATTATATAAAAATGGTTCTGTAAAATAAATATAATTTAAAGGTGCTAATAATTTTGACCTTAATTAAAAATTAAAAACTGCTTTTATTCTAGCCGAAATAAAACAAATAAGACTTCCTGCAGAAGAAAAAACAATTATCAGACATACTGTGAAAATGTCCTTGCTCTGTAAAACATAACAACATAATAAATATATATATACATATATATTTACAAGAATCAAATGCAACAATATGACACAGCAATATGCACCAATACTTACTGTCTACTGTCAAATGTTTTTAAAAGAAACTAATAAGCAAAAACAAAAGACCTAAAAACAAGACAAATGACCAATATTTTGGTTAAACTTTATCCTAATGGTGTTTTTAAAGTATTGCAAGACTATGTTTAAAAATTGGTGGATGCAGTGTAACAGGAGGACAGAAATGCATCAAATTACAGTTGAACAAGGTTTAATTTAATTTGGTGCATTGCAAACCCTACAGTTAAGCTGCGAGATGCTCAAAAACAGTTATTTGCAATGTAAAAGCCAAAAATGTCTCACTGACAGCTAAAAGACAGTACAAAAACACATGCCGTGGCTTTCAGTGTGCTCTAATGCATCCTCTTTTCCATCAAAACTGAAAAACACACAAATTAGCATGTAGAAATTGCCATTCAATCTGTCAATCACTCTCTTTCACTTCCTTTCTATTTGTACCCACACTTTATTTTTCCCCTTCCTCTCTAATATCTGACTGCGTTTATCTTTCTCTCCACAGTATGAACATGTCCAGCAGTTCGGCTCTGATGCAGCAGATCTACCCCTTCCATGATGGCTGGAACGTGGCCTGCTTCATCATCCTCTTGCTCTTCATCCTCACCATCCTCTCCCTCGCCACACTGGCATTCCTCTATGAGTTGCTGGACTGTGGATGCTTCAACAAGACCAAAACTGTTCGTGACCTGCGCCGACAGCACGACGAGGTGGTTTAGTTGTAGCCATGGTGACATTGTCTCCATAGGAACCAAAACAGTAGACTGGTGGAAAAGGCCCTTCGCCAGATCGGAGCCCCTTAAAACACGCCAGTCATGTACAGAGACAGAAGCATTCTACTCCCACTAGATCCAACGGCAATACACTGCACAGGTGTCTCGACGGCTTCAAATATTACATGAGATTTGCATTAGAAACGGAGGCTAAAAATCTGCTAGTGCGTGTACGTCATTATTTTCACCGCATACAGTCTGAGTTCAGTATTCCAATGCTACTGTGTTATGACTCTAAAAAACGGCTGGTTTTTGTTTCTTTTTAGACGTGTTTACATGAATCTTTCCCTCTGAGTGGGATGACTAAACAGTTTACATATCAGTATTGTGAAATTCCTAAGCTAAATACAGTATTGTTTGACTACTTAATGCAAATATACAGCTGGAGTAAAAAGAATGTTTGTATGTTTACGTTCAGATTTATTATATGTGAATAATGATGTATTAAAATAGTTCTATATAAACAAGCACATTAAGGGCCAAGTATTGCATCTTTGTGAATGCCTTAAGATTGTGTATTTAAAATTATATAATAAAAACGTCATGCAAGCACAAGAAATGTGTGGTTCCCAATAAGGTTACAGAAGATATTACAAGCTGATTAAATTACATTTAATAAAGTCTTAATGCCCAATAAAATGATAAAGACCTGTTCTTGAGCACAGTTCTTCCAATTATATACAGTAACTAAACTGAACTCTATTCAGCGGTGCAGCTTCTGAACCTCACTCAAGAAAATGAAGCATGATATTATTTCTGGACAACTCATCTTGAGAGCCAGAGTGATCAATAATCCAATAATCTGATATAAACCTGCATAATATTAGGGCTGGGTGATTTGGCCTAAAATCAAAATCTCGGATAATTGAACATTTGAACTCAATTACGATTGATGAACGATTATTTTATTTGTTTTTTTTTTTTTTGCCCTCATAGTTCACTGATAAGTTTTGTACAGTAAATATGCTCACATATTACAAGTGAAAGATTTCTTGATGAAGGGTGCGTTACTTGAATTTAAAATAATTGAAGGAAACACACACCATCTACTATCTATGATTATTTATTGAACATCAACGTTGAAGAACTGATATTAAAACACACATTGCCTGAAACCAACAGTTACAAATAAATAACTTGCACTTTTGAAAACATTTTCAAGTTTTCATATTTAAAGTAGAAAATAAGCAGTATCTCATCTAAATAAAATAACTCTTGTATATACTGTAAATAATATTTAAGCATTCCTTGCATCTTCTGTAAACAAATATTTTAATGAAAATAATAATTTTATTGTAATGAAAAATATGCCATTTCAAGGCATCTTTGGTGCAGCATCTAATTATTGTCAATGTAGTGCAAAGTATGGCTCATCCATCGTCCTATTTGACCAGAGATCGGATGTGGCTGCAAAGTGGCCACAGAAGTAGAAATCAGCCTCAGCCTTTAATAGACCTAGGTCATGTGACTCCACATGCAGCAGGGAAGGAAATTGAAAAAATTGTCCTGGAAGAATTGGATCTATTATAGGCTCTGAATGTTGATTTCAATTACTTTTCGATTAATCACCCAGCCCTACATAACACATTTTTAAAAATACATTTAAAAAAAACTTTACCATTGAGTATATTTTCATCACAAATATAACTATTTTCATATTGAATGAAGGTTCAAATGTATATTATTCCTCTGATTAAAAGCTGAATATTCATCATCATTACTTGAGCTTTCATTGTCAGAAATAATTCAGAAATCATTATAATATGATGATTTGCTGCTTTCCTACTATAATCAATTGTGATTCTTACAATTATCAGTGCCGAAAAGATTTGACTGTGATGCATTCCATTTTTAGGATTTTTTAATAATTTTTTTTTAAAGTTCAAATTAATAGCCTTTATTTGCATTATTTTACATTGTAAATTTATGATTATCATATCCATATTTTCTTGTTTTTTGAACAAAGTTTGTTTTTATTTGAACGAGAAATCTTTTGTGGTTATTTTGGTATTACAAATCATTACAGTGCTAGTAAAAACATCTAATATCTGACTGTATCTGAACAACAGTAATAACTCTATTCGCGTAAAGTTGGTTTTATCTTCGCAGATTCTGACTTTCTCCTTAATATAATTTCAGACAAGTATTATTTGCAAATTCTAAATAGGGAAAGCTTATTAGCAGCCAATGGCTATCAAAGTACAACATTGTTCACAGTCATTTAAATAATGCTAATGTTGTTTTGAAGTCATACTTAAATGTGATTTCTGACCGAATATTCAAAAGTAGGGTGGTAAATAATATAGGGACTGTGTCATAAGTTGTCACTTAAGAAATGTGCGAATATAAAACCAACTTTACCTTAGTAAAAATTCTGTTAAAAAAAAAAAAAAATCTTTGCAAATTACTATTAAAGTAGTGCACTTTTTAATGAAACAGCCAAAGTAATGCCAAAGCACTTTGTGAGAAGTCAGTTGCATAGACGCATGTATTTACTTACCACTGTTGTTTTTGGAGGATGATGACGACTCTTTGTCTGGTTTGCTCTTTTTCTTCTTGGAGGATCCAGAGGCCTCGGAGGCTGCTGGTCTTTTCTCTACTGCAGGAGTTGACAAAGCTCTCTTTTTAAAGAGCTCTCGCTCTCTCAGCAGAGCTGGATCCATCCTACACACATCACAACACATAGTTAAAGTTCTGATTGTTAAACGTATTCAACACTTGAAGTGGATCCAAACCTTTCATACAAATTGTCCTAAAACTACTGAACAACACCATTCTGGTCTGTAAAAAACGTTTTTGATACATTTCAAATGTTGATGACTCTATAGAAAGTGATAGATCCATTTTAGTACATGCTATTATAAGATTAATTCCATGCAAACGTCAACCTTGCCATGAAAGAAATTCAGTTTTCACCAAAATACAGAAGTTTTTTGTATAAGCAAGTATTTTAGAGTACTTTAGAAATATTCAAAAATGTATTTGTCAATGTTTACAAACTATTATATTTGATTTAGCAAAGTCACACAAGTGGCAATTTCACATCTTTCACATCCATATCGGAGAAACGTCACATCCATAACCAAACTTTTTCCTCATGAATGCAAAATTATAAAATAAAATATCTTATTTTTATTCTATAGTGAGCCAACTCTTATCCTTTTGATTATCATTATTTCATTTGGGCTGTGCAGTTTAATTCACAGAATTTCTACAAACTATGTTGTATACAGTAAACTCGCAGACTTTTTTGGTCACATCCATAACGTATGTTAATCTCTCATTTAAAATAGAAAACATGCTTACAGATTGATATTTTTCTGATCCTGTAACTCTGTGGTCAGTTGTTTTGGAAAATATAAACAGATGTTTCAATACAATGTTAACATACACTTTCTCTGTCAATTTATGTTTGGAGTTTTTACTGCAAATGTCACATCCATAACACTGGAAATGCTCATAAATGATGTTGACACTGTAATAAAAGCAATCAAGGCTCTGCTACACCAGGCACGGTTTACGATAGGCTTAGCTTGTTTGTCTAGCATGACAACCAAAAGGATAAACTCATGCACTATTAATAAGAACTACTGAAACCCAGTGGTGTAAAGTAACAAATTACAAATACTCAAACGACTGTAATTGAGTAGTTTTTCTCAGAAACTGTAGTTTACAAAGTAGTTTTCAAAATGTGTACTTTTACTTTCCCTTGAGTACATTTTTAGTGCTGTATTAGTACTTTTACTCCACTACTTTTCTTCAACCTACAGTCAATACTTTATTATTTCCTGTCTATGGAGATTAGAAAAATCAGCCCTGTGGTTAATGTCAAATGCATACTGAACTACCTTAAGGCATGCAGCAAACTGTTTGGAAACATTAAAAGTATCCAAGAAGATACTTTACACGATAGAGGAAAAGTTGGTTTTATATTCGCACATTCGTTCATTGAGCAGTCTCTATATTATTTACCATGTTACTTTGAATATTCGATCGGAATTAGCATGCAGCTATGACTTCTAAACAACATTAACACTAATTCACTGTGAACAATATTGTACTTTGATAGTCATTTGCTGCTAATATGGTTTCCCTATTAAGAATTTGCAAAGAATACTTTTCTGAACTAATATTATTAAGGAGAATGTCTGAATATCTAAATATAAAACCAACTTTACCTCTGCCTTTACACGCAATGACCCAGAGACAGCATATCTGCATATTGCTACATTTTTAGACTGCATGTCACTGATGAGAAGATGGCAGATGTCGAATGTATGATGACTGAAATGGCCTTAAGCAATAGCTAAATGCACTACATTTACACACACACATGCACAAATTACATGTGAACACATCAACCTATCCCAGCATAATACTCACTACTCATGAGTACATTTAAAAGGACTACTTTTACTTTGAGTAATATTTACAACAAATACTTTAACTCTACTCGCACTACATTTTTGGTAAGTTTGGGTAAGTAATGGTACTTTTACTTGAGTTTGATTTTTCAGTACTCTTTCCACCACTAAAAATAAAACCATGAATCGGTGCTCAATTAAACTATAACTATTAAATGAACATATTATATAACCACAGTATATGTGATGTTCCTTATATTTCTTGATCATTACTATTATTAACTGCTATGGATTGCAGTAAATGATCATGTAATCAGTTTTCCCACAATATATATTACAATACAGGGGCTGTTATTGATTCAATGTGTCCACTAACAAATTCAACACGTTTTAAAGCTTTTAAGGACATTTGATGTTTAATTTATAGACACACAGACAGATAGATGTTCATTTTATTCCTCATATTTAGATGAAAACAAACTAAAGCATATTCATCATGTTTAGATTTGAGGTCAGAGGGAGGTTTAGCAACGTCTAACATACTGAGATATATAAGCCTACTTATTTCCAGCTAATACGTCCATATTGAACCGCAGAGTGAACATCTAACACGTTGAAACTTAAGAAATCATCCGAAACCGAAAATTGTATCAACTGGAAACATCCTAAACACATCCAGCATGAAGCAATGCAACCACAAAGGATGAAACTGAGCAATACGTTACCCGATATTGTCACTTCTTTCTCTCTCAGAGAGAAAGAGTTTTGAGGAATGTTAAATATTATTTCCACGTTTCATACGCTGTCAACTTGCTGATAAAGCGAAATGAAAAGCTTGTCATAGAACGCTAGCGATGCTACACAACTACATGTATTTCCTCCGGAAGACAAGTGTTCTTCTTCTTTGTTTGTCCTCGCGGTTCGCAAAGACGTCCTCTGCCACCTGCTGGTCTGACATCGTTTTACATGTGTTGCGATGCTCCCGTTTATATTTATTAGCATTAGTGTTATTTTCAAACATTCATCTCGAAAAACATAATTTTTTATAAAAGGTAAGTCTATTTGAAACCCTTTTCCCCCTACGCAACAAAGCCTAATTAAATTCAGCTTGCTCTTCTCGTCTTTTCCAGTAGGAGGCGCATGTTGTGATTTCTTTGCATAACACGGTCTCGTGCTCTTGAAGACAGAATGGCAGCTACAGAAGCACAGAAAGTGATTGTTTACGGGGGGAAAGGAGCTCTGGGCTCGGCATGTGTGCAGTATTTCAAAGCTAAAAACTGGGTAAGTTGCATCAACCCAGAAGACAGGCCGAATTATTGAAAAGAACTCGTTCCCCTCAGTGTGTCATCAGACACGCTTCACATATTTTAGTATTACTGTTGTTAGTTTTGAATTCACTGAAAAAGTGTTATGCGTTTCTTATTAAATATATCGATTCATTCATTTCTTCTGGTTACATGTCAATAAGGAGCATAATGTTTGTGTTTGTGGTTTTTAGTGGGTTGCCTCTATTGATCTCAGTGCCAATGAAGAAGCCAATGCAAATATTACAGTTAAAATGACTGAGTCCTTCACTGAGCAAGCCAACCAGGTAAGAAGAAAATTAATTAGGATGACAGTCAAGCTTTGTCAGGGTCAAAAATTAATCCAAGACTCAGGAAAATTTGTTTTCATACATGTAATGTTCTTGCAGCAAGGTAATAATACAAAAGAAAAACAGTAGGTTTTATTCTGATTGCAAAGGGCAGTCTTTCGGGGCCAGTTTTTATACAGGCATACAAACAGATAATGAATCATTGTCTTTAATTCTTGGTCTACACAGTTTGTTTGGTAGAATCTCATTGATCATATACTCAACTCTTTGTCAGCACAATATTCCTGCAACTAGCACATTCCAACCATTTAACTGATTGAAAACTGCAGTTGAGCATGGGATTATATCAAGAAGCACAAAAATGTATAACATTAACTTTGGGATTACATGTATACATAAAATATATGAAAATGAATAAAATTAATTTATCTAACAAGCTTATTTTAAGCAGTTTCAGTGTCATGGGTTCAATTCCAAGGTAATTTAAATGACATAAAAAGTTTATTGATTGAATAAATTTTGGTTGTTTAGCATAAAAGCATGCATGTGTGTGTATATATATATATATATATATATATATATATATATATATATATATATATATATATATATATATATATATAATATATCATATTTTAAAATAAATGTTATGTTGTGCATTATTTTTCTGATTATGACTGAATTGGTAAACTTTTGAAATTGCTATTGCTGTGTATTGAATACTATTGTTGTATCCTTAAAATTATTTAATACGATTTGTATTCATTAACAGGAAAGAGTATTGAGAGGTGGTCTGTGTTTTAGTGATGGTAATTTCAGTGCAGGTTACTTGCAACACTATTAGATGGCATCAGGAGACCGACTTTATGAGTCAGCAGCAAAAGCTAATCTTGAAAGTGTCAGAAAAAAGGTTCTAAGCAAGGACTTGATTTTTACTGTCATGACAATAAAACATGTTTAAAGTATTAAAAAACGAAGAGTTACTTCAACTTGCAAAAGCACTATCTTTAAAGCTTTTTTATTTAATGTGTTTTTTTTTTATTTATCTTAAATCTGTTTAGTTTTTTCCCTCAGGTAACAGCAGATGTTGGTGAGCTGTTGGGTGAAGAGAAGGTTGACGCCATCTTCTGTGTGGCTGGAGGTTGGGCAGGGGGCAGCGCTAAGGCCAAAAGTTGGTACTCTCCTAACAGATTCACACACATAGGCCACACAATTTATGGCAGTGATGTTGTCAAAGACAACACTTTCAACTTTAATTTGATGCTTACTGAAATATTTTGGGTTCTCTGCATTGTCACAAGGGGGCGCTAGTATCTTATTCTTTTCTCATACCAAAGATTTTTAGTTACATGATCATATTAGTTTTTGACTTCATATGAATGTGTTCTTTGTGCCTCAGCTCTGTTTAAGAATGCTGATCTGATGTGGAAGCAGAGTGTGTGGACCTCCACTATTTGTAGTCACCTAGCAACCAAACACCTGAGAGAAGGGGGGCTGCTCACATTGGCAGGGGCCAAAGCTGCATTGGGGCCAACAGCAGGTGTGTATGTGTTAATTGCTAGGTACAATTGAAAGTACATTTTAAGCATTTTCCATTCATTTTTCTTATTTTAATTAAAATATATTAAACAAACTCGATTAATGTAACCATTTAGCAGAAATCAGCATGTTTTACTATAGATTTTAGACCTAGGGTGCCGCTATCTTGGAATATCGCTGTGTCACATCACAGGGTTGGTTCCGTTTCCTCAGCTGAACAGATACAGTGGAAGTAATGGGCTGAACACGGAGACTGAACAGCCTAATTTAACCCAATTAAGTTGTGGACGTGGAGCTGGTGCAAATACAAGCATCTGATGTGTGTCTAAAATCAAAATATAAATTAGTTCTATTGTTCTATTTTTCCCTTTTAATTACAGATCGTTTGATACACTTTGGTCCTCTCTCTGTATTAAACTGCTTGACTGCAAAATGTTGTTGTAATTCAAATGTTTACCTAACTCAGTAGAGTAAACACACAAAGTAGATGGCAACTAGACCTAAAAATGCCATTATAGTGCATTGACTCAAGTAAATTGTTTTCTGATATCTGCATAGTAGATATGTGGCTTAGATAAGTTCAAATAATCTCAAGAAAATTAATTTGTATGATCAATTATAAATGATCTGCATGTGTTATGTAAAAATCAGCGGGCAAAAGATTTTCAGCGGGATTTACGTGAGAGTAAGGAAACAATTGTGTTTGAGGCTCGCGATTATGCTATTTTCATGTACTGAAGTCCTATTCAGTTATGCCTATGTATGTAGATTATATGGCACCTTCAATTATTTCATGATAACTGAAGCTAAATGTGGCGTCACCATGGCACAGTGGGTAGCACGATCGCCTCACAGCAAGATGGTCACTGGTTCAAACCTCAGCTGGGTCAGTTGGCATTCCTGTGTGGAGTTTGCATGTTCTCCAAGTGTTCACGTGGGTTTCCTCCGGGTGCTCCGGTTTCCCCCACAAGTCTAAAGACATGCGCTATAGGTGAATTGGGGAAAGCTAAATTGGCTGTAGTGTATGTGTGTGAATGAGAGTGATGGGTGTTTCCCAGTGATGGGTTGCAGCTGGAAGGGCACCTGCTGTGTAAAACATATGCTGGATAAGTTGGTGGTTCATTCTGCTGTGGCGAAAGAAAAAGAAAACGAATGAAGCTTAATGCATGACTCAGATGGCAGAGACAGTCAAAAATTGGTACAACTTAACGTTTTGATGACTAAATGTAACTAAATACTCATACAAACATTATTTTTAGAAGTCATCCGATATCATCTGTGTTATTATTCCAAACTGTTTCATGAGAGTTTTTGTTATTAAGAAACAATAGAAGGTTTATCTTGGAGATAAAAACACGGATCTATATATAATGTTCAATATTATAGATCAGAGGATGCAAAAAGGTACCCGCAATTCTAGAATAACCCATATAAAAGTAAAAATACTATTCATTCATTTTCCTTTGGCTTAGTCCCTGTATTCATCAGGGGTCGCCACAATGGAATGAACCACCAACTTATCCAGCATATGTTTTACACAGCGCATGCCTTTCCAGCTGCAACCTAGTATTGGGAAACACCCATGCACACTCATACACTATGGCCAATTTAGTTTATTCTATTCACCTGTACCGCATGTCCTTGGGGGAAACTGGAGCACCCGGGGGAAACCCACACAAACAAAGGGAGAACATGCAAACTCCACATAGAAATGCCAACTGACCCAGCCGGGACTCGAACCAGCAACCTTCTTGCTGTGAGTTGACAGTGCTAACCACTGAGCCACCATGTCACTGTAAAAAGACTATATAGAGATGAATGGATCTCATTTGGTAACTCAGTTTGTAATTCAGAGATTTGCGGACACATTAATGCTTTTAGATTTGTGAAGTAAAACGTATTGTTTTATTTTTAAGTTAAAGATAACCCCCAGATCTGCCAGACTGCCACTAATGGTATCATTATTTAATTACTTACTACGATGATACTTAACATAATTACTGGAAATTTGGTATTTCTATTAGTTAGACGTACATTTGAAACCTCTTAGCTTATTGCTTTTCATTTAAACCTAAAGGCTAATTAAATAGAAACATTTACATTAGCCTCAATTTGACATATCTTCAGTTACAATACATGGAATTAAATATGCAACTATTCATATGGCTGTATAGAATCGAGTAAATGTACCTTTGAGATTAATCTCTTGTGCTGTAATTTGCAAGAGATTTGTCTGTCATTGGTTAATCAATTATTCAATTAAATTGTCAAAATCTTAAATGGAAGAGCTGATTTAGTATTAAAACATTAATGACACTATATATGTAAATATTAATAATAGTTAAATATAAGTCATTCTCTACAGGTTTAGCCCAGGTGGGTACAGTAGGTGGAATCACAAACATCTCTGTTAATGATGTCATGTAATATCACACTGGCCTGTGAATCAATGTCTTGTATATCCCACCAAAATTTAGAGATGTTACACTGTAAGAGTGAATTCATCACAAATTTTGAATGTGCTGCTAATTATGGTGGCTTAAGAAAGCCATCATACTGTTATACTACATAAACTTACCCTATCAACTGTCCCTTAGACTTTCATTTTAAAAAATGCCATTGACTTTACATTAGACGTACTAAAGACATATGAATTTATTCTAGCAATATTGTTATCCATACTGGAAACATACTAACAAACATGCTAATTCGGAAACATGCTACTTTATGTTAGCAACTGCCTAGCAATCACTCAGAATACCTTAGGAACCCCGTAGCTACACCTTAGCAACTGCCTATCAACACCTTAGCGATGACCAAGCAATGCCTTAGCAACCACCTAGCAACCACTCACAACACCCTAGCAACACCATAGCAATGACCTGGAATACCATAGCAAGTGCCAAGCAACACCTTAGCAACCACCTGGCAATGCCTTAGCAACCACTCAGAACACCCTAGCAACACGTTAGCAACCACCTAGCAACACCTTAGCAATGACCTAGAATACCATAGCAACTGCCTAGCAACACCTTAGCAACCACCTAGCGATGCCTTAGCAACCACTCAGAACACCCTAGCAATCACCTAGCAACACCTTAGCAACCGCCTAGCAACACCTTAGTAACCACCTAGCAACCGCCTAGCAACACCTGAGCAACCGCCTAGCAACCACTCAGAACACCCAGCAACACCTTAGCAACAGCTTAGCAAGCGCCTAACAATGCCTTAGCAACCACCTAGCAACGCCTTAGCAACCGCCTAGCAACAAATCAGAACACCCTAGCTACACCTTAGCAACCGCATAGCAACGCCTTAGCAACCACTTAGAACACCCTAGTAACCACCTAACAACACCTAAGCAATGACCTAGAACACCTTAGCTAATGCCTTAGCAACCACCTCGCAACGCCTTAGCCACCACCTAGCAGCCACTCTAAACACCCTAGCAACCACCTAGCAACCACTCAGAACACCTTGGCAACTGCCTAGCAACACCTTAGCAACCGCTTAGCAACACCTTAACCATTCAGAACCCCCTATTAACCGACTAGCAAGAAACATGCCAACCCATACTAGAAACATGCCAACATATGTGTACTTATCTATGCCAACTGTTTCAAACTTCGTAAACACTACTTCAGTTACATTTAAACTACTTCAAAGTTCAGACTATCCCTCTCAAGCCACCATAAAGTTTGTCTACAAACTTTATTTTTTCTAGTTTTCAAGTTGAATTTGCTGTTAATCGTTGCCATCCAACATGTCGAGGACTTTTATTCTCCAGGATGACATTAAAGATTAGTTTTAGCATAAACTGTGGCCCTTTGTGATTTAAAATAATAATATTGGATATAATTGATGTCCATAACTTCATACGTTAAGGTCTAATGACTGAACTATCATTTGAAGTGGAGCATTTTCACCTATTATATGCTGTATATGTATGATCTGTGATGTGTTATTGTAGGATGCATTGGTTATGGAATGGCAAAGGCATCTGTACATCAGCTGTGTCAGAGTCTCAGTGCGCCGAACAGTGGTCTTCCTATGGGATCTGCTGCTGTAGCAATCCTTCCGTAAGAAATACAATTATACTGTTAACTTATTTATGTCCGTACAAATCATTGAGTTTTAAAGTATGACTAATAATTACTGCTTTTAGAGTAACTTTGGATACACCCATGAATAGAAAGTTCATGCCAGATGCTGATGTCAGTTCCTGGACACCACTAGAGTACATAACCGAGTAAGTATGTGTATTTGAGAGCATCTGCAGTTTGTGTGCGTGGACAAAGCTATGATGCGTTTCCTGCATTCTAGGCTGTTCTATAAGTGGACGACTGGAGAAAACAGACCACCTTCAGGTACTCTTGTGCAGCTTGTTACTGCAGATGGAAAAACAGAAGCTACACCAATGCTGTGACCAGTATAATATAACGAATGGAAAAAAGCCCTTCAAACCAAGTCTATCGCTCACTACCGTCTCAGCACTGGTGATACTTCTTTATCTCATTGCCTTTTTGTTTACATGTAAACATTGGTGTACGGTTATATTCTGGATATTAAATATAGCATACTTAAAAGTGGTTGCTTCGTAACTGTGGTGGCAAAAATAACCATCTTTTCTGTCCCAATTAAATTGCCTTTTAACAGTAATAGTCTGCTTCTCACCATAGGGGGGCGCTGATGATTAATTTAATTACAGGTTTTCGTTTGGGTCCATACAGTTAAAAAAAGATTTTGATTAGACTGGAATATGAGTCAGCTTTAAAAAAAATATTATTTTATTTAAATGTAACCCCTTTTTATTACACTCGGGTATTAAGATATACTGAAGTACATGCCTTATTTTCTTGTGATAAATATGGATGTGTTGTGACAGTACATGAAAGAAA
Source organism: Danio aesculapii (assembly GCF_903798145.1). Classification (NCBI taxonomy): domain Eukaryota; kingdom Metazoa; phylum Chordata; class Actinopteri; order Cypriniformes; family Danionidae; genus Danio; species Danio aesculapii. The sequence goes on from NC_079435.1 coordinate 38,173,043, forward strand.
AAATGGTTCCTAAATGAGTCTTTAATCAGCAGTAATTTGTAAGAAATGCAAAAATGATAATGGGTTCCTACCAGGAAAGAGATGCACTTGGTGTGTAAAAAAATTATTTTGAAACTATTTCCTGGTTGTTAGACTGAGTAAAATGGTTTTCTTAATTAGCCTCATAATGAGTTCGTGTTGCAGAAATGAATAGAATAGAATTTTAAAATGTCAACACTATAAAAATAGATAAATACTTACTGGTAAGGTCTTTGTCTTTTTATCTTTTTAATATTATTCAACACTCGTCAACACACATTCTCTCATGTAATCTAATAATTATGTCTGACTGAAGACAAAACAACAGAGTAAGGCCCAATCCCAATTCTACCCCTTATCCCTTCCCCTTCCCCCTACCCCTAGTTTTGTGTGCTTCTGCCAAGGGGTAGGGGTGTCCCAATTCTCTTTAGCTTGAAGGCTTAAGGCTAAGGGCAAGGGGTAGAGACCCCTTCGAATGAAGATTTTTCAGGACCACACTCGAAACCAAGGGGTAAGAAAATTTCCCAGAATACACCAGCAAATTAGTATTACAAATTAGTATTTTTTTGTCAATATTACGAATTTTTACAACAAACCAGCACATGTTTTAATATATTCATAACCGCGTTCATGTTTTACCGTCATGCTTTAAAAAAAAAAAAAAAAGCTTAAATAAAAACCGCTAAATTTCGCTCCTATTTCACTAAAAAACTCCTATATAGCAGTCCCACAACATTCTGACACTTAATGACACTCGAATTCCCTTGTCTGTTAATGTACAAAAATATAATTGGAATTTGGCCTAAATCTGTCATGTTCCCGCCAAATCACCAGGCCAAAACCATGACACACGTTTTGTACATTCTTTTTCCTGTTACCTTGCATATTGTAAAGACTGATTTATTCTTCTGCGTCAAGGGCACGCGTATGCTACGGCACAGTCTACGCGTGGACGCATAAGCCTGGTTTATACTTCTACGTCAAGTGAACGGCGTGACCCATGGCGCAAGCCTTGCGCGTAGCCGTGCCTTTATACTTCTGTGCGCTGTTTCTGTTGCTCTGCAATACACTTTCGAAATGCTAGCTGGCAGTAGGTGTTTATGTTTCTCTGTGTCAAGTTTCTTCGCTGGTGTTTTGTTTTTTCTGAACGCTTCCTTAATGTACAAGCGGCTCAAAGTCGCTCATTTTGAGGCGGCAATCGGCGGACATGCAACAACTTTAATCATAAAGTAAACACAAAACAACAGTCTCCATCCGGAGCTCCTTCACGAGACTACGTGTAGGCTGTGCCTTAGCATACGGGTGCGCTTGACGCAGAAGTATAAATCAGCCTATAGCCCTCGCCGTCGCTGACGCGCACCTCTCAAAAAATGTAACTACACGTCGCAACGACGCGTATCGCAAGCTCTGTAATTGGTCGGCTTGGTAGCGCTGACGAGTGTGGGCGTGACTGAGAGCCGTGCGAATCCCTTGGAGCGACTGTTTACAAGTGTCCAGTCCCGAGAAGGAGCTCCAGATGAAAAGTTTTGTTTTGTGTTTAGCTTATGGTTAAAGTTGTTGCACGTTAGCCGGTTCCTGCCTCAAAATGACCGAGTTTGAACCACTTGTACATTAGGAAGCATTCAGAAAAAACAAAACACCAGTTCCTCGACACAGGAACATAAGCACCTCACTGCTAACTAGCGTTTCGGAAGTGTTAATGCAGAGCAACAGAAACAGCGTGCACAAGTATGAAAATTTAGGTAGATTGAATTTAAAACAGTTAAGCTGTCAGCAAAAAAAAAACAAAAACAAGAATTGCATTGTTTTATTTCATTTTATACAAGTAGTTTGAACAAACAGCACATCATGTTTTAAGTGTATGGTGTATGGTTTAAGAAATTGCCCCTGCTCCAACTCAAATGATAATTATTCTAATAACTCAAACTAAAACAAATGATGTCCAATCTTGACTAATGAGTAATCTTAAAAAACAAATAGGCAACATTAAAAGTGAGCAGTGTTTGGTTAACGTATTCAATTACATTCATTTAGTGTTGGGGTAATGTAACATTAATTTTATTCATTCATTCATACATTGTCTGCTGCTTACACTCAAAAATAAAATTGTGGTTGCTTTTTGTTTAAACTACTTATTTTTAACAACAATTCTTGAGGTTATTTTGGGACAACTTAATTGTTTTATGTTCATTCAGCTTAAATGTATAAAAATTTTAAAGTTATTTTAATTCTTTCCTGTTGTCTCAACACAAATAGATTGTATGTAACCCAGCATTTTTCACAGTATGTCCGGGGCTGAGTCTCAGGGTCAGTGTCTAGAGGGAACCCCAGACTTCCCTTTCCCTAGACACCTCCTCTAGATCCTCCAGGGGGATTCCAAGGTCTTTCCGGGCAAACCGAGAGAGAGAGAGAGAGAGAGAGAGAGAGAGAGAGAGAGAGAGAGTGAGAGAGTGAGAGTCCCTCCAGGGTGCCCTGGGTCTTTCCTGGGGCCTCATCCCATTGGACAAACCCAGAAAATTTCCCCAGGTAGGTGTCCAGAAGGCATCTGAAATGGATGCCTGAGCCACCTCAACTGACTTCTCTCGACATGGAGGAGCAACGACTCCCAGTTCCTCTCACGTAAAAGAGCCCCTCACCCTCTGAGGGTGCACTGTGCCATCCTGCAAAGGAAACATAGTTCCCTGCTTGTATCTGAGATCTTGTTCTTTTGGTGATGACCCAAAGGTCATGAGGTGAGAGTTGGGACATAGATTGACCAGTAAACTGAGAGCTTTGCCTTTTGGTTCAGATTCTTCTTTACCACAAAAGACCGGTACATTAACTGCATTGCTGCTGCTGCCCTGGTCAGCTTGTCATGTTCCAAACTTCCCTCACTTGTGAACAAAACCTCTCTTCCAAGACTCTTCCAACCTGGAGATGGTAGGCCTCGTTTTTCCAGTCAATGACAATGGCCGTAGATATGGATGTGCTCATCTTCATCCCTGACTTGTCACACTGTCAAACTGTCCCAGTGCACGCTAAAGATCCAAGTAGATGCAAATAGCAGAGATGAAATCCGACACTAGGCTCCACCTAGAAATTTTGTCCATACAAATAATGAACAGAACTGGTGACAAAGGGTAGCCCTGCTGGTGTTCATCCTGCTGGAAATAAGTCTGACATGTTGCCAATCTGAACCATACTCCTGCTCTGGAGACTGGACAGCCCTTAACAGAGCACCTTTGACCTCATACTCCCAGAGCACCCCACATAATGCCACCAGGTACACTGTTTAATGCCATATCCAAGTCCACAAACTACATGTGGACTTGTCGGACATATTCTAATGAAGCCTCAAGCCCCCTAGAGAGGGTATAGAGCCAGTGTTGACCTGGCCTGGCCTGAATGAAATCTGTATTTCTGTATTTATAGGTGTCAGCCATCGGCCGTATTCTCCTCTCCAGTAACCTGGCATAGAATTTTTCCAGGGAGGCTCCTGGTAGTGTGATTTCCTTATAGTTGGGACACACTCTCCGCTGCCCTATCATAAAAATGGGGACCACACCACCACCAGTGTATTCACTTGGATGATGCGACGGGAGCCTCGGGACAATGGTGCTGGTGCGCTCACCATGCACCAGCTATTGGTGGAGTGGAGAGACAGTGATAGAGCCAATTTGTTGTATGGGGATGATTGGGAGGCCATGATGGGTAAGGGCCAATAGAGGGAATTTGGTCAGGACATCAGGATTACACCCATACTCTTTACGAAAAGTGCCATGGGATTTTAATGACCACAGAGAGTCAGGACCTCGCTTTAACGTCTCATCCGAAAGATGGTGCTCACTGACAGTATAGTGTCCCCTTCACTTTACTGGGGCATTAGAACTCACACAGGCAGCAGGTTGAGCGCCCCCTGCTGACCTCACTAACACCACTTCCAACAGTAACCTATTTTTCCATGTGGTCTCCCAACCAGGTATTGACCTGGCACAGCCCTGCTTAGCTTTAGCAAGTTACCAGTCTTGGACTGCAAGGGAATATGACTGTGATATGACTGTGGCTCAAATCATCAAATCAAATGACCGTATAATCAATCTCTGCTTATTCTTAGCTTTATCTGGGGTTGCCATAGCAGAAAGTACCGGCAACTGTTTTGGCTTATGTTTTATGCGGCAGATGCCCTTCCAGCATTGAGAGTACACTTACTTGTGAACTCTTAGTGCCGGGAAAGCTCTCGGTTCAGCTGGGACTTGAACCAGTGACCTTTTTGCTGTGAGATGACAGCAATAACCACTGAGCCACTGTGCCACCGTTTTAATGCCAAGTAAAGCCAAGTAACTTGGTAACATAACAAATTACTTCCTATAAAAGTAATTATGAACCAACATAAGTACCAACACGTACCAACATTTTGAAGTAACTCAGGATTGTAATATATCACTTTTAAAAGTAAATTTCCCCAAAACAGCAAGTGAGTTCTGAAAATTGTTTTGTGTTGTACGTACCATTGTAAAATGTAAAAGTCTTTCACAACAGCCTCAACCTAAAATCCAATGTACCATCTACTGACTAAGGTCTATGATGTTTAGTATAATATAAAGAAGAGTAAATGTTTGCTGTTAATTTACTAGCCTTTAGCCTCAGACCATCTAAGATGTACAGGGGACCTTTTTTTCAGAAGAACATTTAAAAACTGTATCATTATTAAATGGTGGTTTTCAAAGTAACAATTGACCTTGCAATATTTGAGAGTAAAAAAAAAAAAACATAATGCAAAATAATACTAATAGCCATGTCTCCTGATGACACATTGAGGTCTTATGAAACAAAATGAACCATTTTTGCAAAAACATTAAGAAAACACAATAGTTGTGTAGCTTCATGACTTATTTGTATTTAAAAGAGGATAATTTTGGGCTGATCTTGTGAGGAAAAGGAACAAAATAGAAAATCCAACGAACGTAAGCAATGAATTCACAAGGGAGAGTAAATAGGATTTATCAAAATGTTCAGACATCATGTGGTTGAGAACATGTGACCAAATGCAGAAGACCAGGCATATGAGAAGATTTTCTTTTCATTTAACTCATCTGTGGCCTTTTCTCTTTCTCTTTTGTATTTTTATGTAATACATAAACACAAATGGCATCAACATTGCATATTCTTTTTATCTTGCAGTAATTTCCTGTTGCATCTAGAGCTTTGCTGCAGCAGTTCTATCTTTATAAGGAATACAATCGAGCTACTCTGAGATGGGTCATATATACATATTGTATTGAATTTATGCAGCAGAATCAATGCAGAGAGGCTGAAGAATTTGGAAAGTATTCATAGCACTTCACTTTTTCCTCATGTTACAGTCTTATTCCAAAATGGATTAAACTCATTTATTTCCTCAAAATTCTGCACACAATACCGCATAATAACAATGTGAAATAATTTTTTTAAATTGTTGCAAATTTATTAAAAATAAAACACCTGAAAAATCACATGTACATACGTATTCACAGCCTTTGCTCAATACTTTGTTGATGCACCTTTGGCAGCAATTACAGCCATAAGTCTTTTTGAATATGATGCCACAAGCTTGGTACACCTGTCTTTGGGAATTTTTGCCCATTCCTCTTTGCAGTACCTCTCAAGCTCTATCAGGTTGGATGGAAAGCGACGGTGTACAGCCATTTTCAGATCTCTCCAGAGATGTTCAATAGGATTTACATCTGGGCTCTGGCTGGGCCACTCAAGGACATTCACAGAATTGTTGTAAAGCCACTCCATTGATATTTTGGCGGTGTGCTTCGGTGTGTCATTGTCCTGCTGGAATATGAACCGTCACCCCAGTCTGAGGTCAAGAGCACTCTAAAGCAGGTTTTCATTTAGGATGTCTCTACATTGCTGCATTCATCTTTTCCTCTATCCTGACTAGTCTTCCAGTTTCTGCTGCTGGAAAACATCCCCACAGCATGATGCTGCCACCACCATGCTTCACTGTAGGGATGGTATTAGCGTGGTGATGAGCGGTGCCTGGTCGTAATGCCCGACATTCACTCCAAAGAGTTAAATTTTAGTCTCATCAGACCAGAGAATTTTGTTTCTTATGGTCTGAGAGACCTTCAGATGTCTTTTGGCAAATTCCAGGCAGGGAGTGGCTTCCGTCTGGCCACTCTACCATACAGGACTGATTGGTGGATTGCTGCACTGATGGCTGTCCTTCTGTAAGGTTCTCCTCTCTTCACAGAAGAACGCTGGAGCGTCATCCCCCGATCACTCAGCTTAGATGGCCGGCCAGCTCTAGGAAAAGTCCTGGGGCCTCATGTACGAAGACTTGCATTGAATTCATACCAAAACATTGTGTACGCTCAAAGCTGTAAATAATCCTGATGTATGAAACACTGCGTACGCAGGATCCCTCGCATATTCTCTTTGTACATCTGAATTAACGTGAAACTGAGCGCACGTGCACGAGTGCAAAACCCCTCCCTGCCTCTTCCCACACATGAATATGTTAATGACTCTACTTTGGCAAAACCAAACGAAAAAGCAATGGCAAAAGCAAGCAAGCAAGAAGAGAAACTTCACAGAATGTAAATTGGAGGTGCTCCTATCGGAGGTAGACCGAAGAAAAACTGTTATTTGCAAGTTTGTCCTCCGGAATTAATAACAAAAGAAAAAAAATTGAGTGGGAGAGTTTAGCTGACGCGGTTAATGCAGTGGGGTCTGAACATTGCACTGTGGGTGAATTAAAAAAGATACGGTCCGATGTAAAGGTGTAAAATTTTGTGGTGTCTATTTAGGCAAATACCAAGTGCAAATAGCACACCTCCTTAGAATGAGCTAGTTGAGTGTTTCCTGCCCATCCCCATTTGATTGACTAAGACAACATAACTAACGACAGTGGTAAACAGCAGCGTGAGTGGTGTAGCTAGTAAAGCACATGACAACATGTTTTGACACAATCAATCATGAACCCGGTTTGAATCCAGCGTCTGATGAACTCCTTTTTTCCCCCAACTACATATCAGATTTTGCCTACTCTACATCACGAGGAAGACAAGTAGGAGTCATTAATAAGTGTGTGTATTATGTTAAGCACATTTGAGCATCACATATTATTTGCACATTTATTGAATGTAAATGATTCTGATTCATGTATGCAAATTCATCTTTAGATGGCGCCTTTATAGCAATGTGCGTGCAGTCGATCTCTCCGATTACATTGGTAAAACCGGCGATCTCTGCAAATTCCTCTTAAATATTTTGCTGGTCAACTGCATGGTAAGGAAACCTTATATACCTGCTAGAGATGGGGATGATCCCGTCCCATACAGCTGCCATTGCACGGCTCAAAGACACTTTGTAGTGTGCAATTTAACATAATTGCCTCTTGGAGTCGCCAATGGAAATAAAACAAACACACACAAGAAATGCACAATCTGGCGTACACAGTTTTTGTGCGTATGCAGCATTGATACATGAATCCCCTGGTGGTTCCAAACATCTTCCACTAACAGATGATGGAGGCCACTGTGCTCATTGGAACTTTCAGAGCAGCAGGAATTTTTTTTAACCTTCCTCAGCCTTGTGCCTTGAGACAATCCTGTCTCTGAGGTCTACAGACAATTCCTTTGTCTTCATGCTTGGTTTGTGCTTTGACATGCACTCTCAACCCAGGGACCTTATATAGACAGGTGTTTGCCTTTTCAATTCATGTTTAATCAACTAAACTTACCACAGGTGAACTCCAATTAAGCTGCTGAAACATCTTAAGAATGATCAGTGGAAACAGAATGTACCTGAGCTTAATTTAGAGCTTCCCGACAAAGGCTGTGAATACTTATGTACATGGAATTTTGCAAGTTTTTTAATTTTATAAATTTGCTACGATTTCAAAAAATCTTTTTTCACATTGTCATTATGGGCTATTGTGTGTAGAATTTTGAGGAAATAAATTAATTAAATCCATTTTGGAATAAGGCTGTAACATAAAAAAATGTGGAAAAAGTGAAGCGCTATGCATACTTTCCGGATGAACTGTATAGTGTATTGTGTTAATATTTTACTGTGTTTATTGGAGTGTAGTTTACACGGTGTGGCTTTGATTTAAGCATTTTGCCAAATATGTGAGCAGTTTAGAAAATAGTTTGAAGCATTGATAAAATATCTGTGATTGTAAAAAATATCTTTGGAAAACCTGACACAACATCCACATCATATTTGAAAATTGACATCTACTCTAAAATAACCTGGCTTTATAGGTTATTTGATGTTACTGAAACATGACAGAGCATTCACTTTATAAAAAGCGCAGCTTGTACAACATAAATTGAATTAAGAAATGTTAGTTTTCATTTTCAATCCTGTAAATCATCAATCCCAAAAAAAGAACACATAGCTAGGCTGTGTTGCATTACAACACACTGTAAAATAAATAGATGATTGCACCATTGAGCTTTTTTCCCAGGTTTATTAATATAACGATATTCCACATGACGCAACATTTCTGAAGCCTTTCGAAACATTCATACGCAGGTTTTGTTTGTTGCTGGATTTTGTGCACCTTCTGTAGGCCTCTAAAATTCCTGCCATATTCCACCTCATTCAGTCTTTCTGGATTAAGATCTGGAGACGCTGTGCACTGGAGTGAATGTCACCATGTCAGATGATGTTTGCGTTTGGATCTGCTGCAAGTCTGCATCTGAAAGCAAGCAGATTCTGGCCATAAATGGATGTACACAAACAGAAACAGTATTCAAATGCTCTTGTTGTTATTGAGGGGTGGATTGAGTTCCAAGAAACCAAGCTTGAGCTCTGTTCATTGATCAGTCTGTTTCCGCTCTTATGATTTGACTATTACACCAATATATATTTGTTTTCTCCTTAACAGTTTTGGTGTCGACTTTGTCCATACTCTAAAAGTTAAATCATTAGTTCACCCAAATAGGAAAATGATGTTATTAATTACATTGCATTATGTTGTTCCAAACCCCTGAGGCCTTTTTTGTCTTTGGAAAACAAATTAAGGTATTTTAGGTGAAATCTTAGAAGTCCCTCAAGGTTCTCAACTCATTAAAAGTGCAGAAAAGTAACTAAAAACATATTTAAATGAGACCAAAATGTTTTTGCACACAAAACAACTTTATTCAGCAGTTTCTTGCACTATTATGTCATTCGTTTCTTTTTTTAAATTCCTTTAAAACATGTTTTAACTTATTTTAATTTGATTTTAATCATTTCTTATTCTTTGTTGTTTTTATGTCTGTCTTGTATTTTACGTTTCTTTTATTCTTGTTTATGTAAAGCATTTTGAATGACCATTGTGTGTGAAATATGCTAAATAAACTTGCCTTGCTCCTCAGTGTCAGTATATTGCATGCTTTCATGAGCACTGTGCAGTGACGTATACCCCCTTCCCTGTTTTTCACTTTTGAACATCCATTAAAATCGCATAGTGCACATCGATGCGCCCAGGGTGCGAATTATACATTGAAGATCGTAGGGGGTCATGTTTTTCGATTATGTTTGGGAGCCTCAGTGAACTAAATTGATCTATTTAATTCAATTACATCTAATTTATTAACAGGGTATCTGTGGGGTCTTAAAAAGTCATAAATTATTTTGAATCGCAAAAACAGTATTTTAGGCCTTAAAAGTCTTAAATTTACTGAAATATTGTGTTGTAATTCTTCAAATCTTTTTTAAACAGGTCTTAATATTCTTTTGTTCATGCTACCCAATCTGGCCGACACCCATAATCACCAACAATTAATCTCAATAAACTTTTAACTTTTTATTTAAAAATGTAATTTTTACCATATTTTACCATAATGTAATTTACCATATTTTCTTTAAAAAAACATTTGTTTAAAAGTTTTCCATGTATTTACTGCTGAGGACACTTACCTGGACAGATTGTTGTGCATACATTTAGTTTATTATAGATTTTAAACCTTTTAAAACATTTGACCATTTATTTTATTGATGAAAAAGTGTGTTTTATAACTAGAGCTTGCTTGTTTTGACACAAAATTTAAAATATTTCGCGAAGAAATATTTAAAATATATATTTTTTTATCATTAAATTATTATCGTGCTATTAAATGTATTCAATTATAAAAAAAAGAAATTTGATAGAGCAAATAAAAACCTTTTCTATCTGGGCCATTCGAAGAACTCCTTAGCGTTTAGCCCTGTATGAGTCTAAAATTTCATTCATAATGGTCTTAAAAATGTCTTCAAAAGTCTTAAATTTAACTTGGTGAAACCTGCAGAAACCCTGATTAATCAAACTTATTATGTTTTCAGTGTTTTGAGGGATATTGAGGCGTTCTCAATGACATTTATGATATTATATAAGCCTAATAATGGATGACAATTAAAGACTGCACATACTTTTTATTTTACTGTTTAAATTCCATGTGCAAGCAAGTGTATAATAAAATACAAACTATGCATCTAGTTTTACAGACACCTACAATACAAATGCCTATTTTACAAGAAATGTTAGCGAACACTTACTCTGTCTGTTGGTGCTCTAGATTTGCCGGTTTCACAACGCTGAATTAATATGTTTTAGGGCAAACATGCATTCACAATGGTATGGGCCATTACAGGGGTGGTCAAATGTATATTTAAGTTATCTATTATTATAATTATTATTAATATTTAAGATACAGATGAGCGCAAACTTTTTCTTATCTATTAAAGGGCAGACCCCCCATGCATCTTGTTTTGATGTCCTTCAGGGGGATCAAGCGTTAATTAGGAGGGTCTGACCACCCCAAACACCCCTGTAATTCGTACCCTGATTCCATAGTGCATTGTTTCAGTGCATTGGAAGAATTTTGCCATTGAGAAAGCACTTAAAATTACTGACTCCCTGATCAGTTCAGTGACTACTGAACAGGGGAGCTGATCGAGATGCACCCTTTGCTAGAAATTAAGCACAGGCATATTTGAGGTAATGTGTCTGAAGCGCGAATCACTGAAGGTATGTGGTCTGTTTTGAGGGTGTTTATCAGTATTCATCTGGACTTTAAAAAAAAGAGCTGGAGAGTTGGCCATTTATGTGTGGAGTTTGCATGTTCTTCTTGAGTTTGCGTGGGTTTCCTCCGGGTGCTCCATTTCCCCCAAAGATGTGCGCAATAAGTGAATTTAATAAACTCTATGAGTGTGTCTGTGTGGGGGAATGAGAGTGTATAGGTGTTTCCCAGTACTGGGCTTTGGCTAGAAGGGCATCCGCTGTGTAAAACATATATTTGGCGGTTCATTATGCTGAGACTAAGACTAAGCCGAAGTAAAAATGAATGAATGTCGGGACTATTGTTGTCTATGGAGGACGAGGGAGCTCTCAGATTTCTATTAAAATAATTTATTTTGCGTTCAAAATACAAACAAAGGCCGCAGCAGTTTGGAATGACATAAGGGTGAGTAATTTAAAATATAATTTTCATTTTTGGGTAAACTAACCACTTCAGGTAGAAACCATTGTAGTTTAAGGATAAACATCAGTTTAGATAACACTTGAGGTGGACAAAATGACTGAAATGTTATCTTTAACTGCTAATACTGGAAGATAAAATTCAATCAATCAGCAGACAAAGTGTATGAAATCTATCTATCTATCTATCTATCTATCTATCTATCTATCTATCTATCTATCTATCTATCTATCTATCTATCTATCTATCTATCTATCTATCCATCCATCCATCCATCCATCCATCCATCCATCCATCCATCCATCCATCCATCCATCCATCCATCCATCCATCCATCCATCCATCCATCCATCCATCCATCCATCCATCCATCCATCCATGGCCATTTTACTCAATCATTATATACACTGATATAGAATTTATTTTCTGCTGTACAGGTTGTACGCAGCACTTTAGCTGAATTCCAATACATTTTATGCACTTGTATTCATTAATTAATTAATGCAGTAAGTCAAATCAGAGATTCATTCATGAAATGTGTGGTTGATTTATAATGAAAAGAGTGTTTCATCATTTCAGAAGTGAAAGTATGTCAGTGTATTGCAGCAACTGTGAAAATACAGAAGAAAAAAAACTAGTAGCCAGAAAAAAATATTTCTCTCTCGCTCTTTCTCTTTCTCTGTGCCTGTTATCGGGCTGGGCAGCCCATAATTTCAGAGCTGAAAGAACGAGGTCACTGAGTTGAGGTTGCTACGGCAACGTCACATCTAAAGAATAGTGAATAGTGGGAGCATCCAGCAAGCAAAACTGAAGTTGTGTTTGTATTACTCTTGAGTACATGGATATTGTGTGCTGCAATTTTTCCTTTATATACATTTATGTACAGTATGCATATATTTATTAATACATATACATTTTTTACATGACATTGATGGACAGCCATGCTAAACCACAGCATAACCCTATCAACGTGTTAATGAATACTGCATTAGGGCTTTTTTGAACAGATTTTCTAAATAGTAATATTTTATTTCAACAGTTTTTCATAATTCATTTCATAATATTCACTAATGTATACATTTCAACAAATGTGTAATTTAATGTTATTTTCAAATATAATGAAAACTATTATTGATAATATAAATTAATATAAGCCTGGTATTAATAAATATTCAGTGACGTGTGTATGTGTATGTATATCTGTGCTAACATTGTCGCAACGTGCCAAATCACTACAATTTTAATGTGGCGACTGGCCTTTGGTCCACATGTAGGAAAAAAATTATAAACCTGCTAAATGATGCTTATCTGGAAGTGTAAAATGCAAACAGATTTTCTGCAAGGGGTTGGTTTGTGTGTGCATGTACCTATTTTTTCTAACTGAAGAAGTAAAAGAATCAAAGCGTTTTTAGTGCATTTTTTGTATAATTGTAGATATACACAAGACAATCCACACTTAATTATTTTTCTGTCTAAAATGAGTGAGTTTCTTCACGAGACTCTGCATTTGTGTGTGTTTGTGTGTGTGTGCGTGTGTGTGCGTGCGTGCGTGCGTGCGTGCGTGCGTGTGTGTGTGTGTGTGTGCTCCCTCCTATATATTGTAGTGTCTGCAGATTATTTTTAGAGAATCTGAAGTTGCATTAATATTTAATCAAAGGATTCAACAATAAAATCCATGTGGATCTCCCTCTCTCTCTCTCTCTCTCTCTCTCCATCTCCATTTTTCCTTCTCTTTGATTATACATACAGTATAGATGCATAAGAGTATGTTGGGAGTGAATACATGCAGCAATTGCAGAGGAAATACACACACACACCCACAAAATCTACTTAGTGGAATTACTTTAGCAAGTCACATACACAGACAGAGAGAGAGAGAGAGAGAGAGAGAGAGAGAGAGAGAGAGAGAGAGAGAGAGAGAGAGAGAGAGAGAGAGAGAGAGAGAGAGAGAATGTCTACTTTAACCGATAAGCAAGATTCAGTGACATTTGTTATGATCTTCATCTCACCAGATGTCCGGCTTACCTACAAACATTATATATATTTTTTGTTTATTTGTTATATAGTTGAAGTGAATTATTAGCCCCCCTGTTTATGTTTTCCCCAATGGAAAGATTTTTTTCAACACATTTCTAAACATAATAGTTTTAATAACTCATTTCTAATAACTGATTTATTTTATCTTTGCCATGATGACAGTAAATAATATCTGACTAGATAATTTTCAAGACACTTCTATACAGCTTAAAGTGACATTTAAAGGCTTAATTAGGTTAACTAGGCAAGTTAGTGGGTTATTAGGCAAGTTATTATATAATGATGGTTTGTTCCAAAGACTATCGAAAAAAAATAGCTTAAAGGGGCTAATAATTTTCTAAAAATTCTGACTTCAACTGTATATATATATATATATATATATATATATATATATATATATATATATATATATATATATATATATATATATATATATATAGGCCCGACATAAAAATTAATTAATTTAAAAAAATTATATATATATATAAATTTTTTTTATTAATTAATAATTTTATGGCGGGCCTCGCATAAACTGTTTTTAAAAAATTCTGATTCTGACTGGTATGGTTTTCTGCCATCCTGAAACATGTTCCTTCATATGACTTCACTACATTGTGCCCTATTTTATAGGTTTTTACATAATTGCATTTCATTATAATATGTGTCTAGTAATGTACTGATAATCAGAATCAAACAATATACAGAAAACTATAAAACTTATAAAAATGTGTTATAAATGTGTTATAAAATTTTTTTCTTTGTATTAGTCAAGCTGCATGAACTCCTCAATACAAACCCTTATGATCATGTTCCGAGTGTCTTTTTTGCAAGGAAATCACACAGGGAAACTAGAAATTATGCAGAACTCATTCATTTTCCTTCCTCTTAGTTTATTAGGGGTCCCCACAACGAAATGAACTGCCAACTCCAGCATTTGTTTTACACAGCAGATGCCCTTCCAGCCACAACCCAGTACTTAGAAATATTATTATTATTATTATTATTATTATTATTATTATTATTATTATTATCTTCATTGTTATTATTATCATAATCATAATACTATCAATAATTATAATAATAATATCAATATTATTATTAATAATAATTTTATAAAACAAGATATGTCTGCTTTCCATGGCAAGAAATGTGTCCTTGGCCTTCTCAATCCTCCTGCCGTGCACTATTAACGGAAGGGAAATCAGAGAGTGACATCTTGTGGTCATCTTTGATCAAGTCACCATAGAGACAGGAGGAAAATTGATAAACACAAAGACATGGATAGATAGAGAGTCCTCTCATTATCCCGCGTGCTCTCGCTCTCTACATTTGTACAGCGGTGGAGTAGCTGAATTCCATTCCTTCAGACCCCCCTCTCCCTCTCGCCTTTCCCCATGAGACACAACGCACACAAAGAGCCCAGCAACCACTCTTATTAACTGACCTGCAGGGGGAGGGGTGTGTGTGTGTGCGTGTGTGTGCGTGTGTGCGTGCGAGCGTGTGTGTGTGTGAGATCCTCTTTACTAGTATACCTGCTTTGTGAAGCCACATGAGCATTGAACCATCAATCACACAAGCATAAATGAAGCAACAGGCACTCTGTGTATTAATGTGTGTGTGTGTGTGTGTGTGTGTGTGTGTAGTCTACGTGTTACTCTACACTGTTTTGTAAAAATAAGGGAGTGTCTTGGTTTTGGCTACGAGAAAGCAAGACTGAGAGGAAAAAAGAAAGTGAAGTAAAGGAGGTGAACTTTTGGGGCCCTGCTTTCCCTCCTAAAACAAGAGAGTAATAGAATCCATATGGACTCTCTCTCTCTCTCTCTCTCTCTCTCTCTCTCTCTCTCTCTCTCTCTCTCTCTCTCTCTCTCTCTCTCTCTCTCTCTCTCTCTCTCTCTCCCTCTCACTGAATGTCCTGTCTGCCCGATCTCTTTCTCTCATTATGTAAGAGAGTTTTATTGAAAATAAAAAATGCAAATAAAGACCGAATTATTAAAAAAAAAAGAATAACAAATATGTCTCCAAACTATGTGAAATGGTGTGAAATGGAGAAACAGAGAATGTGTGTGTGTGTGTGTGTGCGTCTGTGTGTGTGTGTGTCTGTATATATATGGGAGAGCAAGTCTCTTGTGTGAGTCATAAAGAAAGAAATGGAAAAATACAAGTAGAAAGCGCGCGCACACACACGCGCGCGCACACACTGTAGTTGCAGTTCTGCATTAAATATGTGCAATGCTGGGTGCAGTTCATTTTACATCAGCAAACTATATTATCTACTACAAAAGCATATGTAGGCTACCGCAGTGGTTATTGATTAGATGTATTTTGGGTTTTATCTTATAATCTAAGCAAACTGTGAATGGATAGAATTTTGCTCTAATTGGCCAACTTGTCAGACTCTACTGTAAGGAAAGACCCTCCAATTTACAGAAGCTTCTCTCTCTCCCCCTCTCTCTCTCTCTCCCCCTCCCTCTTCTGCTCCCCCTTCCCCGGTGAAGTTCTCCTCCTCCTCCTCTTCCTCCCCCTCTCCTTCTCCCATGCTCTTCTCTCCTCTCACAGCAGAGCGCGCGTGTGATTTGACAGTCGCATCTCTCCGTGTGTCCGCGAGCGCGCGCGCGTGTGTATGTTTACGATCGTCGTGCTCCACGTGCGGCGTGTGGATGCGCTCCTCGCGCGCTGTCGGTAACAGAAACCATGACCGGCGCGCCGCGCGACCCCTTCTACTCCTCTCCGTTCGGTCCGTTTTACCGGAGACACGCGCCCTACCCGGTGCAGCCAGAGTACCGGATGCACGAGCTCAACAAACGGCTCCAGTCCCGGCCTGAGGTGAGTGATTACAAAATATAAATCAGCAGATCATCAAGAATTTACGTTTAACATTTAATTTATGTTTGAATGAAGTAAATCTAACAGCCTTTAAACATTGATTTGAGATATTACATTGCAGCTATCACGCAGTCTATAAAGATAACTTTTCTAAAGATTATAAAGTAAATTCTTTAAAAAATACTTTAAGATACTAAAAGTGAGAATGTGGTTTAAATTGGGCAATTTTGAATGTAGACTCGTTTCCAATTTATGCGTGTAATGATATTAAATTATGTTCCAAGTACTGCTGCTATTTTCATTACGTTTCCGAGAAGTCTTGTTCAAATTTAATAAAGATGGATATAATGGTTATGATGGAAATAAGGAGTGAACAACGAGGCACATCTTTCAGGATAGCAGAGCTAACAAAAGATCACAATTTATATCATTAAAAACATTCTTCTTGATCTTGATCTTCTTTCTGTCATTACCAAACAAGGAATAAGCTGTTTTTAAAATTCATTTAAAGTTAATGGGTCCTAAAATGTCTAAAAGCTGAAACAAATATAATAATTCACAGTCATACGACTAAATTATAATTTTAAACTATCATATACCAAGGGGCTCTTGAAGGTTGTTAGACTCATGATCAGATCTTTATTTTAAAAGATTACACATCAAAACTAATTATACTTAATTTGATTGTTTTATAAAAAATAAAAAAAAGATTGGCTAATTAAAAAAATGTCTGATTAAATTAAATAATTTCTCACATTTAACTACAGTGTGTGTCACCATTCTGTTCAGTTACAAACTGAACTTATTCAAGGACTTTCACATACTGTGCGCACTCACACAGCACATTATTTCTTTGCACTGGTTGGGTGAAATACCAAATGCACTATTGATTATGTGGTGGTTTTCAGGAACACAAACCTCAGTTTGATGTTCTGTAATGTTTATGTGGTAGTGTGATTTATTATAGGGCTCTCCATAGGACAGAAAACAGACAATGCAGTGAGACTAGCACTGCTGTACCATGATGTATATTTAAAAAATAATATAATTCCTCTTCCTCAGTAGCAGGAACTGCAGTGCAAGCATGGTAATATTTTCTTCTTCTCATGCCTCCAGTATGTGTGCAAAAATCAGCCACAATAAATTGGACTTTTAAAATATTGCCTCCACTGAGAAAAATAAAAAACAATGTGAATAAGTGAATCCGCAGAATGAAGTGTATCCGCAGAGGTATGAAATGCTGTTCAGCACACCTGGAGTCATAATAATTTGACAGCTTGCGCTAAGAGAAGCTGAACTGTTGGAATGATGACCTATAGAAACAATCCTGATAATAACTCTCTCTTACACGGACTAAAACCAACATTGGTTTGTCACTTGAGTAAAATTACTGCATAAATAAGTATTAAACGCATCATGGTTTTTCCTGATAATTATATTTCTAAAGGTAAAAATCCAAACAACCAAAACAAAAAATCTGAAGCATTATTTATTTTATTTGTGTTAAGAATGGAATGACACAAGGAGAAGGTGCTGAAGTACTGAAATATAAGTAAAAACTTTGTATAAAGTCTTTTTTTTAAATGACAGCTTCGAGACGAGTCATACTCAGGTGTGATTTTTTGAACGGTTCTATGGGTCTCGTCCATCAACTCTGATCTTTAGTTCTTAATTTCTACTGGATTCAGGTCAGGTGATTGTCTGGGCCATTGTAGCCGCTTTATTTTCTTTTCTGAAACCAATTGAGAGATTCCTTGGCTGTGTTTGGGGTCATTGTTTTGCTGAAATGTTGACCCTGGTTTCATCCTCATCAACCTGGTAATGTATGTGCTGGGACTGAAGCAGCTAATATTACATAGGTTGTTTTCTAATTCTGATAGATTGCAGCTGCTGTCTGGCCTTTCCATGCCTTTTCATGCCTCCCTTTCTTCATGTGTTAATTTTTTTTTTGCTGTGTCATTTCAATTTATTGCACATAACTTCATTTGTAATAAACTTTCTTACTAAACTTATTCATTGTATGTATGCATGGATTTATGTATTATTTTGGTTGTACCTCTAGAAATTTAGAAAAATGTTTTTTGGGGAAAAATGGTGTAAATATAATGATTAATCTATAAAGTATGAATGTATAAAATGATTATATGTAATAATATATATGGTTGAAGTCAGAATTATTAGCCCCATTTAGATTTTTTCTTTTTTTAATAATTCCCAAATGATGTTTAACAGAGCAAGGAAATTTTCACAGTATGTCTGATAATATTTCTTTTTTTTCTGGAGAAAGTTTTATTTGTTTTATTTCGGTCAGAATAAAAGCAGTTTAAGAAAAAAAAAACATTTTGTATATATTTTTTCGATAGTCTAGAGAACGAACCATCGTTATACAATAACTTGCCTAATCACCCTTACCTGCCTTGTTAACCTAATTAACCCAGTTAAACTTTTAAATGTCACTTTAAACTGAATACTAGTGTCTTAAAAAATATCTAGTAAAATATTATTTACTGTCATCATAGCAAACATATAATAAATCAGTTTTTAGAAATGAGTTATTAAAACTATTATGTTTAGAAATGTGTTGAAAAAAATCATCTCTCTGTTTAACAGAAATTGAGGAAAAAAATAAACAGGGGGCTAATAATTCAGAGGGGCTAATAATTCTGACTTCAACTGTATATATTATCTTTGCCATGATGACAGTAAATAATATTTTACTAAATATTTTTCAAGACACTTCTATACAGCTTAAAGTCACATTTAAAGGCTTAACTAGTGTAATTAGGTTAGGTTAGTTAGGTTAAAAAGGCAAGTTAGGGTAATTAGGCAAGTTATTGTATAACGATGATTTGTTCTGTGGACTATTGAAAACAAAATTAGCTTAAAGGCTTAAAGAATATAATTTTGACCTTAAAATTTTTTTTAAAAAAATTGAACAGCTTTTATTCTAGCCGAAATAAAACACATAAGACTTTCTCCAGAAAAAATAAATATTATCAGAAGTACTGTGAAAATGTCCTTGCTCTGTGAAACATCATTTGAGAAATATTTAAAAAAGAAAAAAAAATCAAAGGGGGATAATAATTCTGACTTCAACCATATATATACATATATATATATATATATATATATATATATATATATATATATATATATATATATATATATATATATATATATATATGAAGAGTTTAGATGCAAAAACCTCTAAATGCCATTTGATATTTTCAACATTTTTCTCATACTCTTGAGTGTAGGCTCAGTAATTTTACTTTTATATCGATGAGCAAGATCTTTTCATTGACTTTAAAGTGAAATAACTGAAGACAAATGTAAAATGCTGAGAAAAGTGCTCATTTAAGGACGGCATTTAGAAGGTTTTGCATCTGAACTCTTCATATATATATATATGTTGTTTTTTTTTTATAAAATAAAGAAAGTGCTGTGTTTTATAGACATGTTTATATTTCTTTTAGACAACATAATACCAATGGTTTAACTTCATAAATGTTATAAAAGCAATATTTTTGGATAACCAAATGTTTTGGCCAATTGTCATTTTATAGAAACAAATGCAGTATTTTTATTTGAAATTTGGAAGAAATATTATTAGACCTTTTTAGAATAAAAAAAATCTTACCACTTAAACTTACACAAACCTTATCTATTAATTCCAGTAAAGGCAGAGAAACCAAACACTCGTTTGTTTACAGGCATATATGTTTGCAGGCCATTTAACTGTACATGTATTATTTAATTAAATGATTGCTGCAGGGAATTGATGGAAAAAAAAACTGAGGATTTTTTATTATTAATATAAGTAATAATTTTTCTGTCTTAATCTATTAATTAAAAGTTAAAGAAAATAAACAAATCATTCAAGGAATGTTGTTATACATATGTAATAACATTACAGCATTTAAGAATCAATTTTAAAAAATGATAATAAAAATAACAATAATTATTAAAAATAAAACAATAAAATTAAAACCATAGAAAGCCTTTATTTAGCCAAAAAACTGCAGGTGAACTCTTCCCCTTTGTTGACAACCAATTTATAAGCCATTCTAATTACAATCTTGGGGAGATGTTTGGCGCATTTTCAACTGCATGTAATAAGTGTCTCAGACTCACAGCACTTGCAGAGATGGAGATCATGTGGATCATTTTCTACAAACTGAGCCCCTGCGAGACGCTGAAAACACTGTTATCATCAGCTGCTCACATCAAAAGATCACACTGCTGTGCTACTCATCAGATTACATATTTATACAATTACAGTACAGTCTTTGCAAAATTATATTCACACTAAATCATATTCCCAAGCATTGTTAGAGTTAAACAAAATGTTACGGGCCAACTGGCAAGTAATAGTGTTTGATATACTCATCAACGCCAAGTTTTCCTTGCATTTATGAGTGTTAATTTTATCCCATAAATATATAACACGAGAAGACTGAACCATAACAGCTGTCAAAATACAGTTTATTGCTGGCATAATCATGTCCAATACAATCAATTGAATCTCAGTAGCAGGCCAGCGGTAGTTGGCTGGATTTGTGGTGTAAATTGCTGCCCTTAATGGAGCGAGTCAACTTGGGTGTGTGTTTATAATAAACAGAAAGCTTTGAAATGATAATCACTGTGCCAGGCCTAATTATGGTCATTCTGGGTCATTCAGAGGCCAAGCACTTCTGTGGTTCTCCTCAGTGTTAAAAGTGTGTTAATGTGTGATCCCACAGGACTGTGATATTCTGTGGTGGGATGCTTTCTGCACCGAGTTCTTTGAGGAAGATGCCACGCTCACACTCTCGTTCTGCCTCGAGGAGGGACCCAAGACGTACAGTAAGTGTGTGCAGAGTCATAAGCGCTCCTGACTGGGACCCCCTTCCCCCACCACAATATTTAAATTTTGGTTGTTCAGAATTTGTGTTTCAGTGGAACGTTTATCTGGTTTTACCTTTGCTCCCCTGAAATATTTGATGTATCTGACTGGGTTGTTGTGATGTGATTCTTGTCTCTTTTTCTGAATTGAAATATATGTTTGATAGGAATTAAGTATATAACAATTGATCATGGCACAACTCATTAAACAGCAGAATTTAAAATAGAAGGAATGATATTCCTTAGCATAACATTTTATCACGTTGCTGTGCGCATTGATATTTGCAGTGCACAACAGGCATAACAACACAAAAGAGGAAACAGTATTATAAAAAGATGGTCAAAAAGACTTAAAATCTCAGCTGTTTTGTCCTTTTATGACAATCAAGTTCAGTTTAGGTTGTAAAATCTCATATGATACAAAAACATCATGATGGTTATGAGTAATTAATTTATTATATTAATTAAAATACATATTATCATTAAATGTTAATAATACACAGGCTACTTTGAGTTTTTTAAGGCATTTGCCAGTTACATCCTTGAGTTTATGCGTCAGAGGATTTCGTAAACATCAAAATACAATAAAATCAATAAACTCTTGATCATAGCAATGATTAATTATTAAAAATCCAATAAATGAGATCTGTGAGCTTGTTTGCGCTTTAAAAAATCATTAGGAGCATAATTCATGCTAAATAAATTTGATCTGTAAAAGCTACTCTTTTTATCTCTCACTCTCTTTCTAGATTTAGATTTTATCCTTTTTATACTTATATCTCACTTGAGTTGCTGGATTTCACTCATTCTCATTCATTCCTTATTCACTGTGTATGTGCTGAGATTTGATTGACAGGTCTGGGGTGTTCAAATAAATATGGGCCTGCAGACTTCACACACCTCTCCTGCAGTGATTGACAGCTCCAGAGCACTAACTGTTCTGAGCGCACGTACAGCCTGCTGGACTTAATGCCTTAGGCATTCAGTAGCCTGTTTGTTTCGAACTCTTAGGGGACCACACACACACACAGACACACAAATACACCCATTCGCAGTTGCCAGTTCAGGTGTTCGGCCAGTGTGCCTCCTAACTTTGAGTGTATTTCATCATATGGTCATAAATAAATCAATATCTGTGCATTGAGTCTGCATCCTTCTTTTCTTTAGTTTGGTAATCAGTGAACACAACTGACGTCTTCAGCATGAAAAATCCCACTCCACATATGTTTCTCACACTCTCGTTCCTTTTTCCTCAGCCATCGGGCGCACCCTGATCCCTCGTTACTTCAGTTCGCTCTTCGAAGGAGGAGTCTATGAGTTGTTTTTTGAGCTGAAACAAACAAAGGAGTCGTTCAACAACTCAACTATTACCGTCGACTCTCATCACTGTACTATGACAACACAACATGGCAAACCTACATTCACTAAGGTACTGCTGCTGCACGCACAAGTCTGCAACTCAGTCTTTGCTTCCTCATTTCGAGCACTAATGTATTCCTCATTGTGAATTCTGGGCTGGAACTGCACAAAACAAAAAAGGAAAATATAACCCCCACTCTCTCCCTCCTGCTCTTGCTCTTTCTCGGCTTTCTCTCTCTCTCTCTCTCTCTCTCTCTCTCTCTCTCTCTCTCTCTCTCGCTCTTTCCCTCCCTCCCTTATTCTGCTTCTCTCTCTCATACACAAAAACTGCTTCTTTTTTTTCTGTCATACAGGTCTATGCTTTAAAATTTTGGGATAATCTTAGCAGAAAAATCCGAATTCTAATTTATTGTGTATATCAGAGTTCTGTTCAGAAAATGCTCTTTCTGTAGTTCTGTAATGACACAAATACTTTGTTCCCAAAGCTAAAAAAAAAAAAAAACTGCGTAATGCATGATTTCCTGAGTGTCCTATGCAATATTCATACGGTACGCCACTATACGATCCAGAATCTCTCAAATGTCAATTTTTTGTCCAACTTTGCTTTTTAGTAAATGAACATTTGTGAATTAAATATTGATTTGGAAGACTGTATGTTGTAGCTAAGTTATACAGATACAGTTCCCAAGAGTGTGTGTGTGCGTGTGCATGTGTGTGTGTGTGTACTGGAGGCATTGATCAGAGCGTGTCTGCTGGGATTACATCCCTCCCGTTGCTATGCCAACCTTGCAGCTACCCTCCGTTCCCCCGGCAACTGAATGTTGGGGTTCAGAGTTCCACACAGAATCCTGCTTGAGCTGAAAATACTGCCTTAATGAGAGAGCCGTATAATTTGATTTGTTCTAAATTAATGAAACACAAAAAGTAGATAAAAGTAATTCTCTTGCGTGTTTTTCACCAGTCAAGTTGGTGTTATGATCTCAGAATGTACAATTAAAATGATGGCTGGAAGATTATTTCTGTGGGGAAACGACAAAATTTGTTTTCAAGAATAAAAAATAAAAGCGTAAAATTTTTGTTCATGCATACTTTCATATTTATTTTTGCAGAAGAAATGACTATCATAAATATATATTTGTCATAATACAGTGTAGCATCTAGGTTACAGATGTAACACTTGTTCCCTGAAAGAGGGAAAAGAGGGGTTTTTGTAAATAAAATTATGTAAATTTGGGGTTCTACTTAGGAAAATGATCATTCTGAATTATATGGTAAAGGACCAATGACATTTGAGAATTGAATCTGTATGGGAGGACATTCCTGTAAATATAAAGATATTTAAATTACTGGTTCAGGATTGATCTGAGGAGCTAAGTACTGAACTGAGCATTCAGATGGTGGCTGAGGCCTGTGGTCATCAACATAAAACAACTCAAAAATCCAAAAATAATCCCTTTCAGTTAGTCATCTTGAGTTGTTTCAACAACAACTTGGGGTCTTAGTGGAAAGAGCCACAATCACCTAAACAAGTTATGTGTTTGATGGCAATGCTGCCAAGTATGAGCAGACCCAATGTATAATCATCCAATCCAATGTCCCCTGTAACCCAAAATTACCAAATTTGGGAATGTATTCAATCATTCATTTCCCTTCGGCTTAGTCCCTTTATTCATCAGGGCTCGCAACAGCAGAATGAACCGGCAACTTCTCTAGCATATGTTTTACACAGCGGATGCCCTTCCACCACTCCACCCCGTATTGGGAAACACCAATACACACTCATCCACACACTACGGCCAATTTAGTATTTCAATTGACAAATAAGACATGTCAAATAAGACACAGGGAGAAAATGCAAACTCCACACAGAAATGCCAACTGACCCAGCCAAATCTCGAACCAGCGACCTTCTTGCTGTGAGGCGACAGTGCTAACCACTGAGCCACCGTGTCGCCCTAATTTGGTAATGTAGAAAAAATGTAAATGTGTACAATTTTTCATGCAGTTTACCTAGCTATTTCTCAGCAGTATGTTGGGAAAACATTCCTTTTAGAATTGGATGGATTCTGTGGAGATCAGATATACTACCTGTTGGGGAGATAATGTGCCAAAATGCATATTGACTACTGCCGAGGGTACTTACTAGAAGAGCAGAATATACAAGTGCAAACATCTCCAGGTGAGAGAGAAATGGAGCAGCAGGCATGACACTGAGCAAGCTGTTCCCAGTTACCTGTTATTATCCAATACACTGGAAGAGACTAGCTCCACTCTGAGACTGCAGAATCACATAAATGTGTTAGGTGTTGCCCAGCTTACAGTTCTACTGATGTCTATTAAACACAAACCTGAAAGATTCAGCTCTCACCCTCACGGCTTGCCATGTTGGTACACCTAGATGATGGCATTCATTATCCAGTGATCCAATATCCTTTCTTTTGACCTCAGAAACCAAAAAAGAGCTGCTCACAGCTTCTGAAGTTCTGGGTGTGGCCAATGTAAATGTGCAGGTTGCGAATAGGA
Organism: Danio aesculapii; assembly: GCF_903798145.1. Taxonomy (NCBI): domain Eukaryota; kingdom Metazoa; phylum Chordata; class Actinopteri; order Cypriniformes; family Danionidae; genus Danio; species Danio aesculapii. The sequence goes on from NC_079435.1 coordinate 38,198,107, forward strand.
CACAGCAAAACAAAGTCTGTGTTTGTCTACTTAGAGGGCAGTATTCGCAGGTTCGCCACCTGATCATAAAGAGAAAAGCAATTGTAAGAACCTTGGGCACTTTTCCATTTTGGGATCTTAGGACAATTTGACTGCCAGCCTGAATTCAAGGCATGATACGCTGATTGTAAATGCTTGCCATAACCATGTCACCTTTAGCCCAAGACCTGTTACTCACTGAAGCTAAGCACGGCTGAGCCTGGTCAATACTCGTATGGGAGACCACATGGGAAAGCTAGGTTGCTGTTGGAAGTGGTGTTAGAGAGGCCAGCAGAGGGCGATCAACCTGTGGTCTGTGTGGGTTCTAATGCCCCACTACAGTGAAAAGGACATTATACTGTCAGTGAACGCTGTCTTTCAGATGAGACGTTAATCCAAGGTCCTGACTCTCTGTGGTCATTAAAAATCCCATGTCACTTCTCGTAAAGAGTAGGGGTGTAACCCCAGTGTCCTGGCCAAATTTCCACCATCAGCCTTTACCGACCATGGCCTCCCAATCATCCCCATCCATCGAATTGGCTGTATCATAGTTTCTCCACTCCACCAATAGCTAGTGTGTGGTGAGTGCACTGGCGCCGTTGTCCTGTGGCTGCCGTCACATCATCCCAGTGGATGCTGCACACTGGTCCTAGTGTGGAAAGACCCCCCTCATGATTGTAAAGCGGTTTGGGTGTATGGCCATACACAATAAATGCGCTATATAAATACACATTTCAATAAATCCCATTAAGTCCCATAGCCTCTTGATAGAATCCAGCACAACCGGGAGACCAAGTCTTTTGGGCTTGACTGTATATATAAGCTCAACTGAATAGTGTGGTGCTAAAAGGATCTCTACTATATCTATAGGGAGATCTCAATAAGGTACAAAAGAAGACCTAGCAAGTTTTAACTTGAATCTTGTTAGGCCAAACTGATGGGGCAAGTTCAGGAGTGTTCTCTGAAGAAAAAACAGCCACTCAACAAATCGACTCTACTTCAGGGTATAGGCCAGGGGTCACCAATCTTGGTCCTGGAGGGCCAGAACACCTACTTGAAAGTTTCAAGTAAACCTATTAAGAGATTGATTAGCTTGTTTAGATGTATTTAATTATGGTTGGAGCTAAACTTTTCAGGAGACTGCCTCCACGAGCAAGTTTAGTGACCCCTGGCATAGGCTTTCCTTGTAGAGGGACTCTACCCTGAGTGATAGCGCCTACCACTGCACATTGTATGCCACTAAAGTCTTCCATACCCCATCAATCAGCCATATGTGAAAGTTCCAAAGATCTAGATCTAGATGAATGAAAAACCTTATCCAGAAGAATCCTCAAAGGTGGAGCTGTTGCGAGGAGCAAAAGTTTTTGGAACCAAGTTCAGGTGGGCCATAGCTTGCTCCTCATCCTCCCTAAGTCTGCACAGTGTCTGTGCAAGCAGACTCAATGGGGTATGTGTACTAGCGGAAACCTCAGGCCTAACTGTGTGCCATTACTAATGTGCTGAGACAAACAAGTTTACCAGGGATTCTACACAGGTCTACCTGGGTTTTCCGAAATCTACTCCAGATTAACTAGACCAAGTGTGAATGGAGTCTCTTGGGAGCATTAGTTGCCACAAGAACACATCAGCTGCACAATTAAGATTGCCAGAATGTGAAAAGCACATAGTGATTTGAGCCACTGCTGACTATCATGGATGGTGAACGAGCTGAGACGTGCAATGGGAGCACCAATGTATTACTGTGTTTTCTTTACTGTCCAACACATGCTTGCCCTGCATAAACACCTGGAACAGTTGCAAAATGAGAAGCACTGCCAGAACCTTCATGCAATTGATATGCCAATATAGTTTGGGTTGCACATACTGCACACTTGATGTGAGCTGCAATGCCATGCCCATCTCTGGATTCTGATGCAGCTTTATGTACAGTAATCCAAGCACTGTGGTAGCTGTAGCATCTGAAAAAAAAATAAATATATACCAGAATAGGTTTTGGGAGGCCAGCACTGACTGGGTGTATTCATTGGTAAGACACACCGTCACGGTGACCAAGCAACGGTGGCTGTTTTACTTCATTACGGTAATCTGCTCTTTTCTCAGTTGTCCCTGTTATAGACTGGACCAGAGACACTGCTGGACAGTGCTTACCTGCCTAGCAGTCTTTGTGCAAGTGCACCAATGGGACAGGTGCTGATGTACTTATGCTGTGAAAATAAAAGGAAGTTTGATTACTCAACTTAAGAAGTGTCATGTCCCAGAGCAGAGGCACAGCATGTGGTGCAATGCTTACCTACCTCCCTAGGGCCACGCAAAGAGGCTGGAGACTTTAGAGGACGGGATCCACCAACTAAAAGTCTCCTGACGAAAGAAGCAATGCATCGCTCACTGTCAGCCAACAAGGTGCAATGTCCACAGAGCATGCAAGAAACTTTTAATTTATTAAAAATTTAGGTAGAGTGAGATTTGCTCATGCTGCCCCTGATCCTCCACTGGGGAAGGGGCAGTCTCCTCTGACTGTGGGTGGCTCGTCTCAAGGGCATGCTTAGGCATATCTTCTTTCTGCTGTGAGTTCGATGCAGCTGTTGTGAAGCTGCTGTGTGTTATTGGCTTGGTGCTATGGAGCTTTTGTTGAAATTACAGTGGTATGCCCTAGGCAACAAGCAGACAGTTCACCAAAAGCCAGAGGTTGGGTGGCAATGTTCTTAACTTGCCAACAGATGCTTGATGGCATTCATCTGCACTGTAGAGAACTCTTGGGAACTCCTACAAGTCCCTGACAATGTCACCAAAACACTGGCCAGAATTTTTTTTTACATCCTTTATATTGGCCAGGTTTAGCAAGAGGTGACATTCTTGGACCACCATAGTAGACATCACTTGACCTAAGGAGCATGCAGTGACCTTTGTGAAGTCAGTTGCTCTTTGCAAGTTGTGCATGAACCTGCCTAGGCTTGGTGTACCTGTATGATGGCCATGGTATGCATGGCAGAGGGGACCAGGCCCGCAGCAGAATAAGCTCAGGTATTCAAGGAAGGAGAGAACTTACACCCATTAGATGCTATTCTGAAGTTATTCCTAAAATGGCAGCATTTTGCATGCAAAGGTTGACCGCAAACTGCACTCTTCACCTTGGGAATGCCTTTGTACACCCAGGCTGGCCTTAGATTGAGGGCAGTGAGAACAAAAGAGCTTCAACGCCTTCCAAGCTTATGCTCTTCATGTTGTTTCATGTTTACATAAATTTGAGGTTGAATTTATAAGGAAATATTATTTCACTCATATTTAATTTTCACAATCTACATATAGACAATTTACTTGCAATTTAGTAACAATTTACTTGATATTTTCCTTGTCCCATATGTAGTTTGTGAATCTGTCTTATTATATTATGAAAGTTTTGAAACTTTCGAAAGTTTCGTCTAATCCTTATCCTGTTTTTTTTCTTTCACAGGTGTGTACAGAAGGTCGACTGATTCTTGTGTTCACCTTTGATGACCTCATGAGAATCAAAACATGGCACTTCACCATTACGCATTACAGTGAACTCATTCCTCGCAGTGTCTTGGCTGTTAATGTGAGTTACTTTTCACGTGAATCAAAAAAAAATAATTCCAATTACATCTGATACTAGATCATATACAAGCTGGATATTCTTCTTCTTTGGTCAAAATTTGCAGCGTAAAAAAAGAGCAAACCATTATGAATAATGTATCCCATTAAATTATGTTTAAATGTTATGTTTAAATTTTATTTTATTAAATGGACTACCAACAATGCCTAAAATAATTTTGCTGTATAGTCTATAGCAGGGATGGGCAAACTCGATCCTGGAGGGCCGGTGTCCCTGCATAGTTTTGCTCCAACCCTAATCAAACACACCTGCTTGTAGCTTTCTAGTGATCTTAAAGACACTAATTAGGGTGTTCAGGTGTGTTTGATTAGCTTTAGAGCAAAACTCTGCAGGGACACCGGCCCTCCAGGATCAAGTTTGCTCATGCCTGGTCTATAGTCTAAATACTGTAAAGTCTAAAATTTCAAGGTGATAACTGGAAACAACTCCACTGTAAATGATATTAATTATATTGGTCATGTGTATGTGCATGGTGTATGTGTGTGAATGCAAGAGTGTATGGGTGTTTCCCAGTATTGGGTTGCAGCTGGAAGGGCTTTTGCTGCGTAAAACATATGCTGGATAAGTTGGCGGTTAATTTCACTGTGGCAACCCCTGATTAATAAAGGGACTAAGCCGAAAAAAATGAATGAATAAATGATTGAATGATTCATTTTATATACTGAGTACATGTTGTAAGTTGCCGGTTTATTCCGCTGTGGCGACCCCTGATTAATAAAGGGACTAAGCTGAAAAGAATATGAATAAATTAATATTGTCAGGATAAAATTTTAGTAAAATGTCAGTCAATTATCTTTTTGTGTTAATTTGATCCCCTTCTCTTTGTCAGAAATTAATAATGTGGCTCATAATCTTAGTTATGGTTATTATGAGTACAACACTGTTCTTGGTAATTTCTGACACTGTAAGTAACTTAAATACTTTTCTGACCTGTGGTTTCTTTGCAGTTGAGCAAAATGCCATTCTATTGTTTCATCAGAGTGAAGTTTTTTGCCTGTTCTGTGGTCCACTGTCCACCGTGGTCTGTAAAACTCGATACTGTCAAGTCTCCAAAATTATTTATCTTCATTTGTGTTCCAACACTTTTGAAAAATCAAACATGTGGAGGGTGGATAAATTATATCAGAATGTTTATTTTTGAGGCAACACAGTAGTTCAGTGGTTAGCACTGTCACCTCACAGCAAGAAGGTCGCTGGTTCGAGTCCCGGCTGATTCAGTAGGCATTTCTCTGTGTTTTTCATGTTCTCCCCATGTTAGCGTGAGTTTCCTCCAGGTGCTCCGGTTTCCCCCACAGCCCAAAGACAGACGCTATAGGTGAATTGAATAAACTAAATTGGCTGTAGTGTATGTGTGTAAATAAGTGTGTATGGGTGTTTCCCAGTACTGGGTTGCAGCTTGAAGGGCATCCGCTGTGTAAAACATATGACGGATGGTTCATTCCGCTGTGGCAACCCCTGATGAATAAAGGAACTAAGCCAAAGGAAAATGAATGAATGAATGAATGAATGAATGAATGTTCATTTTTGGGTGAGCTATTTCTTCAAGCTTTACATCATTTTCATTAAAAAACAAAACAAAAGCTAATAATAAGTCAATAATCTGATTTCCTTCACCATGCGTGGGTTATATGTAACATGCATTTGTTTGGAATGCTAGCAAACATAGGTATTTTTCCAATGCATTCTCAGGTAGCAGGTTATGGTATAACAAAATGCATTTCAGCCCTTTTTTTATCAATCAAGGTGAAAGCATCCAAACCTTTTAGCTAAGCTGTCAGGATGTTGCTATGGAAACATATCCTATAATGAATTAGAGCTCTGGATGGAGCACAAAATATGAGAGAATAAATGGACTTGTGTGTCTGTGTGTGTGTGTGTGTGTGCGCGCTTGTGTGTGTGTGTGTGTGTGTGTGTGTGTGTGTGTGTGTGTGTGTGTGTCTTTGTCAGGCACAAGACCCTGGAGCTGTGGAACAACTGTCCAAAAACATCAGTCGAGTGGGACTCACCAACCTCACGCTCAACTACCTCAGAGTATGTCACATACACAAAATTTCAACACACTTTGTCTCTTGTGGTCATTTATTCCCGCTGAAAAATATTTTTTGTTTGTGTGCAGTTGTGTGTGATTCTAGAGCCCATGCAGGAGCTCATGTCAAGGCATAAGACATATGGACTGAGTCCCCGAGACTGCCTGAAGACCTGCCTGTTTCACCAGTGGCAGAGGATGACCACACCACCAGGTCTCACACACACAGACACACACACATGTATGCTGGGTTTACATAGACATGACGATTTTTATATTGCTCTTTGAAATAAACATACTGGGTGCCATTTGAAGAGGTGCACTTTAGAAAAAAATGTTAAAAAAAAAAAAAAAATTGATCTAATCATTAGATTGAAATCATTAAATTTGAAGTAAAAATTAGTAATCTAAAATATGTTAAAAAAGTAACACCCCAGAGACTGCTTTTTATCTTAATTTCAGTTTAAGTTTTTTTTTTATTTCATATTTCTTTGCTTAGTTTCAATTCATTAAAATGTTAAATATATATTTTAATTGAATTAATAGTTGTTTGTAGTTGTACTTATTTTATTTTTGCCTTGACATTAGCTGAAATCTAATAAGTTGTCTATTTATTAATTTAATATTGCACTTAAAATTTATTCAAATAAGATTTACAATGAAGATGATTTATTGGTTTACTCTCTTAATTTTAAAGGCTCCAACATGAGGTTTTGGCAGTGATGCTAATGAGTAATCATTTTGATTTCACCAAAGACTAAAATATGTAAAAAATGTAACATTACCAAGACTGCTTTTTATCTTAATTTCAGTTAATTTAAGTTTTTTAATATGTATATATTTTTTCTGCTTTGTTTTAATTCATTATAATATTTATAATATATTTACTTGTAACATTTTAATAGTTTTTATTGATGAATATTTGTTTGTATTGTACTTATTTTATAAAAAAAAGTTGCCTTTACATTGGCTGAAATCTAATAAGTTGTTTATTTATTAATTTAATTTTGCATTTAACATTTATTCAATTAGATTTACTAAAGAAAATGTTTTTATTGGTTTACTCTCTTAATTATAAAGGCTTGAACATAAGGTTTTGGCAGTGATGCTAATGAGTAATCATTTTAATTTCACTAAAAACTAAAAAAAAAAAATATATATATATATATATTAAAAAGGTAACACTGCAGAGACTGCTTTTTAGGCTTTATTATTTTAGTTTAAGGTTTTTTTTTTCACATTTTCCTGCTTAGTATAAATTTATTTAATGTTTATAATATATTTTAACTGAAACATTTTAATAGTTTTTAATAATTAATATTTGTAATGTACTTATATTATTAAAAAAATGCCTTGACATAGGCTAAAATCTCATATGTTGTCTGTTTAATAATTTAATATTGACCTTACATTTATTCAATTAAGATTTACTAATGAAAATGTTTTTATTGGTTTACACTCTTAATTATAAAGCTCCTTCATGAGATTTTGGCAGTGATGCTAATGAGTTATCATTTTTATTTCCCCAGACATTAACTTTTTTTAAAAATGTAACATCTCAAGACACTGCTTTTTATCTTGATTTCAGTTTTTCACATTTTCCTGTTTAGTTTTAATTCATTAAAATGTTTATAATATATTTTAATTGAAACATTTTAATAGTATTTATTAATTAATATTTGTTTGTAGTTGTACTTATTTTATAAAACATTTTGCCTTGACATTGGCTGAAATCTAATAAGTTGTCCACTTATTAATTTAATTTTACATTTAACATTTATTCAGTTAATGAAAATGTTTTATTATGGTTTGGCAGTGATGCTAATGAGTAATCATTTTGATTTACCCAAAGCTTAAAAAATGTGAAAAGGTAACACCCCAGAGACAGCTTTTCACCTTTATTTCAGTTTAAGTTTTTTTTTTTCTGCTTAGTTTTAATTCATTAAAATGTTTATAATAAATTTTAATTGAAACATTTCAATAGTTTTCATTAATTAATATTTGTTTGTAGTTGTATTTAGTTTATGAAAAATGTTGCCTTGGCATTAGCCAAAATATTGTCTATTTATTAACTTATTATTGCTTTTAACATTTACTCAGTTAAGATTTACTAATGAAAATGATTTATGGGTTTACTCTCTTAATTATAAAGGCTCCTTCATGAGGTTTTGGCAGTGATGCTAATGAGTTATCATTTTGATTTCACCAAAGATTAAACAATGTAAAAATAACACCCCAGAAAGAGCTTTTTAACTTAATTTTCTTTTTAAAATTCTTATTTTCATATTTAGTTTTAATTAATTAACATTTTTTTCATATATTTTATACAATTTATAATATTTTTAACAGTTGTCATTAATTAATATTTGCTTGTAGTTGTACTTATTTTATGAAATAATGTTGCCTTGGCATTAGCCGAAATCTAATAAATTGTCAATTTTATCATTTTAAATTTAAACTAATATTTATTGTTTTTTTCATTAAAAATGCTTTATTGGTTTACACTCTTATAAAGGCTACAACGTGAGGTTTTCGCAGTGATGCTAATAAGTAATCATTTTGATTTCCATAATATTTTAACAGTGAACAGCAACCTTTTCTTTGAATTTAGAGAAGCTTATTTTGTGTAAGTTTAATAGACAGTAGATAAAGGTTCTTCGTGAAATCCTAGATGCTGATAAATAACCTGTATTTTTGTGAGTGTACTTTCAGTTTTAGTGTACTGCAATAACCTGCCTCCCACGTTTTCATTAGATCTTGTTTCGTGGCTCCTCTTAGCTTTGGTTCTCTCTTAAATACAGTCTGTCGCAGTAATGCCAGCATTGTTTAGCTACTCTCTCCCCCTAAGCGTTTAATTCCTTTCTGTTGTTCTGCTCTTGTACAAAATGTCATTAAATTTACAGTAGTTTGTTTCATATATGGTAAACATATTTCATATGCCTTATTAACATTTCAAAGTACTGAGCACAGGCTGTTAAGGGTTTTGCTGATCTGTGGTAATTAATGAAGGCTTTGACCTTGTTTTGTTATTTATGTGTTATTTTACTGCTAGTTTTAAAAATAATAATACCCCCTGCTGTTCTGTGACAATAATTCCTTTACTTTCTCTGAACTGTTATTTTATTCTTCTTCTCAGGCAATTCTCTCTCTTTCTCTCTTTCTCTCTCATTGTTTTGCATTCTCATCATTATATGTTTGCTTCAGAATGCCTTTCGTGTCTTTTGACTGTTTTTAATTTCCTTGTTTCAGTTGGACCCTCACCCAACTTCAAGACAGAAATATTTCCTTCTAATCCCAAAAAATGTATGTATGCTTATCTATGTGAGTTTATTGTTAGGTATATATGCATATATACACTGCTATGGAAAACAAATAAGAGAAATTATCAGTTTATCTAGGTTTACACTTCACATGTCATTTTTACTTTAATTTGAAAATTTTAGTTATATTTAAGAGTGCTATAATGCCCTGCATTTAAAATGTAATTAATATTTTGCACACTATATGGTGAGTATTTATTTAATTAATGCATTGTTGATTTTCTGGAGATTCAACTGTAAAACCATGTTTTCTAGGGCTTTCTGTTTACCATGGCTAAGTTTAAAATATTGCTTGTAGTATGAATAGTACACTGTAAAAAATCAATATATATGATTCAGTTCATGATCCACATTTATTAATGCTTTTGAATTACATTATGAGACTATGATCTTTCTTCCTACAACTTTTATTTTTTTAAAAAGTGACTTTTTTTAGTAACATTTTATTTTTAAAAATATGGTTTGGTTTGGTGTTTTATATTACAGTAAAAAAACCTTGTAATAAACCTTGTTGTATTACAGACTTTATTTCTTAGAAATATTATTCAGATATGTTATTTCTTAGATTATATTTTTCAAATTGCCAAAATGTCAATAAAAGTTATTTTATTGTTTGAATGTGAGAGTGTATGGGTGTTTCCCAGTACTGGGTTGTGGCTGGAAGGGCATCCGCTGTGTAAAACATGTGCCGGAATAGTTGGCGGTTCATTCTGCTGTGGTAACTCCTGATAAATCACAGACTAAGCCGGAGGAAAATGAATGAATGAATGAATAAATAATACATTTTTAACATCAAACGTCGACAGAGCAGAGATCAAGGTCCCATAATGCAATTCACACTCCTAAATAAACTGAAATCACTTCACAAAATCACAAAATATGGAAACTGTTAATAAACAGATAGTTTTTGCAGTGTACTTATAAATAAATCCTGTGAATATGTGCTGGTTTTTGTGCTAAACTACAGCAGAAACAAAAAAGACTCACACTGAAGTGTCATGACAACAGCAAAGCAGTTTCATGTACTCAAAAAAGAAGCCTAAAATAAAAAATGATCTTTCCACACACGCACTGGCATTTCCCTCAGGAATTGCAAATCAGTTCCCCTCCATAATTGTTAAAGAATATCATTAGAATGTTATTTTGACCTTTGTTTATTCTTCTACCACTCTTACCATATTGATTTCAATTGCATTGTGTTTTAAAACAGATATATAGCATGCAGTGTCTGTTTGCATGAGTCTTTTAAAGAATTAGCTCACCGCAAAATGAAAACTGCTCACTATTTAATCATCCTTGAGTGATTCCAAACCTTTATGATGTTCCTTTTTCTGTCAAACACAAAAAAGAAGCTATTTAGAAAAAACTTTACTACCATAGAAGATTAAAACAAATGCCCTGACAGGAAATAGTTAATGGTTTCAAACATTTTTCAAAATATCTTCTTTGCCTTTAACAAAAGAAAGAAACTCAAACAGGTTTGGAACAAGGTGATGTATCCCTTCACCCATTTATTCAACTGTGTTTATATCCTTTTACACCACTGATGCAACGCAGTGTCGATTGGATTTACTTTATGCTGCTTTTGTGTTTGGATTGACAGCAGAGCAAGCCAAACCACCAGCAAAGAGACGGAGGAGGAGGAACTCGGCCGGCAGTGCATCCAATAGCAGCACAGGAAACAGCAAGAAGCGGAGCCCAGCCAATAACTTCAGCTTGCCCTCACAGGTACATCACAGAAAACACACCTCAGAAGCACACAGAATTCAGAAGCGCATACTAGCATTCTACTCTTCACTATTTCTACTTCAGAAAGATTATTACCGAGGGAAGAATGCTAGTATATGATTCCTAAATCAGCAATAGGCTATGTTCAGAATGTTTATTTGGCATACTTGCCATACTTTATACTGGCATACCATTTCCTGGTCAAAAGAAAATCATTTGTAAAATATTGAAAAGATTATGATTGGATCTTGATTGCAGTGATAAAAAATGGCAACATTCTTTTAATCTACCTGATAGTGTGTAGCTTTTTATTACTGTCAAAAGACATACTCCAAGGTCATATTTCAGAATGGCATTGTAAATTCATCTCTAATTGTAAAAGAATGTGTTTTTTAAAGAAATAAAAAGCTACACTGCCTAAGTTAGGAATAAAATAATTTGTGTCAAACATATAACATGTTATAAAGACATAATAGACTCAGGTTGCTTAAATCCAAACAGTGACTGTTGGTCATTGTTTATTATGTATACTGTTTATTTGTAGTATGCTAATTTTCTCTATGCACAGAATATTCAGCTCAACATTTCAAACAGGTAATAACTACGGTGGCCGAGAGAGCGTAATGTGCTGCAATTTGAGAAAACAAGCAATTACAAAAAATTCCAGCAAATTGGCAAAACATCTTCATCCAGTTGATAGCACACGTGCTGCAAATCCTCGCAACGCAAACACATTTTTAAAAATCTCACTGCATTTTCTCACAACACTTGGAACACAACAGAAATATTTCAAGAAGACCCTGAAACAAGACGGACCGGCTGTTTAGTTTTGGTTATTTAGGCTAATAAAATACAAAAGACAAGGGAATCAGGATGTTAAAATAAGCAAACAAAAAACTCACCTTTCAAAGAACACCTGCAACTTCACTGAGCAAGAGTCACAACACAGTGGTGTACGTTTTTGGGTCCTTAAAACATTTCTGTTGTGTTCTGATGTTTTTGCAAGTATTGTGAGAAAATGCAGCACATTTTCGTAAATTGTTAGGATTGTGAAAAAATTCAGCGCGTTTTATTAATTTGTTTGTGTTGTGGGAAAATGCATCAAGTTTTATTAGTTTGTTTACGTTGTGAGAAAATGCAGCACGTTTTATTCATTTCTTTATGTAGTCAGAAAATGCAGCGCGTTTTATTAATTTGTTTGCGTTGTGGGAAAATGCAGCGTGTTTTATTCATTTCTTTGCGTTGTGGGAAAATGCAGCGCGTTTTATTAATTTGTTTACGTTGTGAGAAAATGCAGCATGTTTTATCAATTTGTTTACGTTGTGAGAAAATGCAGCATGTTTTATCAATTTGTTTACATTGTGAGAAAATGCAGCACATTTTATTAATGTGTTTGCGTTGTGAGAAAATGCAGCGCGTTTTATTAATTTGTGTTGTGAGAAAATGCAGTGCGTTTTATTAATTTGTTTGTGTTGTGGGAAAATGCAGCACATTTTATTAATTTGTTTGCGTTGTGGGAAAATGCAGTGCGTTTTATTCATTTCTTTGCGTTGTGAGAAAATGCAGCATGTTTTATCAATTTGTTTACATTGTGAGAAAATGCAGCACATTTTATTAATGTGTTTGCGTTGTGAGAAAATGCAGCACGTTTTATTAATTTGTTTGTGTTGTGGGAAAATGCAGAGCATTTTATTAATTTGTTTACGTTGTGAGAAAATGCAGCACATTTTATTAATTTGTTTACGTTGTGAGAAAATGCAGCACATTTTATTTATTTGTTTGTGTTGTGGGAAAATGCAGCGCGTTTTATTAATTTGTTTGTGTTGTGAGAAAATGCAGAACGTTTTATTAATTTGTTTACGTTGTGAGAAAATGCAGCATGTTTTATCAATTAGTTTACATTGTGAGAAATTGCAGCACAATTTATTAATGTGTTTGCGTTGTGAGAAAATGCAGCGCGTTTTATTAATTTGTGTTGTGAGAAAATGCAGTGCGTTTTATTAATTTGTTTGTGTTGTGGGAAAATGCAGCGCGTTTTATTCATTTCTTTGCGTTGTGGGAAAATGCAGCACGTTTTATTAATTTGTTTACGTTGTGAGAAAATGCAGCGCGTTTTATTAATTTGTTTACGTTGTGAGAAAATGCAGCACGTTTTATTAATTTGTTTACGTTGTGAGAAAATGCAGCATGTTTTATCAATTTGTTTACATTGTGAGAAAATGCAGCACATTTTATTAATGTGTTTGCGTTGTGAGAAAATGCAGCGCGTTTTATTAATTTGTGTTGTGAGAAAATGCAGTGCGTTTTATTAATTTGTTTGTGTTGTGGGAAAATGCAGCACATTTTATTAATTTGTTTGCGTTGTGGGAAAATGCAGTGCGTTTTATTCATTTCTTTGCGTTGTGAGAAAATGCAGCATGTTTTATCAATTTGTTTACATTGTGAGAAAATGCAGCACATTTTATTAATGTGTTTGCGTTGTGAGAAAATGCAGCACGTTTTATTAATTTGTTTGTGTTGTGGGAAAATGCAGAGCATTTTATTAATTTGTTTACGTTGTGAGAAAATGCAGCACATTTTATTAATTTGTTTACGTTGTGAGAAAATGCAGCACATTTTATTTATTTGTTTGTGTTGTGGGAAAATGCAGCGCGTTTTATTAATTTGTTTACGTTGTGAGAAAATGCAGAACGTTTTATTAATTTGTTTACGTTGTGAGAAAATGCAGCGCGTTTTATTAATTTGTTTACGTTGTGAGAAAATGCAGCATGTTTTATCAATTAGTTTACATTGTGAGAAATTGCAGCACAATTTATTAATGTGTTTGCGTTGTGAGAAAATGCAGCGCGTTTTATTAATTTGTGTTGTGAGAAAATGCAGTGCGTTTTATTAATTTGTTTGTGTTGTGGGAAAATGCAGCACGTTTTATTAATTTGTTTGCGTTGTGGGAAAATGCAGCGCGTTTTATTCATTTCTTTGCGTTGTGGGAAAATGCAGCACGTTTTATTAATTTGTTTACGTTGTGAGAAAATGCAGCGCGTTTTATTAATTTGTTTACGTTGTGAGAAAATGCAGCACGTTTTATTAATTTGTTTACGTTGTGAGAAAATGCAGCATGTTTTATCAATTTGTTTACATTGTGAGAAAATGCAGCACATTTTATTAATGTGTTTGCGTTGTGAGAAAATGCAGCACGTTTTATTAATTTGTTTGCGTTGTGAGAAAATGCAGCGCGTTTTATTAATTTGTGTTGTGAGAAAATGCAGTGCGTTTTATTAATTTGTTTGTGTTGTGGGAAAATGCAGCGCGTTTTATTAATTTGTTTGTGTTGTGGGAAAATGCAGCACGTTTTATTAATTTGTTTGCGTTGTGGGAAAATGCAGCGCGTTTTATTCATTTCTTTGCGTTGTGGGAAAATGCAGCACGTTTTATTAATTTGTTTACGTTGTGAGAAAATGCAGCGCGTTTTATTAATTTGTTTACGTTGTGAGAAAATGCAGCATGTTTTATCAATTTGTTTACATTGTGAGAAAATGCAGCGCGTTTTATTAATTTGTTTGTGTTGTGGGAAAATGCAGCACGTTTTATTAATTTGTTTGCGTTGTGGGAAAATGCAGCGCGTTTTATTCATTTCTTTGCGTTGTGGGAAAATACAGCACGTTTTATTAATTTGTTTACGTTGTGAGAAAATGCAGCGCGTTTTATTAATTTGTTTACGTTGTGAGAAAATGCAGCACGTTTTATTAATTTGTTTACGTTGTGAGAAAATGCAGCATGTTTTATCAATTTGTTTACATTGTGAGAAAATGCAGCACATTTTATTAATGTGTTTGCGTTGTGAGAAAATGCAGCACGTTTTATTAATTTGTGTTGTGAGAAAATGCAGTGCGTTTTATTAATTTGTTTGTGTTGTGGGAAAATGCAGCGCGTTTTATTAATTTGTTTGTGTTGTGGGAAAATGCAGCACGTTTTATTAATTTGTTTGCGTTGTGGGAAAATGCAGCGCGTTTTATTCATTTCTTTGCGTTGTGGGAAAATGCAGCACGTTTTATTAATTTGTTTACGTTGTGAGAAAATGCAGCGCGTTTTATTAATTTGTTTACATTGTGAGAAAATGCAGCACATTTTATTAATGTGTTTGCGTTGTGAGAAAATGCAGCACGTTTTATTAATTTGTGTTGAGAGAAAATGCAGCACGTTTTATTAATTTGTTTGTGTTGTGGGAAAATGCAGAGCATTTTATTAATTTGTTTACGTTGTGGGAAAATGCAGCGCGTTTTATTAATTTGTTTGCGTTGTGAGAAAATGCAGAACGTTTTATTAATTTGTTTGCGTTGTGGGAAAATGCAGCGCGTTTTATTCATTTCTTTGCGTTGTGAGAAAATGCAGTGCGTTTTATTCATTTATTTTTGACACGTGTGCTGTCAAACGGATGAAGATCTTTTCTTAATATGCTGGTGTTTTTTGTAATTGCATGTGTTTTCTTAAATTGCGGCACATTAAGCTTTCTCGGACACTGTAAATATCACTGTTTAACACACCCATAAAAATAAGAGCAGCATACAGCACAGGGAAAATTCAGCGTGTTTTATTAATTTGTTTGCAGTGTGAGAAAATGCAGCGCGTTTTATTCATTTCTTTGCATTGTGAAAAAATGCACCATGTTTTTTTAAAGATTTTGTTTACGTTGTGAGAAAATGCAGCGGGTTTTATTAATTTGTTTACGTTGTGGGAAAATGCAGCACGTTTTATAATTTTGTTTGTGTTGTGAGAAAATGCAGGGGGTTTTATTAATTTGTTTACGTTGTGGGAAAATGCAGCACGTTTTATTCATTTCTTTGCGTTGTGGGAAAATGCAGCACAGTTTATTAATTTGTTTACGTTGTGAGAAAATGCAGTGCATTTTGTTCATTTATTTTTGACACGTGTGCTGTCAAACGGATGAAGATCTTTTCTCAATATGCTGGTGTTTTTTTGTAATTGCATGTGTTTTCTTAAATTGCAGCACATTAAGCTTTCTCGGACACTGTAAATATCACTGTTTAACACACCCATAAAAATAAGAGCAGCATACATTTTTAAAAAAACATGATAAAAATGTCCAACAAATAATTTTTCTATTAAAATATAATTTATTTAAACAGAAATGTATTAAAACAAAAAATAAAGTAAAGGAATAGTGGCGTTAATCTTTATTTTGCTATATTTTTTATAATCAGTATCAGATGCTCAGTTTCAGATACTTTAAGAAATAACATATAATCAATTCAAATAAATTTGCTACAAACATACATTAATGGATTTCTTTAATTACTTGATCTTTTCATTTACAGCATTCTATAGATGCAGTAGCATTTCTTCATTACATTACCAAAGGTTAAGACATTTTAGATGCAAAAACTGTAAGCTAAATGTAATAGTATTAATATAATATAATACCTGGATTCATTCAAGGAATTAGAGGTCATGTGACATCACTCTACAATTAATATATGCATGCACATTATGTGATTGTTTTCATAAAATCTAAATTTTATGTCATTTACAAATCTTTTTTATGTGTTCTTTAAAATGCACTTTAGACCCCCAAAACACTATCATGAAAATGATTTGTGCTTTAATTGGACATGGTGCCGTTCATTTATTGTAAAGTATTTGATTCTGAACATAGTCACTCAAATACACACTTGCACACTTGCAGAGAAGCAGTGGTTCACACTGAAAAGATGACATAGAAGAGATATACTATATTATAATTCAAGTATAAGGAATGTGTGGATGTCTGTACACGTATGTTTGTGTGTATGAGCGTGCGAGTGTGTAAAGCAATAACAATAATAGAGAGAGAGAGGACAGAGAGAGCAGCTTAGCAAATTAACCCATTTTATTTTTTTCCACATTGTAACAGTTTTATGCCATGTGTTATTCATTTTAACACTGTTTGTATTGTTTCTACTAAGTAACAATCAGTTTCCAGTGTGGTTGTAATTTGTAATGTTACACAATTTTTTAATATATAGTCATTTGTGTGCTCTGAGTAATTTGTTTGTAATTGAGACTAATTAGCCGTAATTGATTTGATTATAATTAGTATTGTCCGTCTCTGGTCCCCAGCCTAAACGTGTCGCCGGGGAAACGAGGGGTGGCGGGTGGCTGGAGGCGGAGCTTAGGTAGGTGAGTGACACATGCAGACAGTTATCACGCAGCATGTGCTGTTTAACGAGCTACTTAGCAATGCAAATTTGCTTAATTAGCACATATGTTGTTATTTAGGTGTTCTCTATCTGAAAAAAAAATCTAATTAAAGACCATAGAGCTAGTATCTGGAGACAAGTTTGTGTGCATGTGTGTGTATGCGTATGGCTGCGTATGTAACAAAGATTAGCTTTCTATTATGTACGGCTATGAAAAAAATAAGACAACTTGATAATGGAATCATTGTATTTATTAGGTGTGGGTTTGATTAAAATGTTAATAATATTTTTATTCTATTATGGATGTGATTGCATTTTTTTTTCCAAATTTCAAATGAAAGTATTGTCATTTCTTCGATTGCATTTCTTAACTCCTAATGTCGCTAATTAACACATTCAATGCATTTTTTTCAACACATCCCATCATTTCTAAAATATCAGCCTCTAGCAAATGGTTGATATGTTCGTTTATGGTAAAAGTACCAAAATTAATGCATATACTATGAAAAATCTGAAAATATGAAGTGTAAAACCTATTTATTTTAAAAATATGTTCAAAATAAAACATTTTTGAATACTAATTGTCTTTATTTATTAAAGTATACCATAAAATATTTTAGATTCTCATTTAACATGCTTTCTTATTGGTTTTTGTTACATTCAAACCAAAATCATGCACAGTGTTTGATTTTTGACTTTAACAGTCATTATTTAAAACAGTCAAAACATGCTCAACCATTTGGTAGAGCAGGCAGTTATAGGGTTAAAAGAAATTCAGTTCAGGTCACATTAACAAATTTCTGTGTTTTTTGATTGAAAACCATAATTATATAACAAATTATAAATTATTAACGCTTCTAATGTTAGAACATGTCAATTGTGTGGTCTAAGTGAATAATTAGAAAAATTAAATAATAATATTAATAAAAGAAGAAATTGCATCGCACCATTGTAGAAGAAAAGAATACCATTACCCATCTAAATCTAAAGATTTTTCAAGTGATCTCTTAATTTTTTCATAGTATAGACCATTTTGAGGAATGTAAACAAAAGCAATGGTCCCAACGTATTTCTTGTACAATCTTTAATTTCTATAGCTTCCGAGTATCCAAAGAGAGCCACGTATTGATAAATAATGTTATAATAGCTGCTTTATCATTAAGTCATGAATAAATTGCCTCTTGTTACAGTTATGAAATGGTTTGATAGCAAGCAGGAAATGTTCATGGGCCAAAGACATGACCGCATTAAAATGGTCTATATGTATTAAGCCCAGTACTTAGCCCAGGACCATAAACTGACATATCAAGGTTGATATTTTAGAAATTAAAGGATGTGTTTAAAAACATGAATGAAATGTGTTTAAATTAAGAAATGCAATCCAAATATTTTTTTCTTGTTGGGGTAGTTAAAGGGTTAAAACAGTAAAAACATGCTCAACCATTTGGTAGCGCAGGTAGTTATAGGGTTAAGAGAAATTCAGTTCAGGTCACATTAACAAATTTCTGTGTTTTTTTTCTAAATCCAGAGATTCTTCAAGTGATCTCTAAATTTTTTCATAGCTCTATGTAAAGATATTCATTATCATACACACATTTTAATCATTTCCTGCTGTATGCTTGCATTAGCTCTAGAATTCTAGACAATAACAGCCATAAATGATTCTGCTTGTGTCCTTGTTCTCTCTCTTTCTACACCCCCGCCAATCTCTCTCTCTCTCTCTCTCTCTCTCTCGACCCCCTGTGTCTCTGTTTACATCAACTCTCTCTCCCTCGCTCTCTCTCTTTCTCCTTCTCTCTGTCTGTATGTTGCTGTAGGATGTGATGGTGGTAGGGGAGCCCTCTCTAATGGGAGGGGAGTTGGGTGACGTGGACGAGCGTTTGATCACACGCCTAGAGAACGAACAATATGACCCCGTCAACGGTCTCCATGACGACGGTCTCCATGACTACACCAACTCACCCACACTTGGAAACGGCGGCTCCTGGAACGGTCAGCACCCTAGCAACCAGGACAGTAAGCCTGATACCATGGCAACGCAGCAGCTGGAGTAATGCGATCTGACAGTGGGTTGCTATGGCAACGGTTCTGCCAAGGGATGGGGGTATGTTCAACTGTAAAGGAGAAGCTGCAGGAGAGAAGGTGTGTGCGTGTGTGAGTGTGTGTGTGCGTGTGCATGCTTGCGTTTATGTTGATGTGACATGTTTTTCCATACTTGAGACATACAGCTTCAACCATTTACAACCCAAATTCTGAAAAGCTGATAGATTTTGTCAAATGCAGTGAAATGGAGAAACCGATTTGTTCATTCTTTTTAACCAGAAAAGATTTTCTCAGACAAATGTAAATGTATTTTGCTGATTTATCCTCCTGAGACCCAAAGAAAATCTTTTTCTTTTTTTTCTGTGATTTGCTACATCCTTTGGGTTAAAAAAAATCCAAACTTTAGAGTTTTTACATTTTGTTTTTATTTTTAATTTTACAGCATGTAAAATTACGGGACCATTTTAGTTCGAAACGACCGCCAAACTTATATATGGCTGTAATTGGATGTTGATGCAATATTAATGTAACAAAAACTAAACAAAAGCCATTTTTTCTTTCGTATTGAAATTCCTGGAATAGTTTAGTCTGAAAGAAAGCCGAACCCAAAAAAAAAAAAAAAAAAGAAGTGATGTTAATCAGCGCCTAGAGTGCCTAGACTGCAGCTCTGCACAAGACGTTTGACCAGAGGAGAAATGGTTCCCAACTATGGTTCCTCACCACTTACGCCACTGGCTTGCATGTTTTGGGATCTGTAGAGCTGCGCATCAATAAATTTGCTCTTCAGTGTGTGGACTCTCAGAAGTGATTATTAAACCACACTCAACTGAGCTAAACTGAACTAAACTTAAACACTGAAAACTAAACTACACTGTTCCAATTTACTATGATCTTTTATGTGAAGCTGCTTTGACACAATCTACATTGTAAAAGCGCTAAAGAAATAAAGGTGAATTGAATTGAATGTTAATCCAAAACAAATTTAACATAAAAGCGATTTAATATTGATTGTCATTCTCTAATTGTCTCTAATTCTCTAATTGTCTGATTATCAGACTCTACTGTAAGTCAGAGTCTTCCTCAACTATCTTATAAAGAATCCTCTCTGGTTCAGTTCCGCCCCCTACAACATGCAGTCTTTAATTACGTTAAGATGGTCCTGGTGTCTACTATAGTGGACATTTAAAAAATGATGGTATTTTGAAACACAAACAAGTTAACAGGTTTGAAAGCTAAATGTATTGTTCCTGACACTTCAATTAACAAATATATATGTAATAATAATAATAGTATAAAAACATTTAAAATGCTAAATTTTACATACCTCTCTCCTTCCCATAAAATGTGCTTGTTTGTACGCCGGCCATATTGGATGCAGCGTAAGAAGTGGTTCCTGGCATGCCAGTCAATCAAATGACATATCACTAGAAAGCCCAGGATGTCCTCTGAACAGTACAACAGGACTTGACAAGAGTAGCTCAAAGAAAATTTATGAAAACACAATGTCCACTACAGAGGACACAAGTGAATGGGCGAGGTCTCAGGAGGATATAGCAAAAATTTGATTTTAATGGCTGCAAAAATTTTGTGAAATAGGCAAAAGGTTATAGAATATCCAAATGATACAGTCAATGACAAACTGGAGACCTGTTAATTCATGATAGTTTATGTTTGAGTATAGACCGTTTTGAGGGATGTAAACAAAAACAATGGTCCCAACATATTTCCTGTTTTACAGTTTTAATTTCTAAAACCTCAGAGAATTCAAAAAGAGCCACATATTGATAAATAACGTTATGATAGCTGTTTTAATATTAAGTTATGATTAAATTGCTTCTTGTTACAGTTATGAAATAGTTTGATGACAAGCAGGATATGTTCATTGGTCAATGACATCACCAAAAATCACATGTAGTTACATTCACTTAGTAAAAGCACCATCACTTAACTCGGTCTGCCACTGCATCAAGAAATCCTTAAAGTAACGTAAATCTTTGTTATTCAAAGTGAAAGCTATTGGTCAGTTCTGTGCAGTGTTCTGCAGGCCAGAACTCATAGGCATGGGCCGGTATAAGATTCTGACGGTATGAAAACCTTCGATAAAAATATCATGGTTTGACGGTATAGTGATTACTGCTCTGAAATATATTCTTTTTAAATGTCTGGGTAAAAAACAACAACTTTTTCCCCCATTGAACACAGTATATTTTATTTTGAGAAACATTTATAATATTTTGGAGTAGTAAACATGTCAGACTAAATTATTCAAATAAACATTCTTCTGCTGTCTTCATTACTTTCATTACTTCATTACTTTGCTATTTAAAACGGCATCTTTTGATCTCTTTTCTGCTGGAGATACTGTTGTCCTAAAAACAACAAACAAACCAAAAAAAAAATTTACATTTTTTTTTACATATACCTTAGGAGCGGTATAGCAGAAAATGTTGACGGTTTTAGAACCTTGACTTTTCCAAACCACAGTATACCTTGAAAATTGTTATCATCCCATGCCTACTTGTATCAGAGTCAAAACACAGTGGACATGTGTGCTGGGGTCAGATAAGTCCTTATTTCAACTTGTTTCTGGGGAAAAAACTGACGATGAGTTCTCAAACACTAAATGGAGCATCCAGACTTTAATGAGTGACAGATGAAAAAGCAAATGTCTGTCATGGTATGAAGAGCAGCAGAGCATTGGCACGGGTGACTGTGCCACAGTAATATTGAAATGGAGGCATATGTTGGAATAGCACAGAGAGCCATAAAAGGGATAGTTCACCCAAAAATGAATTTACTCACCAAACATATTTTCCTTCAGTACACTCTCAGAAATAATGGTACAAAATCTGTCACTGGGGCGGTACCTTTTTAAAAGGTAGATTTTTGTTCCTAAACGCTCCTTAAAAAGTACATATTAATACCTACAACGTACAAATGTGTACCTCACAGTAACAACCTTAAAAGTACAAAAGTGTACCATAAAGGTACCAATGTCCACCAGTATGGTACAGAAAAATAAAGGTACAAATTGCCTTCGCAGTAGCTGGTCCTAGGTTGTGGAATGCTCTGCCCCTCTGTATTAGATCTGTTTCATCTCTGTCTGTTTTTAAATCTAGGTTGAAAACTTACCTCCTTGATTTGGCATTTTATCAATGAAAAATGTCAATTTTAACTACAATTATATATTTTTCTTTGTTGTGATTTATATTGTGCAGCACATTGGTCAACCTCTGGTTGTGTTTAATAGTGCTATGTAAATAAAATTGGCATTGACAAAATCTGTCAGATTTTGTACCTTTATTTTTGAGAGTGTACAGAGGATATTTAGCCAAATGTATGGTCCAAAGTGATTCATATAATGGCAGTCAATGGTTACCAGTTTTTTAGATTAAAAATAAACACAAACAAGTCCAAATCAGTAAGCATGGCTCCTGATGGTAAACTGAGGTCATATGAAGTGAAACAATCAATTATGTACAGTATTATTAGCTTTAATTCTTTAATTTAATTCTCGGCGCATTGGTTTGGACTTGTTTGTATGAGTTTATTTTTAATCTAAAAATTGGGTGACCATTGACTTGCATTATACAAAGCACTGAGGACCACAGATTCAGCTAAAAATCTTCTTTAATGTTTTACTGAAGGAAAAAGTCACCAACGTCTTGGATGAGTTGATGTAAATGTATGTAAATCAACTGTAAACTTTCATTTTTGCGGAAACCATGCCTTTTAAGACGACATTTTTAATCAATTTGTTGGAACATGAAGGAATTTAGTTAACTTATTAGTTTCTACAAATTTAGATGAACTGAACTTAAAACATTTGACTTGTTCCAAAAACTCAAGAATTGTGTTGTTTCAGCTCATTTTTAAATCAGTAGTTTGAACAATCAGCAAATGTCATTTTTTGAGAGTTCAATTTTCAATTTTCTGCATGTGATTGACACCATGTTGCACCATGTTAAACTTGTCCCCTCTGTCCCAAATTATTTGGAGTGTGGTGCAGCCATCTTTAAACAAAGTAAAACAGGTTAAAGAGAATTAAAAGGTCAAATTTGTTATTGTTTTATTGCATTTTACAAACTATTTCAGAGTTGATGTTGTAGTTTAAGTATTCAGTAAGAAAGAAAAAAAGCCTAAAAACAAATACTGCAAGCCTTGTAAATACACAGATCTATCAGTTCATTTCATATCTGAATTTTTCAGCCCTTTTTTAAAGCTTGGTGGATGTCTCGGCTTCATTCTGTACCGTACTGTTTGGTTTCCTTACAACTTAATGAAAAAAGGTCCCATTGTGAACGCTATTCCGTAAACGCAGATATCTTTATTGCTATAAAGTTTAATGCATAATGTAAAACACATGCAGGTTTGTGCTGTTAGTTGTGTATTTTATGTATTGTTTTCAATAATTTGCATTAATAAAATGTGTTTGGTTATGAGATCATATCTGTTTTGTTATTACAATTGTTATGCATTTAAATAATAAGTAAGGGAAACTTTTTTTATGTCACAGAAAAAACTCTTATATCAAAGACTTTTGCCTCAGTAGGATGCCATTTTTCCAACTAAAAGAGATGCTGAGTGGGGCAGGGTTTTATTTTTTTGCTCCTCCTCTCATCTTTTCCTCACAGCAAACTAACGATAAGAGCAACACGAAACTGACGTCATCAGATGGACTGCAGAGTATGAAAAATTGGCCAAAATGTTTTGTTGATGTTGATGTGCAACTCAATAAAATATATCTTTTAAATGTTAAATATATTCTATTTCAATTTTCATTAATTTCAAAATGTATTTCAGGGTCAATAAATAAATACATAAAAAATAAATGTATATATTTATTTATGAATCTGAATAACAATTTAATTGAATAAATTTTTAATAAAATTTTCAAAACAATTCACAGCACATAAAAACATGAATTTGTAAAAAATGTTTCTATGTTATGTTTATAGTATATCTTTTAAAAATGCATTATATTGCATTATATTTCCAGGCAATATATTTCTGGCAATTTAGTTTGTATTAAAAAATGCATTTGTATGTATGGAACAGTATTGCTTTTAATGAACCTGAACGTTAAATAAACCTTTAAAATGTGCTTAAACTGTTAAAATGAGGATGTAAATTAATAGACAAAATTATTTAGAAAAAAATATTTATTTATTAAATATTTAACTACATAATAAAAATGGGTTTTACACGTCGAAAGCACAGCAACCCAATATTGGGAAATAAAATTTTTAATCTATTCCCCCCTCTAGTGGTCAAACGTGGTACGTGTGGATGGTAATGGCAATGCACTGTACACACACACACACACACACACACACGCACGCACGCACGCGCACGCACGCACAGACACACACACACACACACACACACACACAAATGAAAATTACTTAATCGCTTACCCTCCCTCGTGTGGTTTTAAACCTATAGGCTGCATATACCCTGTATGGTTCAAGTGACTCATTTCCAATTTTTTTTTCTCCCATGTGGCACAGATTAGATTTGTACCATGTACAGTTGAAGTCAGAATTATTAGCCCCCTTTTGAATTATTTTTCTTTTTTAAATATTTCCCAAATTATGTATAACAGAGCAAGGTAATTTTCACAGTATGACTGATAATAATTTTTCTTCCGGAGAAAGTCTTATTTGTTTTATTTCGGCTAGAATAAAAGCAGCTTTTAATTTTGTTATAAAAATTTTAAGGTCAAAACTAAGAGCCCCTTTAAACTATATATTTTTTGGATAGTCTACAGAAAAAACCATTGTTATATAATAACTTGCCTAATTACCCTAACCTGCCTAGTTAACCTAATTAACCTAGTTAAGCCTTTAAATGTCACTTTAAGCTGTATAGAAGTGTCTTGAAAATATCTAGTCAAATATTATTCACTGTCATCATGGCAAAGATAAAAGAAATCAGTTATAAGAAATGAGTTATTTAAACTATTATGTCTAGAAATGTGTTGAAAAAAAATCTTCTTTCCGTTAAACAGAAATTGGGGGAAAAAAATTCTCTTTTTATTTCTCTTTTGCCCTTTTTTTTCCCCTGGTCATTGTGCCTTGTCATTGTGTGCAGTGTAAATACAGACAATCGGATACAAGTCACTTTTAAAAGATGATGTAAGCGGGTCATCAAAAAATTGGATACAGTCACAAAATCTGAATTGACCATCAAGATCTGCAATGTAAATGTGGCCTATGTGTATCTTTCTTCTGTTGAACACAAAAGAAGCTATTTTGAAGAATGGTGGTTACTGGCACCAACTGACTTCCATACTGTAGCAATGAAAAAAAAAATTATCGAGGTCAATGGATGTCAGCTACCAGCATTTTTCAAAATAGCTTCTTTTGTGTTCAACAGGAGAAATAAACTCATAAAGGTTTTGAACAAGTGAAGGGAGAATAAATGATGACATTGTCTTTTAAAGACTGTGTCTATCAGTGTCATCCGTAATCAGTATCAAGACTATAAGTTTTATGTTGGTTTTCCATTTGATGCAGTTTTATCACTTCTGTACAATGTGTTTTTAGTTTCACATTGTGCTTCCATATTGTAAATGGCAAAGCAAAGCTGACAATCAGTGGATATTTTCTTCGGTTTCATAGGTTCAGCTATAGGTATCGCAATACAGCAGGAGTGAAACTGACAAATGGAATTGTATAGTTTTTAACTTTGACTTTTTTTTTAGCAAAAGTTAAAAGACAAGCTTTTTAAAAAAAAAATTTGACGAGACGTAAAATATTTTAATTGACAAATGAATGAGTAAATATATACAAAACTATAATGTAATATAATATAATATAAATAATATTAAATCTTTATAAAACATTGACTTACATTGTCTTTGGCATATACATTATATATATAAATAAATCATATTATTGGACAGATTTAAGAAAATATCTTGTATTAGGATGAGACTAAAACACTGTTGAAGATTTTCTTTTTCGTTTATGAACTCTACCAGCTGCATTATGGGAATTGTAGTCATGTGCAGTGACGTACGCCGTGACGCCTGAATGTTGTGTCTGCGGGGAAGATGGCGGACTCGGTAGCGGCTGGGCTCGGGGACGAAAACGAGACTGAAAATGAGGACAAGGAGAAGGAGAAGCGACACTTTAGCGGCGTCAAAAAGATGGAGAAACAAACCGCTGCTTCTGACGTCACAGAAACGCTGGGATTTTACGAGAGGAAGGCGAAATGCAAAGACAGAAAAAGCAATGTGTCAGGTAAGAGTGACAGACAGCGGCTCTGAGCCCTCAAACCCCACACACTGTTTCTCAGCCTCGTGAGTTGTTTACATAGCGTGTATGGGCAACATAATAAGTACGTTAAGGATTTCAATGTGCGATTTAAACGTTACAAGAAGCCAACTAATGTCTCGGTAAGCAGCTTATTTAAATGCGTGTTTTGACACAGACACGCATAAAGCTCAAGGCATCAATAAACGTTACTGTCTGAAGCATCTTCAGCCGCCGGAGCGTATTTACCTTTAACGAGATCAGATAGTTTGGCATCCGTGGCTTTATTTAAGGTAATGTAAATACCAGTGTGGATCATGTGACATTCAGCCGCTTGTATAATGCGACTAACTTTAGAAGCATGAGGATCAAGATAGCTGATCAGGTGTAACGTAAAAGATGTAACGTAAATAAAGACCTAAGCTCAGCTTCTTCCGCCGAACATTTTGCATTTAGATAGATTGGTTTAATGTTCACACATTCAGAATTTCTCATTAATAATATAATTTCATAAAAGTGTTCTTTGCAAAATCTAAATGGTGAAATCATAATAGCAGACAATGACTATCAAAGTACCACACTGTTTACAGTCAGATAAATACTGCCTAGTGCAGACATTGAGGTAATTATGCTGCAAGTGTTGAGGTTAAAGCTGGTGTGTCGCCATAGATGTGTTTACTCAAGGTTGCTTAGGAACAGTTTTTCTATTATCATTATGTAATGCAATAATATGTACATTTAGAAATACAATAAAACGTTGATTTTAATTTTAAATCCTTTATTATATGTGAATAATCACTGATATGATAATGAGCTTTGGCTGAGGTAAGTACACACTAAAAATAAAATGTAAAGATCTCTTTTAATCTGGGGTGCCCAAACTTTTTCTTATGAAGAGCCAAAAACCAAACTTTATTGAGGCTTGTGGGCCGAAGTTAAACATAGTTGCCATGGCTAATTTCCTAATTTATTTAATAGTGTTTAAAAATGACTAGAAAACATTGCTTTATATTATTTAACACAGTATTTTTTTTACATTTTAATATGAATTTATTACATTAAAAACAAAACAATCTAATTTATAACAAACTAATTTATCGCCAATGTCTTCTACATTGTACTATATCCATTGAGTGACAGTATTTACATTTAAAAAATTCTGATTCATTTACACCGTAGGTCTCAAACTCAATTCCTGGAGGGCCGCAGCTCTGCACAGTTTTGCTCCAACCCTGATCAAACACAGCTGATCCAACTAATGAAAGTTTTCATGAAGCTGCGGTCACACTAGAGTTTGTGTGTGCGAAATTCTGTCGTACGGCGCTGCGAAAAGGGGCGGGATTAAACAAGATTATTAGACATTAAAAAAGCGAGCGATTGCTCCATGTTTTAAATTTCTGTCCAGAGAGGTCATGTTTTGATCATCGATTGGTCTCACGCAGTCAAGTGATGCGATTTCACAGGTCAGAGTTCACCAAGCTTAAACTTTGCACCGCAGTGAACTTCGAAATTTAACGCATGACCCTGCCTTTTTGGTCAAAGCATTTGCGTGCGTTTGAATGACAGTCTATGGGGAGAAAAGTCCAGTGTGACCACAGCTTGACTCTACTGAACATCTTGATTATTCGGATCAGCTGTGTTTGAGCAGGGTTTGAGCAAAACTGTGCAGAGCTGCGGCCCTCCAGGAATTGAGGTTGAGACCTATGATTTACAACATTTAATTGAAACATTCAATTTGAGTACATTTTTTTGTAGTTCAGCAATAAAATGCAAAAAAGTTTATGTCAAATTAGAAACGACAATCTCTGTGTTAAAGGCATTTCCCTCCTTCTCCATCATTCTCACTCTCCTCTCAGATGGGATGGCGGGCCAAATCAAAGGTTACAATGGGCCAACTTTGCATCTCTGCATTAAAGGAACAGTACACCCCACAATGAAAGTTTACTCCACCCCAAGTGTTTCCAAACTTTTATGGGTTTCTTTATTCTGTGGAACACGAATGAATATATGTTTAAGAAACCTGAAAAATTTAGCTTTTTTCAAAATATCTTGTTTTTTGTTCAACAGAAGAAAGAAAGTCAAACTGGGGTCCGTTCTTCATACCTCGCTTAAGTGATTAAAATGATTTGACAGATGCCGAATCTTTTAATCTCAAAAACTGATCTCTGGCTAATTTGGTTCTTCAATCAAGTCTGTGAACCAGATTAAAATGTCTAGATGAACTGATCTGTGATCGCCTCGTGTGTTGTGAAGAACAGATCTATCGATCCTCAAAATCATGATTAGCATTGTAGCGATTGGCTGACGGCACAGCAGCATAATGACATCATCCAATTAATGTTCAATTATCCATGTGAGCAACATTACATAAAATTCATAGTAAACTGTTTATTAAATATGATACACAATAACTTTACATATTTGGTGTGGGATGCAGGTTTTACACTTTCATGTGCCAGGAGTATTTAGCAATTTATTTAGTTTTACATTTAGAGCAGATTTTCTTTATAGCCTAGGCATATTCAACTTTCTTAATCAACATGAGGAATTTTTAAATAAATTTTGCATCAAAAAAGCATTTTGATATTGGCGAAAGTGTCTGCAAAGCATCAAATCACTGTCATATTAGCTGTCAAACTGTGCATGACCACAAAAATTTATATTGCTTAAAAAAACTGTTGAATATTGTGCATGTCTATTATTATACACAAGATGTACTAAAAGCTGGTTCCTTAAAATAGTACACCTTTGTATCTGAAAAGTCCATAATAATAAATGTTCTCTTTGAACCTCTTGGAGAGAACCACCCCGTGATATATTTTTGAAACTTATTTATTTATTTATTTTTTTTATAACTATTTAACGTAACTATTTTCGGAAGTCTACCGTATATAACTACTATAAGAAGATATCAGAATTCGGTAGGCTTTCAATATTACCTTTGCTTGAAAAGACCCATTCTAATCCTGTTTATATGAAATAAGCCTGCTCCCAAGCAGGTTTGAGCTACTAGACCTGTTACTATGACAACAATTCTCGGATGAGTTTTGAAGAACGAAGCGATCCTGAATCATATCAAAAATTTTGTCAATAACCAAATCCAGCATATTGAGTAATCCACATATGAAGAACGAACCCCTGGATTCCAACATGTAAACAATGACAGAATTTTCAGTTTTGGGAAAACTATCCTTTTAGCTATATCTACTTGCATTAATAATAGTGCATTTTATTAGCTGATTAATGTTAGTTGGTAGCAGTTCATTTATTCATTCATTCATTCATTCATTTTCTTCCGCCTGGTAGCAGAATTTTCAATTAGATCAACATATAAGGTCTTGAGATCTGAAAATATGCAATAATCTAAGAACTGCTAATCATATACATAAAATAAAATAAAATGATCCTTAATGTTTATATTTATCGATATTGAACACAGTCTGCAAACATTCATAAGACAGAATAGATGATGGGACTGTGGCAAATCCTGCAGTGGTTTAGTGTGAGTATTTTATTGTGAGGTTACACGAAGATAATGCTACTAAAGTTACAGAGGCTTTCGTTTTACACAAAACAGATGCAAAGGTTTTCCAGCCTATGGATGACGAGGGAACTACAGTGATAATGAAAACCTAATAAATAATTTTTTACCAACGTGAGAAATTTTAACTTGTAATAAATTAAGTGATTAAAATATTAACGCTATCTTCAAATGTATATTTTACATGACAAGGTTGTTGAAAAAAAAGTAACAGAAACACAGAGTTAGAACACAGAACATTTTATGACCCATGTCAAAAAATCAAACTCATGCATTGTTAAATTATTTCAAAGAATAAATGAATCTTCTTACAGTATAAATATTTTGCTAACACTTTAGAATAATGGTCCATTAGTTCATGTTAGTTAACATATTTACTAACATTAAGTTTGAACAACCTTGTAAAGCTTTTATTAATCTTAGTTCAACAGTAAACATATTAATTAGTGGACTATTATTTTAAAGTGTTACCAATATTTTACGTTAAATAGGTTTATTGAAAAAAGTCACAGAAACACAGAGTTAGAACACGGAACATTTTATGACCCACGTCAGAAAATCAAACTTATGCATTGTTAAATTATTTCAGTTAATAAATTAATCTTCTTATAAATATTTTGGTAACACTTTAAAACAATGGTCCATTAGTTGATTTTAGTTAATGTATTTACTAACATTAATTATGAATAATTTTGTAAAAGGTTAATTAATCGTAGTTCAAGAGTGAATATATTAATTAACGGATCATCAAATAAGTTTGTTTAACCCCTTCAGATCCGAATTATGTTCCAAGTTTCAGAAAAATGTAAAAGCAGGTTCTTGTGGGTCCTATAAATGAGACCAAATTATAATAATAAAAATTCAACACCCTTTAAGTATATATTTTTTGTCCATTTCAATGAACATTAGCTGAAAACAGTTGTACTTCCTGAACATTATACCAATATAAAATACAAAAAAATTTCATGATTGCTGGCATAATATTAAAATTTATTTTCAAAATCACAAACATTAACGTTGTATCATTTTTACTTTAATTGTGAGGTTTTTGTTGTATAGATTGCACCTGGTTTACAACAAACTTTATTTTCATCTTCCTCATCACTCCACATGTCCATATATTTTCATCTGCTATATTCTTAAGAACTTCAAGATCTGGATATTCTGCATATGAAATTGTTTTAGCAAAGAATTAGTACATTGATATAGTTTTTTATAATAATAAAAAAGTGCAATCAGTATTACTGGAGATTTAATTTCACTAACAGATTGTGAACCCATTGCACATCCTAATGGACAGACATATTTAAAAAAAATCCTAATCTAAAGCTTGCAAAAAGAAGTAACAGAAACGCTTAGCTTAGAACACAGAACATTTTATGACCCACTGAAAATTGACCATGTTATTCATTGTTATATTATTTCAATAATAAATTAATCTTCAAATAAATATTTACATCAAATGTTTCTTCCAAAAACAAAAAGGTAACAAGACAGACAGAGGTAACACAGAGTTAGAACACAGAACGCAAGAGACCAAAGTTTATCCAAACAACCTCATCAACCTTTTAAATGGACAAAATATGTTAGAGAGGGCCTGTTTTTCTTTTGCTGAAGGCCTTGTGGTCAAATGCTTTTATAGGCTTTTAGTGTCATGAGCTCCGATAATAAAATAAAAGATTTGCTACTTATGTTTATTGAATGATGCATGATTTTAAGCATTTTGTCATACAACTCGAATACAGGGCGCTTGCACGCACAGGAGATGTTGTTTTCTCTCTGACTCTCTCACTCTTTTGCTCCACACTGATTGTTTGTTTTCCCTTTCACTGTGTTCATCCTCTAGTTTATCCTTCTCTGTTACTGTTAAAAATAGAAAGGACTGTGTGTTAAGCACAAAACACATTTGCAGTGTGAGCTGTTCAACTCGGGACACTTTCTTGCTCTTATCGCCACACGATTGGCCTTAGGTCAACATAAACATGCTCTAAAACAGACTAGCACTTTCTGTCCCATGAACAGAACATTCGTCACTGCTCTACTCTGTTGTAAATCAAGTGCATTACTAAAGTATTACAGATGAAGACAAAATTATTAGTGTAGAACACTCAAAAAGAACTTTTGCTTTTTTTCATCCTACTTATTTAAAATGAGCTGAAACAACACTAATATTGTTTTATTGTTAATATTGTTTTTTATGTTTTAAATCGATTAAATCGATTGTGTGGAACCCAGCAGTTTTTGCAGTGAATAAAATTTTCATTCTTTTTCAAACATTTTCCAAGTGATCTTTAACAGAGCAAGAATATTTCCTATTATATTTTTCTTTTGGAGGATGTCTTATTTATTTTAGTCTGGCTGGAATTACCCATTTAGTTAAAACAGATCTTGCAAAGTTTTCCTTAATTTTATAACTTGAAGTTAGAAAAATTTAATAAATGGCAGTTTATCAAAGGATATTGCCATATTTTTAAAATCACAATAACCATTGTAAAGTGACAGAAGTATCTTGATAATTATCATATCATGTCAGCGTCAATAACCTAGTGGAACCATAGTCTGTAAAAGATATGGACATAGTATCTGTGACTGCACCCATAGGTTTCTGAAGAGCGCAAATGAAGCTACAAGTAGACTTGGCCAACCATTGCCATTTTGTTTGCGTGTTATCACACCCACCGGGGGTGACTAAATAAGGGAAAAGAGGTGGAGCGTCAGTGGAGCTACAAACGCCTGCTAGCATTTTGCTTAGACAGGCTTTTCTTTGGAAGAAAGAAACGCTTAATACTTCATTACCTGCGATCCGTTTGTGCTTGGTTGTATACTATAAAGTGTTTAATCTTTTAAAAACACTGTTGTAATACATTGAGCCACTAAGAATTGTTCTTATGATGTTTTTCTACAGGAGGAAAATGCAAATAACTTTCAAATACTTTAGATATAGTCTGTGTTTGTGAATGCAAGGCTATTCGTGAAATCCAGGCATAAAACTGTATGACAACTTTTCAGATGACTGTTTTATAGCCTACAGCTATTTTATCTGTCAGATTATGGAGTGCATTCACATTCTCAAGAAAATTAGAAATGATAAATGATCTTTAATAAAACAAATACATTTATAGAGATGGTATACAAGTACATAATTTCACCTGGGAAATGGAGGCCACTTGAATGGTTTGTGAACAAAATTAAGTGCACAGCATGCCATGTCATCTGATAATTTTAGTAAATAATTCCAAAAGGCAATTTACTGTAAAGCCACGTAAAACAAAACAAAAAGACGATGTATATACCGACTTCAGCGGCTAATCAGCCGGAATCAGCTGAGGTGACGAGACAGCGAGCAGCAAGACCTAGCTGTCACTCAAGTGGCCACACCCTTAATTATGCAGACTTAATAAAACTTAATACAAATTAAACGGATAAGTTCTAAAAAAATTCAACCCCTCACAGTTGTCATGAAGGGTAATATTAGCTATATGCACCAAAACCATCTTTTGTACCAGGCTGTGAACATGTTTTTATCAGCTGTAAAATTGGCCATTTTAACAGTGGGGTCAATAGAAATTTGCTCTATTATGGACCCAGAACCAAATTTCATGCAGTGTTATTCCTGGATTTCATAAATAACCTTGCATTTACTAACATAGACTATATTTGAAGTATTTGGAAGTAATTCGCATTTTCCTTCTGTAGAAAATGTCATCAGAACAATTCTTAGTGGCTCAGTGTACTGTATTACAACAGTGTTTTTAAAAGATTAAACACTTCATTGATATAGTATACAACCAAGCACATGTGGTCAGAACACAAACGAGTCGCAGGTAATGAAGTATTAAGCGTTTCTCCCAAAGAAAAGTTGGTCTAAGCAAAATGCTAGCAGGCATCTGTAGCTCTGCTCCCGCTCCGTCTCTTTGCCCTTATTTGGTATCCCCCGGTCGGTGAGATGACGCGTGAACAAAATGGCGACGGATGGCCAAGCCTACTTGTAGCTTCTTTTGCGTTATTCAGAAACCTGTGGGTGACGTCACAGATACTATGTCCATATCTTTTAGTCTATGATTGATATAAATGTATCTTGTACATTACATATGCATGAGTGCAAGTGGCCTAAAGTGTCAAATTACAAATACTCAAAGTACTGTAATTTAGCAATTCAGGAATTAGCAAATCAGGAATTGTACTTTATTAAATAGTAAAAAAAATGCATTTATGTTTACTTTAGTCCATTTTTTAGCTATATCAGAACTTTTACTGGACTATTATAATAATATAAAATAATGCACAGTGATTGACTATGTAGAATAAGAATCAGTCTTGTTATTCCCTTCCAATCAATTTGCACAGAATAATTCATCCAAGTGGAAACTGGAGATTATGGTATTGACTGCTACATTTGCAGTGCATGCTTTAAGTGTTTGGCTAATGAACACATTAGGTCAGCTGGTCAGTCAGGAGCGCTTTGGGCTTTTTGGAAGGAGGGACTTGTAGAAGCTACAACTCAAATTTCAGCATCTCAGACACACTGGGAATTGAGGTGCTTCAGTAATTTACATTCTAACGTATTCTAATAATTTTTCATAGTATTATCACAAACTAAATTTCAAAACCTAAATTAGGTTGCCTTGTAACTTTCTGTGATTTTTCTAAAGATCTAAATGGAGTTATTTTGTGCATATGTGAGAAATAGATGTTGTTACATTCGTTTATTCATCCTCCTTTTACATTTTGAACTTCCATCTTTTACATGTGTGATGCGCAGGATAGTTGCAATAATGAGTAAAGTGGTGTCATTTTGCTTTACTATACGTTGATGTGTATGTTTATTTGTATGTTTGTGTGCAGATCTCTCTCTGGTGAGGTTTATTAGTGCTGAGTTGACTAGAGGATATTTTCTGGAACACAATGAGGCCAAATACACAGAGCGGAGAGAGAGAGTCTACACCTGCCTGCGTATACCAAAAGAACTGGAGAAGGTACAGTACCAAACACAGCTGCACAACTATACAATTAATACACAATAAATGCACATGCCGTCTCAGTACAGTGTCAGTCATCACACTGTGAGTAAAGGTTGATTTATTCGCCACCAAATTGAATGACAAAGGTATATGTTTACATTATTAGTTATAAAATATTATTCATATATTTCTATTTGCAAAAAAGGTATTTCAAAATCACTGTACTACAGAGACCCGAAAGGGATGTGATGGTGGAGAAAAAAAAGGGTGGGAGAAAGCTGTTGTTCAACAAACACCACTTCATACATGACATCCCTCACGTTTTTGCCGGGATTCCCCGTATTTTACCGTTATATCCTATTATTAGGTATTTTCCAATATTTCAGTCATATTTTTAATTTTGAAAGCATGCTGTAATTAATATAACAATGTCTGAATTCACTTTCTTTCCATTAAAGCTGTGCGTAGATTAGCGCCCCTCATATGCAACCTCTGAATCAGTGAATGCATGTATAAGCGCTGACTGACAGACGCGCTCCATATGATAAATTTAATAAATTTCGCGCTCCGTATTTGATTTCATGTCATGTAATTTGTGGATCTCTTTGTATAAAAAAAAAAAAACACCATGTAAAATATGCCTGAATTATACTGGGAAAGTATGTGATATCCGATATTGTTGTTGAGTGTTATGATAACGATATAACTAACTTTAAAAAAATATATTTTATATCAACATTTTTAAAATATATATATTTATGTATTGATCATACTAAAATATAAAACAGGTTATAGATGTTTTTGCTAAACTAATTAAATCTAAAAAAAGAGTGCAATTTAAAACACCATGAATGACTGAAAACCGGAAGTGGATATACTGATTCTTATTGCCTGTTTGTCATTTATATCTCTTGTCTTTCAGCATTAGTATTTATTTTCAGTTCTAGGTTCAGCTAACATCACCTACTAGAGAAGTGGGGATCAAGATAGTAAAGGCTCCATCTGATTTGCTCTAATTTAAAATAAAGTAAATTTATTGCCCTTCTCTGCGATATAGATATTGCGTGTACTATTATCGCGTTAATGATCATTTTTGTATACACAGTTGAAGTCAGAATTATTAGCCCCCCTTTGATTTTTTTTTTTCTTTTTTAAATATTTCCAAATGATGTTTAACAGAGCAAGGAAATTTTCACAGTATGTCTGATAATATTTTTTTCTTCTGGAGAAAGTCTTACTTGTTGTGTTTCGGCTAGAATAAAAGCTGTTTTTAACACCATTTTAAGGTCAAAATTATTAGCCCCTTTAAGCTATATATATTTTTCGATAGTCTACAGAACAAACCATCATTATATAGTAACTTGCCTAATTACCCTAACCTGCCTAGTTAACCTAATTAACCTAGTTAAGCCTTTAAATGTCACTTAGAGCTGTGTAGAAGTGTCTTGAAAAATATCTAGTCAAATATTATTTACTGTCATCATGGCAAAGATAAAATAATTAGAAATGAGTTATTAAAACTATTATGTTTAGAAATGTGTTTTAAAAAATCTTCTCTCCGTTAAACAGAAATTGGGGAAAAAATAGACAGTTTATAAAGTACTATTTTCTGTCTTTTAGTAGAGATATTATATGAGAGACTGGCTTTTTTACCAAATAAGTGGATCTAATTAGATTTGCATTGTAAACATTAAAAATGAAGTTAAAAAAGGTATTCTTTTTTTATTTAATGTTTTTAGTCATGATAATCTCAAAATCTAGTAAATCTACAGATTTTTTTACCAAATTCTCTGCCTCAGTAAACTGTGGCCCTAATAATGACCCAGATTTCAGTCTATTATTTCCTCAAAACTGTTAAATAGTTTCTGAATACTTGGAATGTGCTTTTTTTTTTACTTTTGAAACTTTTGTGATATATTCATATTAGCTATGCCGGATCCAATTTGGTCTGTGATATGTTTTTCTCTATCTCTCTCTGTGTCTGTAGCTGATGATCTTTGGCTATTTCCTCTGTCTGGATGTGTTTCTGTACGTGTTCACTCTGTTGCCCCTCAGAGTGCTGCTGGCTCTGGTCAGATTGCTGACGCTGCCCTGCTGCGGCCTCAGGTAACATACACACACACACACTAGATATTCCCCAGACTTAGACTTTCATTAAATTGTAATCCATAAGGTTGAAACATCTGCGCTCTCCACCTGGGTCTTTTACTGTTTTATTTCATACACATGTACACAAGTATATGCACACACTAACTAAAAGTGATAATACACCCCAAAATAAAAAATTGTCATCATCAAGGTTGTTCTGTATTATGGCTGAGGCCACGGAAGTATGGCTGCAGGCTTTGTTGTCTAACGCACTTCCCAAGTTTGGCTAATTTTAATCTGCCCAATGGCAGTTTAGCCAATTATATTTCAGCACCCTGGGTTGCCTTGGTGGAAAACCACATATTTCATTCATTCTTTCAGAAAGGCTCTGAAAGTATGCGTCCGTGACCGAAACACAACCTCTGGTGGACAGTAGCTGACTTTGAAATGAGACGCAGAGTTCCACATGAGGTTATTAATTAGCAAATTATATAAATATTGCAAATGTAAACATTAGGTAAGCTGGTTACATTGTAACCGCGTGTCCTAACAACACGCTACATGATGAGATACTCAGTGAAGCAATTTGGCTGTTTGCTCCAGACAAAACATGATAGAAATTTAAATACAGCCATTTAGAAGCACAGATAATGCACTCACTCACAAAATGGTAAGGTTTATAATCTAATTAATACACATAAGCACTCTTAAACATTATTAAATGTACATGCTGAATCACTGATATGTATTTAGCTCTAAAGTTCAATTTCAAACGGTTTATTTTATTTTCAAGATCTGAGGTGAACTATCTGCTGCTGCCTTCAGTATATGGCAATAAATGTCATGTAAAATGGCATTCAAACTTACATGGTTAGCATTTAACACTGAATAAAGCACATGAGGTGTACCTGAGGTGATCATTGTCATAGTTTTCTGTTGTTCACCTGTTTTATCGGGGGCTGTTGCTTTTATTTAGAACATGGTTTAAATCTCTCGCTTATGTCCGTAATCTGGCAACCTGCCCTTGCAGATGATTTAATTTGGGGGTGCAATACCCAGTTCAACCACTGGGTGTCAAACTTACATACTGCACCGTTAAGATAAAACGTATATAAATAATCTAGAAAACGATAATCTGTAAACAAACAATACATGAAGTGCGTTGGAAAACAAACCCTGCAACTGTACTTCAACTGTAACTCGAATGCCAGAACATCAAGTCAAAAAATTTTGTGTCAGACCCACTTCTGTTCTTATGGTTTACTGGCATTCCATTTTCAACCCCATTACGACATTCACTTTCAAATTGAAGAACAAAACCAAACACCAAAAATTAATGTTTAAATTAAATAAAATCCACTTTCAAAAAATGGATAAAACAAAGGTATTTTTTTTATTGAAACCTGAAATGGTTTAAAAGCCTCCATTAAAGGTCTAGAAAGCTAAAGCTTGTATGGAAATCATAATGAAGACATGTGAATCCAGTGATTTAACACACAACATTTAAAACATATTTTAAAGCATTCGTAAAAAGATAGTATCACTTTATATGATGAACAGATTAAATGAGGCTTCTCATAGGCGGAGCGTGTGTAAGGCTGGGGAATGCTTAATCTCCCCCTGGCCAGAGACCACGGAGATAGCAGCAAAGAAAAAAAATGCATTGAAAACATGTAACAGGTGTAAGGTGTAATTTAATGTTGATGATTAACACTTTAGCTATTGTAAGTTTGTCAGTCAAATTTCACGTCCCCCTCCGCACGAAAATGAAACTATCCAACCCCGCACGTTGCACTGATGAGTGCTGTTTATTACTGGAGTTCGCAGCAGCTCTGAAAACCAAGCCAAAAGTGCTGGCCAGCAGACTATTTTGTTTTGCTGGTCAAGGACATAAGTAATAAATTGACAAATGAGTACTACGAGAGAGGTATAATATATTATTCTGGTTTAATTTGTTTTCAGCATTAAATTGGTTTCATTGTAACGTAGTCTAGCCTATAGTGTAGTAATCTTGTTTAGGCAATCGTTTGGAGTTTTATATTTTACAGGTCAAATATTTATTGCTGAATTACAAGTTCGGTTTTCGATTGGCCTCATGAAAAAGAGAATGATTTCATGTTCTCGGGGCCGGCACGTCTAGAGGTGACCTAGGCAGCCGCCTAGGGTGGCAGAATAGTGAGGGCTGCGTCCGCGATGATGAATTTTCAGCTTTATTACTTCTGTCTTCAGAGTCACACGATCCTTCAGAAATCACTCTTATTAAGAGTAATAAAGTTATTACTGATAATAGTAATAAAAGCAACAAGTAGTAATAATTTCATTTGAAACTGCATACAGTAAGTAATAAATAAATATTTAATAAATAAGTATTTAACATTTATTTAATATTTAATAAATACCGCCTTGATGAACAGAATAATTTTAATTAGATTTTTAAATAAAAGTAATAATAATAAAAAATAAATGAACTGACCCCAAACTTTTGACCGGTTGTGTAGATCAGTGGGTAAGTTTAATAAAATAATTTAATGCGCGTGTTGAATATAATAGCCGTTTGTTGATAGGCGGTGTTTTTGTTAAAACCTCTTCTTGGTCGGTCGCAAATCTTTTTAAATGCATTAAAGGGCAGAGCATATATTAGCCTTACACTGGAGTTTGATCACCCTCCGCCTATGAGGTTTTTATTCACATCTGAACATTGATCTGAACACACACTGTGTGCAGTGCATGTTGGATATGTGAACCTGGACCATAAAAAAAAAGTTCATGAGGGTCAATTGTATGAAATTGAGGTTTATACATTGAATTTAACTAAGATTTTCATTGGTTGATGCTTTGTTAGGATAGGACATTATTTGGCCAAGATACAGCTGTTTAAACATTTGGAATCTGAGGGATGCAACAAGTACAAATCCCCTTTAATGTCAAAATTTAAGTTCTTATCAAAGCATATTACTCATCAAAAATTAAGTTTTGATAGATTTACAGTAGGAAATTTACAAAATATATTCACGAAACATTATCTTTTCACATATAATGATACACATGCACATGTAATGATATTTTCCCTATAATTTTGCAATGCAATACAGTTTTGGCTATTGTCAAAAATACACTCATATAACATAACCATTGGTGGTCCAGGATTAAATATAGTAAACATCATGTCAACATAAAAGTCTAGGGCAACAATGAACAAAAAAATAAATAAAAAGACAAAAATGAAAAAAACTAGTGGAAGAAAGAGAGAAGATGTCCGTCTCCAAGTCCAAAGGAAGTAATTCCCATACAAGCAAATTGCATAAACAAAAATGTTTATTTACATCTTAAGAAGCTGCACAATTAAGCTGTAAGGAACATTGCTAAAACAATTAGCAAATGTAATAATAGAAGCTGGACACCCATCGACTGGCATGTACAAAAGATGTCTTAGTCTGTGGCTTGATGATTGACTACTGTCTTATGGGTCATAAGGGTGAATAAATGATGACAGATTTTTCATTTTTGGTGAGCTCTCCCTGTAAGCCCCAACGGCTGTGTATATGAGTGTAGCTGCTGTTCACTGTATATTCTTCTGCCTGCAGGGCTAGTATTTGCCCCTACTGCAAACTGAGCAGGTATGCAGAAATGACTGCAGCTGCTTTGAGAGCACACACAAAACCCCATGCTGGTATGATTGCAGCGGCTGTGTTCATTCATACACACACTTCCTCTCTTACACAGGCTTAAGTTGCCATAACTGTCTAATTGTGCACTGTTGTGCTTTGATTTTGCACCGAACTAATAAAATCCTCTTAGATAATCCCCAGTTTCTCTTTTTTTTAATGTTTTGAGTGTTCTTGCATGATCAGTCACAAGGTGGCAGTGTAGTCACACTAAACATACGAAGCTCTCATAAGAGAGGAAACAAACCATGTATGATGTTGTGTTTTAGGGTTCTAAAATAGTAAATAAAACATTGTTGCTAGAATTCTAATATGTTGTTGTTTAATGGTTCTAAAATGCTGATCATGTAATTTCTGTAAATTGCATTTAGTAAATGCATTACAATATAAATACACATTATGCATTTATAAATACTAACACAATCTGTGATTTGTCATGATAATAAATGTTTGTGATAGTATATCAATATACACTGCTGTTCAAAAAATCCATTCAAGCAAGATTGTAATTTTTGGATTGGCTATATGTCCAGCTAGTGTTTTTCAGCCAATGATGAACCTCCGGTGAAAAGTTTATGTGACTATTTTCGCTTTCATAAGGTTTCTTTTACAGCATCGATGTTGTAATGTAATTCTAATATATTTAGTTAAACAGACTTAAGCATCCATTTGGTTGTTAAAGCATAAAAAGAGATGAAAGCCCATTTAAGCGCAGGCGCCGTCATTAGCAGCAGGCTAGCGCAGAAATTGAATTGAAAATACTGGGGTAAAATTAATTTCTATATATTAAAGAGATGGTGCAGAAAAATATAATTTAATACATTGCTTTTTTTGATCTGATACCTAATTTATATCGTATCTCATCCAGGCAGTGAAGATCACTGTTTTTTTTTTGTGTGTTTTATTTTAAGAAATCAGATTTTAAACAGCAATTTTGTGTGGGATGACAATTAACCGGACGTCCTGAGGCTGGCTGACTTAAATTAAAAGTTTGTGCATATACCTCATTAGGGCTGGGCAAAGATTAATCCCTGTTAATCCCGTCCAAAAATACATAAAATAGTTATTGGTTTGTTTATTATATATATTTACTATGTATATGAGATACACACACATGCATAGAAACAAGACTATACAAAACAATTTTGTCACATAGATATTTAAATTTATATCTAATTTGTATCACATACACATATATTTTATATCTAAATATTAATAAACTTTTTCTCAAATATATGCATGCATGTGTGTATTTATTTATACATGATAAATATACACAGTACACGCACATATATTATGTCAAAAAAACATTTTGTTTTGATGCGATTAATCATGATAAATTATTGCCCAGCACAAGATCTAATAGATAATATTGTGAAATACTTTTGAAGTTTGCTATTTTATTATAATTTTTTAAATGACATATTCCTGTGATTTAAAATTTTGTTATTATTGCAGTCTTCTGTGTTTCTTTAAAAATCATTGAAATATTCCCCGAATGTTATACTTAATAATTGTTTTTATTATTACTTTTATTATGAATGTTAAAATTATAATGCTACTGTGGAAACTAATGAAATTAGACCATCTAAAGGTACATGAAGTATAAAAAGCAAACTGCATATTTTTGAACATTAGTGTACTGTATATACACTATTATAAGTGTTTATTAATAACTGTTGAAACTCCTGTCATTTACACATATATGAGAAAAAAATGTAATAATATCCATATTTAATGATGCATTTGATCATTTAGAATCATTTAATCTTTGTAATGGAACTATTATTGGTCCTATTATTCACATTTTGTTATTAATAATTAATAATAGGAATCAAATAATATAATTTAAAGCGAGTATCAATAACCTAATTTTAAAAAACTAATGAATATGTCAATGCTATGCTTTTTTTGATCATGTTGTGACAAATCTTTACCGTGATGCATGGACTGTGTGTGACTCGACATCATTAACCCAATGGCTGTGTGTGAAGGAACCGTTTTATTAGAATCGTCTATTCTTTCATTGTGTTAATCCAGATGAATTTTAATCTTATTTAACCATTAAGATATTTTTTTGTCTTGTGTGTTGGTGTGTGTGTGCAGTGGGTCTCGCATCTTGCAGCCTGCGCAGGTCTGTGATGTTCTGAAGGGTTTCATCATGGTTCTGTGTTATTTCATGATGCATTATGTGGATTATTCCATGATGTATCACCTGATCCGGGGTCAGTCTGTCATAAAGCTCTACATCATCTACAACATGCTCGAGGTACAGAATCACAACACTTACATTTATAACTTTGTTGTTATTTTTTTTCTCTCTTTTTCCCTTTGTATTTGGTTTCATGTCATGCAATTTGTGTATCTCTTTGCATAATAAAAAAATACTATTAATAATATCAGTACAGGCAGATGATGGAGGCTCTGTTTGTTTTCCACTAGGTGGCAGATCGCTTGTTTTCATCTTTTGGTCAAGATATTTTGGATGCTTTGTACTGGACGGCCACCGAACCTAAAGAGAGAAAAAGAGCACACATAGGAGTCATCCCACATTTTTTCATGGCCGTTCTCTACGTCTGTATCCTTGTCACTAGCTTTTTTTCTATGCCAAGTAGACCATGCAGGATAATTTTATAAATTAAATGTAATGTTTTATTATTATTATTATTATTATTATTACTAATTATATATTTTAAAAGGTAGAATATTTAAATAACAGCATATTCGGTTACACATGATTTTTTGCATTTGCATAAAAACAATAAGGAAAGTTTACTTATTGTGTTTATTTTGTATTGCAGAACACTTATGAGGCTGTTAAGCTGGGAGACCGGTAGGGTTAGAGACTGTTTTGATGGTATTGGTAG
This sequence comes from Danio aesculapii, assembly GCF_903798145.1. Classification (NCBI taxonomy): domain Eukaryota; kingdom Metazoa; phylum Chordata; class Actinopteri; order Cypriniformes; family Danionidae; genus Danio; species Danio aesculapii. The sequence goes on from NC_079435.1 coordinate 38,241,448, forward strand.
GTTTAAGTGTGTGTTAAGGTGTAAAAGAAGGGTCAACAATGTAATTATAAATGTAATTACGATAATCACATGCAGTTCATTTTAAAATATAAGCATAATGTATGTATATAATAAGTGCATCGTACCAATTGATAAATGTAAATATACGTACATAGTTGTTAATGTGTCTTAAAATAAAGTGTAACCAAATGTTCAAACTACATATTTGATTAATTGAAATTATAAAGGAACCTATTTATACTGTTTATATCTATACTATTTACATTTTATAATGTAGCAATAAAAACATTTGTAATAAATGATTACACCAATAAAAATGTACTAAATGCATTATGTATGCCATATTTTAACTACACAGAACTGCTGGATGCTATTTAATAATTATTTTCCATTTAGTTATCTATTTATAAATGAGATTTTTATCTTTTTTGTTGTGTGTGACCTATCGCAGTCAGTCATAACTTTCCTTAATGGAAAATGCAGTTCTACATGCCATTTTGATTATGGTTCAGGCCACCACACTAAATGTGGCTTTCAATTCGCATAACAAATCACTGCTCACCATCATGATGTCTAATAATGTGAGTACATTGCACTGTGTACAACTTACATTGATTGTTTCATTCAATTAAAGTAGTTCACCCAAAAGTGAAAAGTCTGTTGTTATTATTACTTGCCCTCATGTCGTTACAATCCATTGGGACCGTCAGTCATTTTTCGAACATAAATTAAGATATATAAAATGAAATGCGAGAGCTCTCAGAATTGATCTAAATAACGTTATTTTGTGTTCTTAAGATGACTGAAGGTTTCGAAGGGATTATAATGATGTAATGTTGAGTAATCAAATACAGAAACTTTTTTTGAGTGAACTAACCATTTAAATGCACACAACCTTTATGGTCTTTGCATGTTACTGTTTACAGCAGTGCAAGCGTTCATTCTTTTTGTAAGGCATATATTAATATTTGTTTTATGTGTCTTTATGTAGTTTGTTGAGATCAAAGGAAGTGTATTCAAGAAATTTGAGAAAAACAATCTCTTCCAGATGTCCAATAGCGGTAGGTCCATGTAAATTTACTGTATGTGAATGAAAGTATGTCTGTCTCAAACTGTCACTGATTAAATGTCTCAACATTTTTTCTCATTATAGACATTAAAGAAAGGTTTACAAACTACACACTGTTACTGATTGTATGTCTCAGAAACATGGAGCAGTTCTCCTGGAATCCAGGTCTGCAGCTAATTCATTTTAGATTTATTTTTCTAATTCATAATACTGATGTATGTGTAACAATAACAATTGTGTATATTAATTATTGATTGCTGTTCATAGATCATCTGTGGGTGTTGTTTCCTGATGTTTGCATGGTAATCGCCTCAGAAATTGCAGTGGATGTTGTCAAACATGCCTTCATCACCAAGTTTAATGACATCACAGCGGATGTAAGTCCAAATTATTGTTGCTTGATGTACAGTCTCAATCTAGTCGCAGTGGTGGAGTGCTTCTTTTTTTATTTGGCATATTTAAATAATTTTTGTGTAATGAGTACAGTTTAAATATATTTATAATATTTCTATTAATTTAATTAAATATTAAACATCCAATGAGTTGTCCCATCTGGTCTTTACATCAAATTGAATTAATAAATGAAGTAAAAGTATAAATAAAAAAAAATACTTTTTCAAATAACTTGTATGAAAATAAAGTTTATGTTCCAGCATCAGTCATTTTAACAGATAATTAAATGTAAAAATGAAGCTAAGTAATTATTCTGACCCTAACTTATTAAAATTTCTAAGATAATTGGTGATCTAAAAGAAGATCTTTGATGACAATAATGAATTAATATCTTTAAGGTCAGGAAATTATCATTTCATTATTGACTATAATCTATTTTTCTGTTTAACGGAGAGAAGATTTTTTTCAACACATTTCTAAACATAATAGTTTTAACTCATTTCTAATAGCTGATTTATTTTATATTTGCCATGATGACAGTAAATAATATTTGACTAGATATTTTTCAAGACACTTCTATACAGCTTAAAGTGAAATCTAAAGGCTTAACTAGGTTAATAAGGTTAACTAGGCAGGTTAGGGTAATTAGGCAAGTTATTGTATTACAATGATTTGTTCTGTGGGCTATCGAAGAAATATATAGCTTAAAGGGGCTTATAATTTTGACCTTAAAATGTTTTTTTTTTTTTAATTAAAAACTGCTTTTATTCTAGCCAAAATAAAACAAATAAGACTTTCTCCAGAAGAAATAATAATATCAGACATACTGTGAAAATTTCCTTGCTCTGTTAAACATCATTTGGGAAATATTTAAAAAAAGAAAAAAAAATTAAAAGGGGGGCTAATAATTTTGACTTCAGCTGTATATATATTCTACATGAATAATATATATTTTTAAATGTTATCCATATTAATTATATTCCATATCATTTCTATATTTAATACCGATATTTAATAACAAACCCTAAAACACAATTATATATATTTTTAAATGTTATGCTTAATCATTTCTATTAATATATTTAATAACGAACCCTAAAAAAACATTAATTATATATATTTTTTAATGTTAAGCTTAGTCACTTCTATTAATATGATATTTAATAATAAACCCTTAAAAGCATTAATTATATATATTTTTAAATGTTATGCTTAATCGTCTCTATTAATATGATATTTAATAACGAACCCTAAAAAACATTAATTATATATATTTTTAAATGTTAAGCTTAATCATTTCTATTAATATATTTAATTACGAACCCTAAAAAAAACATTAATTATATATATTTTTAAATGTTAAGCTTAATCATTTCTATTAATATGATATTTAATAATAAACCCTAAAAACACATTAATTATATATATTGTTAAATGTTAAGCTTAATCATTTCTATTAATATGATATTTAATAATAAACCCTAAAAAACATTAATTATATATATTGTTAAATGTTATGCTTAAACATTTCTATTAATATGATAATTAATAATAAACCCTAAAAAAACACAAAGTGCCGCATCCATGCAACATCACACTTGAAATTGAAATCCTGTGGTACTGTTGAGATTTCGTATAATGGGTTGGTTTTCATTTTGGGATTATATCAGGAAGATAAAATGACAAACTAAAAATAAACTATTGTAACTTAAATGCACTAGTGGCTGAGGCAGGGTGTAGTGCAAATGGTAATTTTTGTTAGCATGACCTCATGCTACTCAAATGACAAGACACTAATACAGGTATCCAGAGAACGTTTATCTACAATAAAGTAAAGAAAACAGAACGTGAGAACTATGATGTGACCTAATTAAACCAAAGGCAAATTCAGGTCTGTTCCTTCTTGTCTAAAAGCCTCTGTCCCAGTCTAGAGGAAGCCTTCACAAAGAGACATAGGTTTGCTCTGGGTGGGAGTCTGAAAATGAGCACCGATGGATCTGTTGACCATAAATCTGTTAGCACATGCATATGCAGAAGTGGTTTAGGGTTTTCCTTAGCAGTGGGAATATTTTTATTGAATGATGCTTATTATAGGTATAGATACTTAATGGAGGAAAGATCAGTAATGTTACTAACCAAACTGTCTAAATAAGGTTCGAACAAGCATACAAAACAAGAGTCTAAAATAGGGAAAGGATGAGTGAAAGATGTGGATTGGGGAGGGTAGACAGATATGTAATGACAGAAGAGGAGTGTAGTTACTGGCAGGGATTAGAGACAGATCTGCTTAGTTTAGACAGGAAGATTAGTGTCACAGCACACATGCACACTTTTCTCTCTCTCTACTGTACTGTGTCCTCACTAGAAGTGGGCACTACTTCTAGGCATGGTCGTTGCTAGGCCTATTTTAGGGGAGTTGTAGCCCCTCCTATAATTCTACTCAGCCCCTCTAAAACTTTTGCAATTAGCTCATAAATTGTACACTAATTTATTGCCTTTTTTTGCTCAATTTTTTTAGCAAGAGCACATTAAATAGATTAAAATGTAGCGATTGCAAAAAAACTTTCATCATCAAGTAAGGATTAAAAAACGGATTACAGTTATATTAAATAAATGCAGATAAATGCAAAATAAATGCAGCCTTAGAGAGGAGAAAGAAAATAATTGTATCAAAAGCATTAAGAATCAAGTAAACCAAGCACAGCTGAAGCAACAATAGGTACATGGGATAAATCCCCCAGTGAAAATGTGCAAAAGGGAAACAAACAATTCCAGACACTATTAATACTTGCTGTATGAATATTTTATTATATATAATGTTTCAGATATGGCTGAGTGTGTGGCATGGACATGTCTGATGAAGGTCATGGTGCCGAAATGTCATATATAATAAAATATTCATAAAGCAAGTTAGTTTATTATACATTTTAAAGCTTGTCAAATAAATTTTTTAAAGAAAATTTATGTAAAAAAAATAGGGTTTGCTTGTTTTGACGATACATTTAAATGTGTGGCTAAGAAATTAGCCATTATTATTTTTTGATTGGGGTAGATGCAAATCTTTTTACTTCTAATGGCCCAAACGATGGCCAATAGCATTTAGCCTTAAATAAGTCTGGCATGTCATTATAATTTTTAAAAGGTCTTTAAAAGTCTTAGATTTGATTTGGTTAAATCTGCATAAACCCTTTATTAACATATCCTTTAAAAAGTGTACCTTCCAAAATAACACCCAAACCCCTGACCTGCAGAGAAGGACAGATCGCATTATCAATATCACCAGTAAGACAATCAGATATTGTCAAAAGAGATTTTGTACCAATCAGTATGACCTCAGTTTTGTCACTATTTAGTTTTATAAAGTTATTTTTAGCTGGATCTGGTCAGGAACGATGTCAGGAAAGAACTAGAGGGTTTAGAGGACAGGCCTGTGAAATTGGATACCATATTTCTTTAAAATATGACCAAGAAGCAGTAAATAAATGATGAATGAGGAAAGCTGAGAACATGAATTAAAGTTATTTTCAGAATGTGCTTAGTTTAGTATTTGATTAGGTCTAGCTAGTGCTAGTAAAGACTCAGACCATGGAGAAAAGAGCATTTAATCTGTACAAACATGTGAGTTTGCAATCTGAATATGACGAGCTAAACGGGTCAGGCACTGTGAAAAGATAAAGACTCTTTAATGAATTATTCAGAAACACTCTTGAACTCCTGAGTTATCTGCTTGGATTTTTTAAAATAAATTTTTCACTTAATCTTTATAGTTTGCTGATTTTATATTTGGCTCATCTACAAGGATGAAGGATTGTGGGACTGCATATGACTACATAGTGCTCCAAACACAAAAATATGAGTGGTGCAAACTAGGGATGCTCCGATTGATCGGCCGAAGATCGGTATTGCATTTCATGACTAGATTGGTACTTGCCAATCTGGCTGATCTCATGAACCAATCGCAGGTGTTTGTTTGTTTACAAGCAGAGAAAGAGACACAAGCACCCCCTTATATAATACATAGCCTAAAGCCAGGTTTATACTTCTGCGTCGAGTGATCAGCGTGACCCACGGCGAATGCAACGCACGTAGCTGTGCATTCATTCTTCTGTGCGCGGTTTCTGTTGCTCTGCAATAACACTTCCGAAACGCCAGTTGGCAGTGAGGTGTTTATGTTCCTCTGTGTTGAGGTTCTTCGCTGGTGTTTTGTTTTTTCTGAACGCTTCCTAATGTACAAGTGGTTCAAACTCGCTCATTTTGAGGCAGGATCCGGCGGACGTGCAACAACTTTAACCATGAGGTAAACACAAAACAAAACTTTTCATCTGGAGCTCCTTCACAGGACTTTACACTTGTAAGCAATCGCTCATCAGCCTCGCGTGGCTCTCGGTCCCGCCCACTCTCGTCAACTTTACCAAGCCGACCAATCACAGAGCTTGCGCTACGCGTCGTTGCGACGTGTAGTTACATTTTTTTGAGAGGTGCGCGTCAGCAACGACGACGGCCACGGCGAGGGCTATGCGTCCAAGCGTAGGCCGCGCTGTAGCATACGCGTGCGCTTGACGCAGAAGTATAAATCAGCCTTAAGCTGAAGTAAAATGAATGAATAAATGAATAATTTTCTGTAAAGCGGCTTCTGGCCATGACATGTTCACACCTAAATGGTTATAAGAGATAATATATAACATATGCAGCATCCTTAATGTATTATCTTAGGTAAGGCGAGATCTTTTCATGAAGTTTAAACTTGGAGGGGAATATGTGCTTAATGCATTAGAAAAGCTTGAAGCATCAGAATCAGTACTCTGTGTCAGCCGATCACCATGGTCACCGAAGTATCGGCTGCAAAAATCCTGATCAGAGCATCCCTAGTGCAAATCTGTCTTTACTTTGTCTAATATCTTAGAAATTATAGGTAGATTAGAAAGGGTTTAGGGTTAATTAGTTAGTTAGTTAGTTAGTTAGTTAGTTAGTTAGTTTGTTTGTTTGTTTGTTTGTTTTTTAAGAAAAGACCTGACTTTTGCATGTCTGTGTTGTCTGGTAATGTTCCAGTTGCAATGCATCCATTAATGAGATAAAAAAAAAATGGCGACCTGTAGTTTTAACAATCTTAAAAAAAAAATATATATATATATATATATATATATATATATATTTTTTTTTTTCAACACATTTCTAAACATAATAGTTTTAATAACTCATTTATAGTAACTGATTTATTTTATCTTTGCCATGATGACAGCACATAATGTTTAACTTAATTTTCAATTTTTCAAGACAATTCTATACAGCTTAAAGTGACATTTAAAGGCTTAACTAGGTTAATAAGGATGGTTCCCCTTCGGATGGGGAACTCCAATGCTATGTGGAAACTTCCACTATGGGGATTTCGTCAGAATCCAATCATCTGAAAGAGTATAAAAACGGGCCAATGAAATGCCAATGAGTTGGCAGCGTCAGCGTGCACAGCTGGCGTCAATGACAATCAGTCATGCTATAAAGACGCAGCCAGTGCCATGCTCGACATCCTTTCGCTTTCAGAGCCTTTCACGAAGCTTCTGAGAGAGTCTTTGAGGGTATCTCCAACCTGTGTCTACAGAGAGAGATCGAGAAGCAGCTTCTCCCGGTCCAGAGCGCGTATACGCAGTGGCAGATGGTCGAGCTGGGTATTTCTCCCTTGCCTGGCGTCCTTTGGGTCCGGTCCTCCAAGAGCGGTTTGTATATAGGATAAAAGCTTTCCTAAAAGAGCAACACGGTCGTGCAGCGCGTCTTTTTCAAGACGTCACTCCGACCGTGCGTTTCTGGATGCGGTGGTTTCCTATCCCCGGATGATGGGCACGAGCACAGCGTTTCATGTCTGGGGGTCCAGCATGTTAATGCAGTGCTCGCGGGCAGTGCATGCCATCACTGATGTCATGTCTGTTGCGCAGTTAAGATCGCGGCTCGCTCTTGCAAAAGAGCCACCCACCCCAGTTGTCCCCCGCACTGCGGTTGGCACTCGGGCAGATCTGAGGGTTTCAGTGAGAGTAAATCCGCCGCCCCCGGGCCGTGGACCTCTCGCTCCTCCACGCGCTCCATCCAAGCTTCAGGTGAAGAGAAGCGCTCCGTCCTTGGATGGTCGCTCTCTCACCTGATGACACCGGGGGTCAGATGTCCATCGCTGCATCGGAGGATGGGCTGTCATTGTCTGATGAGGATGCGAGCCCGCTCGCTCCCTCCCTCCGGGGTGGAGAGCGCGGCGTTAGCATCTAAAAAGCAGACATGATGGCCGTGCTTTCTCGGGCTGCTTCGGCCGTGGGTCTGGTGATGGTTTATCCCCCAGCCCCGCGGCCGGACCGACTAGATGGGTGTATGTGGAGGATATAAGGAGGCAAGACCTTCAAAGCCTCCCGTCCCCTTCTTCCCGGAAGTGCACAGTAAACTCACGCTGTCCTGAGGGCACTTTTTTCTGCCCGATCTGCGTGCGCTTCCATCCTCACCATCCTTGGAGGTTGGGCTGTCAAGGTCTGACGAGGATTCGAACCCGCTCGCTCCCTCCGGGACTTTGAGCGCGGCGTCGAATCCAGAAGCAGACTTTGCGGCTGTGCTTCCCCAGGCTGCTTCGGCCGTGGCTCTGGAGATGGTTTATCCCCCAGCTCCGCGGCCGGACCGATTAGAGGGGTGTGATGTGGAGGATGAAGGCGAGACCTTCTAAGCCTCCCCATCCCCTTCTTCCTGGTTGGGCACAGTAGGCTCACGCAGTGTGCTGCGTGCGCCTTCCCCCTCACCATGCACGCTATGGCCACCTACCAGCGCTACCAAGCGCAGGCGCTGGCCCGGCTGCGCGAGGATGGTTCTGACCCAGGACTGAGCATGCGCTCCGCACCGCAACCGACTATGCTCTTACAAAAAAAAAAAAAAAGTCGGCTGTGTGTGCCCTGGGAAGGACGATGATCACATCCGTGATCCAGGAATGCCACCTCAGGCTAAACCTGGTGATGTGCGTGACGTTGACAAAGTTCGCTTTCTTAACTCACCCATTTCCCAGGCTGGCCTGTTCGGCGACACTGGCAGTGAATTCGCCCAGGAATTCACGCCGGTGAAAGAGCAGTCGGAGGCGATGGGCGAGGTCTCTATCGGCGGGATTGTATGACCGCTCCCCCCCGCCGAGCCATCCACATCCGCTGCTTTTTCGCCGAGGACGCCCGCCCGCAGCTTTGCTTCGCCGCCCCGCCTGCGCCTCCGGCCACGCGGCTGCGCCGAGCATCGCGCAGGCAACCAGCGTCCCCCGCCCAGGGCGCCGCTAAGTTCGGTAAAACGGACCGCGAAGCGTCCCTGAGGCGGGCCATCTGGGGAGGAGGGAATTTGCTCTTTCCCCGCTGGAGGGCGGGGCACGTTATTTAAAGGCGTAAAAAAAAAAAAAAAAAAAAAAAACGCCATCAAAATCCTCAGTGAAAGAGCACTTTTCCCCTCCTCCGGATGTGACAGCCCGAACACTGCCAATCTGGGACGCTATGCCTTCCAGCTCGCAGGATCGGTGCATTTCGCCAATGGCTCATGGAGCACGAGAGAACGGTCTCCTTTCTCTCCACTCCCAGCCCCTCTCCTGGAGTTTGAGTGCGAGACGAGAACATCTCCTCTCCTGCTCTCCTGTGGGACCCCAGCGCTCCCCGGATGAGCCCACTCACTCCACGCTGCCCCGCCGCTGGCACGTCAGCGATCGTGCGGGTGGGACCATTTGCGGGGGCTCTGCCTGCCTGGTTAGCGCGGGCCAGCCCATCGCAATGGCTCATCCATACGACCAGACTCGGCTATGCGATTCAGTTCGCTAAACGGCCTCCCAGGTTCACGGGCGACCAGGGTCAGTCCTGCGTCCGCCCCTGTCTTGCGAGAGGAGATTGCTGTCCTCCTGGCGAAGGATGCAATCGAGCCGGCCCTCCAGCCGAGATGGAGCGCGGGTTTTACAGCCCGCACTTCATCGTGCCCCCCCCAAAAAAAAAAAAAAAAAAAGCGGTGGGCTATGGCCAATCCTATATCTGCACATTTTGAACCGCTGCCTTCACTGGCTGCGCTCCGAAATGCTTACGCAGATGCGCATCACGCAATGCGTTCGTCCTCAGGATTGGTTTGCAGCAATAGATCTGAAGGACGCGTATTTTCATATCTCCACACTTCCACGCCACCGGCAGTTTCTGCGGTTTGCGTTTGAAGGTCGAGCGTGGCAATACAAGGTCCTCCCCTTCGGGCTCTCTCTGTCTCCGCGAGTTTTCACCAAGCTCGCGGAGGGTGCCCTCGCGCCCCTTCGGCTCGCCGGCATCCGCACGCTCAATTATTTCGATGACTGGTTGATTTTTAGCCCACTCTCGGGAGCAATTGATTATGCACAGAGACAAGGTGCTCCGGCACCGTTTCAGGTCAACCGAGAAAAGAGCAAGCTCGCCTCCGTGCAGAGCATCTCCTTTCTCTGGTTGGAGCTGGACTCGATCACTATGGAGGCGCGCCTCTCACGAGAGCGCGCCGAGGTAATGCTGAACTGTCTGAGAGAGTTTGACAGGAAAAAAAGTGGTCCCCCTGAAATTATTTCAGAGGCTCCTGGGGCATATGGCATCCGTAGCCGCGGCCACGCCGCTCGGATTGCTCCATATGAGACCACTACAGCATTGGCTTCACGATCGGGTCCCCAGACGCGCAGGGCACGCGGGCACACACCGAGTGACTGTCACTGCGCTGTGTCACCGCACCCGCACCCCCTAGAAAGGACCCCTTCTTCCTACGGGCCAGTGTGCCCCTTGGTCAGGCGTCCAGGCAGGCTGTCGTTTCGGCAGATGCCTCCAGTATGGGGTGGGGGGCCGTGTGTAGCGGGCATGCTGCTGCGGACCTGTGGAGGGGAACCCAGCTGCATTGGCATATCAACTGCCTAGAGCTGTTGGCAGTGTTTCTCGCTCTGCGCCGCTTTTTACCGGTGCTGAGGGAGCAACACGTGCTGGTCAGGACGGACAGCACGGCCGCGGTAGCGTGTTCCATCCGGATGGGGGTATACGCTCCCGCTGCATGTCTCAGCTCGCTCGCCGTCTGCTCCTCTGGAGTCATACGCGGCTGAAGTCGCTGCTTGCTATTCACACCCCGGATGGGCTCAACCGTGCGGCCAACAGGCTCTCACGGCAGCTCCTTCCCCGGGAGAATGGCGACTCCACCCCGAGTCATGCGTAAGTATGCACTCCCCCCAGTGAGCCTACTCGCGCAGTTTCTGTGCAAGGTCAGGGAGGACGAGGGGCAGGTCTTGCTAGTTGCGCCCCTGGCCCAACCGGACCTGGATATCAGAACTCTCCCTCCTCGCGACGCCCCCCCTGGCGAGTCCCTTTGAGAGAGGACCTACTCTCTCAGGGACAGGGCACCATCTGGCATCCTCGCTTAGTTCTGTGGAACCTCCACGTGGGGTCCATAAGACGCGACGAGGAAGACTTAGGTAACCTACCGGTGGCGGTGGTTAATACCATCACTCAGGCTAGTGCACCCTCTACGAGGCATGCCTACGCCCTGGAGTGGAGTCTATTCACTGAGTGGTGCGCTTCTCGCCGAGAAGACCCCCGATCTTGCCAGATCAGTGTTGTGCTTTCTTTCCTTCAGGACAGGTGGAGCGAAGGCTGTCGTGCTCCACACTGAGGGTTTACGTGGCCGCCATCTCCGCTCATCATGATGCGTGGATGGCGGCACCGTGGGGAGGCATAACCTCATCATCCAGTTCCTCAGAGGTGCTAGGCGGATGTTTCCACCCCGCCCCCCTCTCATACCCTCTTGAGATCTCGCGGTAGTGCTACGAGCCTACGTGGGGATCCCTTCGAACCACTCGACTCAGTATCCTTGAGATTTCTGTCCTTGAAGACAGCTCTGCTGGTCGTGTTGGCATCGGTTAAGAGGGTTAGGTACCTGGAGGCATTTTCGGTCAGTGACTCGTGCCTAGAATTCGGGCCGGCCTACTCTCACGTTGTCCTGAGACCCCGGCCCGGCTATGTGCCCAAGGTTCCTACCACGCCGTTTAACAATCAGGTAGTGAGCCTGCAAGCGCTGCCCGCGGAGGAGGCAGACCCAGCCCTTTCATTGTTGTGTCCTGATTCGCGCTTGCGAATATATGGGGACCACACTCAGAGCCTTAGATCCTCTGACCAGCTCTTTGTCCATTACAGTGGTCGGCAGATGGGAAGTGCCGTATCTAAACAGAGGTTGGCCCACTGGATAGTGGATGCCATCTCCCTCGCCTTTGGGCCAGGGTGAGCCGTGTCCCCCGGGGGTGAGAGCGCACTCCACTACGGAGCATCGCATCCTCCTGTGCGTTAGCACGCGGCGCCTCTCTGACAGACATTTGTAGAGCTACGGGTTGGGTGACACCCAATACATTTGCAATTTTACAATCTGCGAGTGGAGCCGGTTTCCTCAAGGGTATTAGGCAACCCTTGGTGATTGAGGAAACGATTCGGTTGAGGTGTCGAAACACGCTTGCTGCGCCACTCTCCCTAACCCGGAGATACGTGCGCTTTTTCAGCTTTGTCAGTTTAGTTCCCCATTTCTTTGGCGAACCCTGCAGAGTTCCTCCGAGGCCCCCAGCACCTGACTCAGCGGAGGAGTCAGGTGTTGGCCCGTTACGTTGTCGGCATGCCCGCTGGTCAGCCCGCGTTCTGGGTATAGGTGCCTGCTATGTGTGATCCCCGCTGGCGATCCCATACGTTCACTCAGCCACGGTATAGTCCCCCCTTCTAGGGCAGGCTCGTGTCTTCCCTCCCCGCTAACCATCCTTATGCAAGGACTCCCCATCTCTGGGCTAGTCCATAGGTTGTCACCAGGTCTCCCCTCTGGGTAACAGGTGAGCTCCGCAGCGTCCTCCCTATCGGGACTGAACGCTTTCCCAACGTACTGTCGTATCAAAACCTATTTTACTGGGTTATTGCGACTCCCCGAAAAACATAACTGTTCTGAACAGGTAAGTGAGGGCCAGGGGACACGTTGGAAGACTGTGTCTCGGGGCCTTGTAGGTGCGCTCGCTCTACTGCGTGGCACACCCTTCGCCAGGGACGCAGTAAGGTTCTTTCGTTGTGGCGTTTTCCATAGATTTCCCCATAGTGGAAGTTTCCACATAGCATTGGAGTTCCCCATCCGAAGGGGAACGCTACGGTTACTAAAGTAACCCTTCGTTCCCCGAGGGGGGGAACGGAAATGCTATGTTCCTTCGCCACAACGATTGTCCCTTAGCTGTTGAGCGTGAAAGTCTCTTCAGCTAGAAAAGGATGTCGAGCATGGCACTGGCTGCGTCTTTATAGCATGACTGATTGTCATTGACGCCAGCTGTGCACGCTGACGCTGCCAACTCATTGGCATTTCATTGGCCCGTTTTTATACTCTTTCAGATGATTGGATTCTGACGAAATCCCCATAGTGGAAGTTTCCACATAGCATTTCCGTTCCCCCCCTCGGGGAACGAAGGGTTACTTTAGTAACCGTAGCGTTAGTTCTGTAGACTATTGAAAAAATAGCTTAAAGGGGCTAATAATTTTGACCTTAAAATGGGTTTGAAAAAATGTAAAACTGCTTTTATACTAGCCGAAATAAAAAAATAAGACTTTCTCCAGAAGAAATATTATATATATATATATATATATATATATATATATATATATATATATATATATATATATATATATATATATATATATAGGTATATATATATATATATATATATATATAGGTATATATATATATATATATATATATATATATATAGGTATATATATATATATATATATATAGGTATATATATATATATATATATATATATATATATATATATATATATATATATATATATATATATATATATATATAGGTATATATATATATATATATATAGGTATATATATATATATATATAGGTATATATATATATATATATATATAGGTATATATATATATATATATATATATATATATATATATATATATATATATATATATATATATATATATATATAGGTATATATATATATATATATATTTATATATATATATATATGTATATATATATATATATATATATATATATATATATATATGTATATATATATATATATATATAGGTATATATATATATATATGTATATATATATAGGTATATATATATATATGTATATATATATAGGTATATATATATATATATATATATATATATATATATATATATATATATATATATGTAGGCAGTGGGCTTTAATTGATCTGTTATACCAATACCTCCTCCTACATCATACAGTAAAGTGTTGAGTCATTAATAATAGAAACAGATGATGAAGCATGAGATGAGTAATCTATGTTGTAAATTAAGATTGAAACACTCCACATCACTCAGGAGACAATTAATGACTTTATCGATGTACTGTATATGATTTAAGATAGTTTGCTTATTTAATATGTGGGTCACATACTGATCCACAGATCATCATTGCTTATGTGTATGTGTCTGTCTGTGCAGGTTTACAGTGAATACAGAGCTAGTCTGGCCTTTGATCTGGTCAGCAGCAGGCAGAAAAATGTAAGTCTAAGACTATTCATTATATCAGTGACCTTTTTCAAGCCAGTAATATATAAATATATCAAATGTAAATGAAAGTATGACTTCCTTTTTTTTAACATATAGCTTATCTCCTCCTGTTCATGATTCTAATCGCACTGATCTGCTGAGGACAATTTCATCCAGCGTTGTTAATCAAAATGTTTGTGTGTGTGCATTTTCCAGGCATACACAGACTACAGTGACAGTGTGTCCAGGAGGATGGGTTTCATTCCTCTTCCTCTTGCCTTACTGGTAACCTACTGATGTTTTTTTTTTGATAATAGGCAATATTATATTCATTATAAAGATAGTGTTATTTATAGTACCATTGTATTGTACTATGTGTTTGACAGTTGATCCGGGTGGTGACCAGCTCTGTGAAGATCCAGGGCTCTCTGTCCATTGTGTGTGTCCTGCTTTTCTATCTGGGGTATGAGTTCACATTTTTGTAACATTATTTCTATAAAATGATGTTGTTCTTTTTAAATTTGCGACAATTATTTTAGTGTATATATAGTCTTCAGCATATACGATTACATCTCTTTCAGATCTCTCATTTACATAAATATTTTCTATAGGATGCTTTACAATATTATATTTGTGCATATACATTCAAATCTGAAGATAATCTAACAAAATAACAGCCCAAATATATATTTAAGAGAAAATCTTTAATAAAATTTTTTTAAAAGAGCAAAAATCAAGAGAAACAAAAAATATATACAATTTTGTAATTTGTAATTTTTTTGCGATATTTCCTATGGATTTAAATGTATTATCTTTCTGTTTCAAAATCTGTTTTGTGACTAAAATATTACTTTAAATGTATCTATTTAATCTGTTTTGTTCAAATGCACCAAAATTTATTACATATATTTACCGAGAATTGGATAAAAGATTCATTATCCAAATGGGGTGTACTCGTATATGCTGAGCACTGCATAAATGTAAAACCTGTTTAAAAGCTAGAAAGAATAAATGAGTTGTACGTTTAAGTTTAGAGTTGAAGACTCTTCTAATGATTTGCACCAGTTGCCTCAAATGCTCTTTCAGCCCTGTGGGAAGCAAGGGGAAGCAAGAGTAGAAGGATTTTATTCTCCTGCTTCAGTTTACCAATATTGTAGCAACCAAGTACTGTACTATTAGCAATTATGCAAGGAGAAAGCGATTAAGAAAAATAATAAAGCTAAATTTATTTATACCTAGTCTAAACAGAATGAAACATAAACGCACTAGCACGTGCTCTAACACGAAATATGAGTGGTGCAAACACATATCTTCACCTAGAAATATGCATTGTTACATACTTAACAATAGCCATTTCAGTAGTGACTCTAAAGGTTTTTATACATGCATACAATATATTATTTAATACTCAAAAATTATTGTAATTTAATAAACAAATTATTCTAATATTAAAGAAATTATAAGGAGATTAGAAATGGGTATAGAATTAAAAAAGAGGACAAAGTTTGTTTGTTTGTTTTTCAAGAAAAGGCCTGAAAAACGGCAACCTGCAGTTTTAGCAATCTTTTTGAGAGAATATGAAAGAGTAATGTCTTGTGCTGAGGCAATAGGCTTTAATTGATCTATTATGCTAATACCAAGGGCTCTATTTTAACGATCTAGCCGCAAAGTCTAAAGCGCATGGTGCAAAAGCATTAAAGGCGTATCTGAATCCAGTTTTGCTATTTTAAGGATGGATAAATACGCTCTGCGCCCCAGCGCATGGTCTAACAGGGTTGTGCTTATTCTTTTAATGAGTTTTGGGTGTGCTTTGAGAATATACCAATCAGAATCTCATCTCACATTCCCTTTAAGAGTCAGTTGTGTCACACCATGGCACATTTGCTATTTACATGGCGAACTTTGTAAGTGGAAAAATGTAACGCTTCTCTAGTGAGAAAACAGTTTAACAGACCATCTGCAGTGCAAGGAAAAAGAACGAGCCTCCTCCATTCGGCCTCTTTACTTTCTCTTTACTTTTACTTTTTACTCCTTTATTTCATAATTAAGGAAATTATGTTGTACGCACTCCACTGAAGGCATCCCTTAGCCAACATATTTAATTTCATTTGTTAGGCACAAATATTTGTTTCAAAACTATTTCGAAATTCAGTTCTAATTTCCAGGAAACGAATAAATTAACAATAGTGTGATCGAAGTGTGATCAATCCAAACACACGTCCTGTTCTTATGCCCCATATGGTGATGCATAGGTCTCCCGTACCCGACAGGTGGACAAATCTAAACTTGTTTTTATTAAAACAAATATTAATATGCCTATAATAAATAATACTGTTAATAATAATAACATTATAATAAAAATGCTAATTGCCATGAATAAAATGATAAAAGCCCCCCGAACATGAAGAAGGCATCCTTATAATAGAAACAGACGTTACTCCATGAAATTACAAGTTTGTAATCTATGTAGTAAAATGATGTGGAAATTGTCCACATAACTCACGGTACAATCAATTACTGTACAGCATTGTTGTACTGAAGCACAGAATAAAGTTTATGGTAGTTTTCATTGATAATGGAAAAACACTTTTGCCTCTCTCATAACTACGTTGTCCTGAGCCAGTCTGTTTGTGTGTGTTTTATTCAGCATGATCACACTGAAGGTTCTGAACAGTATTGTTTTGTTGGGGAAATCCTGTATGTATGTGAAAGAGGCTAATATGGAGGAGAAGCTATTTCAAAATCCCCCGTCTGCAGCTCCAAGCAGAGTGTCCAGCAGAGCCCACCGGACCAAACACACACGAGAACCTCCAGGTAACATACACACAAACCGAAAGAAGAAAATACTCCGAATAGAGTCTAAAGTTTCTATTTTTAAACTCTGAAAAATATCCATCTAAAATGTTTGCATATTTAAATGCAACTTCATGTTATATTAATCACATTTACACACTGCATCCAAAACCTTTGGATTTTGGTACTGTATCAAGCATTTTGATGTGTTTTGACGCCTCAGAGCTGCCATACAAGAGAATGCCAAAATGTAGAATATACAGTTCCCCTTCGGATGAGGAACTTCAATGCTATAGCGGAGAATCCACTTATGGGGATTTCGTTCAGAAAGCCAATCATCTGAAAGAGTATGTAAACGGCCCAATAAAATACCAATGAGTTGACAGCGTCAGCTTGCGCAGCTGATGCTCGTGGCAGTCAATTGACAATATAAGCACAACGAGAGCAAGGCTGAGGGATAATTTTTTGCTTTTGAGTCTTTCACGAAGCTTCTGAGAGAGTCTATGAGGGTTCCTTCAGCTGTACTACAAAGAGAGTGAACGAGAGCGGTCTCCCGGTGCAGAGTGTGTGACACGCAGTGGCAGTCGAGCCCCCTGTGCACCCCTGTTTTGCGAGAGGAAATTGCTGTCCTCCTGTCGAAATGATGCAATCGAGCCGGTCCCTCCAACTGAGATGGAGAGCGGGTTTTACAGCCCGTACTTCATGGTGCCCAAAAAGAGCGATGGATCACGGCCAATCCTAGATCTGTGCATTTTGAACTGCTGTCTGCACAACCTGCCGTTCACAATGCTCACGCAGAAATGCATCCTCCGGTGCGTTAGTCCTCGGGATTGGTTTGCAGCGATAGACCTGAAGGATGCGTACTTTCATGTCTCCATTCTTTCATGCCACCGTCAGTTTTTGCGGTTTGCGTCCAAAGGTCGAGCTTGGCAGTACAAAGTCCTCCCCTTCGGGCTCTCTCTGTCTCCGCGGGTCTTTACCAAGTTCGCGGAGGGTGCCCTAGCGCTTCTTCGGCTCACGGGCATCCGCATACTCCATTATCTCGACACCTGGCTGATTTTAGCCCAATCTCGGAAGCAATTGATTATGTACAGAGACAAGTTGCATCGGTACCTCCACCTGTTGGGGCTTCAGGTCAACCGAGAAAAGAGCAAACTCGCCCCTGTGCAGAATATCTCTTTTCTCAGGCTGGATCTGGACTCGGTCACCATGACAGCGCGCCTCTCCGGAAAGCACGCTTAGCTAATGCTGAACTGTCTGAGAGAGTTCCACAGCTAAATAGGGGTCCCACTGAAATCCTTTCAGAGGCTCCTGGGGCATATGGCACCCGCAGCCGCTGTCACGCCACTCGGATTACTCCTTATGAGACCACTTCAGCACTGGCTTTACGATCGAGTCCCCAGACGCACATGGCACGCGGGCACACACCGAGTCATTGTTACTGCGCTGTGTTGCCGTGCCCTCAGCCCTTGGAACAACCCCTTGTTCCTACATGCCGGAGTGCCTCTAGGACAGGTGTCCAATCATGTTGTTGTTTCAACAGATGCTTCCAGCACAGGCTGGGGGGCTGTGTGTTGCGGGCATGTAGCTGCGAGCCTGTGCAAAGGAACACAGTAGGATTGGCATATCAATTCCCCAGAGCTGTTGGCAGTGTTCCTCTCTCCACTGTTTTTTACTTGTGCTGGAGCAGCAGCACGTGCTGATCAGGACGGACAGCACGGCGGCGGCGTATATCAACCGCATGGGGGTATCCGCTCTCGCCGCGTGTCTCAGCTCGCCCGCCGTCTGCTCCTCTGGAGCCATACGCAGCTGATATCGCTGCAATCCATTCACATTCTAGGCGAGCTCAACCGTGCAGCCATCATGCTCTTACGGCAGCCTTTACGTCCCAGAAAATGGAGCCTCCACCCCAAGTCTGTTCAGCTGATATGGGCGCGATTCGGGGAGGCCCAGATCGATCTGTTTGCTTCCCCCGAGAACGCTCATTGCCAGTTGTATTTTTCCCTGACCGAGGGTTCTATCGGCACGAATGCACTGGCCCACAGCTGGCCTCGGGGCATGCGCAAATATGTGTTTCCCCCAGTGAGCCTGCTTGCGCAGTTACTGTGCAAGGTAAGGGAGGACAAGGAGCAGGTCTTGCTAGTTGCGCCTCTCTGGCCCAACCGGACCTGATTGTCAGAACTCCCCTCTTCGCGACGGCCCTCCCCTGGCAAATCCCTTTGAGAGAGGACCTACTCTCTCAGGAACAGGGCACCATCTGGCACCCTTGCCCCGATTATTTGAACCTCCATGTGTGGTCCTTAGACGCGAGGAAGACTAAGGTAACCTACCGACTGCGGTGGTTAATACCATCACTCAAGCTAGAGCCCCCTCGACGAGGCTCGCCTACGCCCTGAAGTGGAGTTCAATTCAATTCAATTCACCTTTATTTGTATAGCGCTTTAACAATGTAGATTGTGTCAAAGCAGCTTCACATAAAAGGTCATAGTAAATTGGAACAGTGTAGTTCAGTTTGTAGTGTTTAAGTTCAGTTCAGTTTCGCTCAGTTCAGTGTGGTTTAAAAATCACTACTGAGAGTCCAAACACTGAAGAGCAAATCCATCGATGCGTAGCTCTAATGATCCCAAACCATGCAAGCTAGAGGTGACAGCGCAGAGGAAAAATCTTCACCAATTGGCGAAAGTGAAGAAAAAAAACCTTGAGAGAAACTAGACTCAGTTGGGCACGACCATTTTAATTTCAGCTGGCTAAACGTCTTGTGCAGAGCAGCAGTTTCAGCGGCGGAGGCTGGAAGCTGGACCTCGGCGAAGACTCGTCTGTCCCTGCAGCGTCACAGGAATCAGTCTCATGCTCTCCATTCCTTCATGACCACCACAGTAGCTGTTCAGGATACGGCCTGGTCCATGATATGGAAACCTTGGGATCATCTCGTCGCTGGTCTTGGATCGAATCAGTGACTCTGCATAGTCTGAGGGCTTCGGGAAGAGTATCCCCAGGTGGAAATGGAGAATAAAGAGAATAATTAGCGTAGCTCTGATGTTCATAGTGTATATAAACAAGATGCAGAAACCTGTGTGGAGCACATTCATGGATAATATAGCTAAGTGATAGCTTGAGTGTATGCTTTATTAAACAGATAGGTCTTTAATCTAGTTTTGAATTGGGAGAGTGTGTCTGAGCCTCGGACGTTATCAAGAAGGCTATTCCAGAGTTTAGGAGCCATAAATGAGAAGGCTCTACCTCCTTTACTCGACTTTGCTATTCTAGGTACTACCAGAAGCCCTGAGTTTTGAGATCTTAAAGAGCGAGTTGGATTGTAGCGAGACAGAAGGTTGGTTAGATAAACAGGAGCTAGATTATTTAAAGCTTTATAGGTAAGAAGCAATATTTTAAATTCAATACGAAACTTAACAGGCAGCCAGTGTAAGGAGGATGTGATTATATTTCCTAGACCTGGTAAGAACTCTGGCAGCTGCATTTTGTACTAATTGAAGTTTGTTAATAGAGGATGCTGGGCAGCCAGCAAACAGAGCATTACAGTAATCCAGCCTAGAAGTTTTAAAAGCATGGACTAGCTTTTCTGCATCTGAGATGGACTGCATACTTCGTAACTTAGCGATATTTCTCAGATGAAAGAATACAGTTTTTGTGACATGGGATATATGATTTTCAAAAGTTAAATTGCTGTCTAATATGACACCCAGAACTTTTATAGTAGAGCTAACGCTAACTTTGTATCCCTCTAATTGTAGATTGAGTTGCGAGATCTTCTGTGAGTCTATTCACTGAATGGTGCATCTCTCGCAGAGAAGCTTTCTTTCCTCCAAGAGTAGCTGGAGAGCAGGTTGTCGCCCTCCACACTCAAAGTTAACGTGGCTGCCATCTCCGCTTTTCATGACGCGGTGGCTTACTGCACCGTTGGAAGGCATAACCTCATCATCCGGTTCCTCAGAGGTGCTAGGCGAATTAGTCCACCCCGCCCCCCTCTCATGCCCTCTTGGGATCTCGCTCTCGTTTTCACAAGCCTGCGTACAGATCCCTTCGAACCACTAGACTCAGTATCGTTAAGATTTCTGTCCCTGAAGACAGCTCTGCTGGTCGCGTTGGCATCGATTATCGATGCCATCTCCCTTGTTTATCAAGCTAGAGCGAGCCGTGTCCCCCAGGAGTGCTTGAGTGAGCACTCCATTCAGTGCATCGCATACTTTTGGCCACGTGCACGCGGCGCCTCTCTAACAGACATCTGTTGAGTTGCTGGCTGGGCGACACCTAATACATTTGCAAGGTTTTACAATCTGCGAGTGGAGCCGGTTTCCTCAAGGGTATTAGGTAACCCTTGGTGATTGAGGAAACAACTCGGTTAAGGTGTTGAAACATGCTTGCTGCGCCATTCTCTCTAACACGGAGATACGTGCGCTTATTCTATCTGTCAGTAAAGTCCTCCCTATCGGGACTGCTCGCTTTCCAAACGTACTGTCATATTAAAATCCTAGAATTATCTAGACGCTTTGCGGCTCCCGAAAAATATATCTAAATCCGTAAATCTTCTATCGAATTGGGAAAATTAAGGGCTAGGGAACACGTTAGAAGACTGTGCCTCTCTGTAATGCAGGTGCGATCACACTTGCCTGGCAAACCTCTCATCGGGGGCGAAGGTAAGGTGCAGTCATTATGGCTTTTTCCAGACATTTCGTTCCCCACCCAAAGGGGAACGCTCTGGTTACCAAAGTAAACCTTGTTCCCCAAAGGGGGGGGGCGTGGAAATGCTATATTGCATCGCCATAATGATTGCCCCTTAGCTGTGGAGGTGAAATTCTCTTCAGCTAAAAAATGATGCCTCAGCCTTGCTCTCGCTGTGCTTATATTGCCAATTGATTGCAATGAGCATCAGCTGCGCAAGCTGATGCTGCCATCTAATTGGCATTTCATTGGCCCGTTTACATACTCTTTCAGATGATTGGCTTTCTGAACGAAATCCCCATAAGTGGATTCTCCACTATAGCATTTTCTTTCCCCCCCTCGGGGAATGAGGGTTACTTATGTAACCAGAGCTTTTGTACAGTAGAAACATCATTAGATTTATGATTTATTGGGAGTCCCCAACTGGATATAGGAACTGTATCAAGAGTCTATACCTTTGAGATTTTTTGCTATTTTATGTGTATTTATGTGGAATCATTTTTGGTGTATCGTAACTAAAAACTTTATATATTAAGTAAAAAATATGACCTTTTTAACTTTTATTTAATGTTTACAATGCAAATCCAATTAGACCCACTTAATTGGTAAACAAAGGAAGTATCTTATAAAATATACAGTGCATCCAGAAAGTATTCATAGAGCTTTACTTTTTCCACATTTTTTTATGTCATAGCCTTATTCCAAAATGGATTAAATTCGTTTATTTCCTCAAAATTCTACACACAATACCCCACAATGACAATGTGAAAAAAGATTTTTGAAATTGTTGCAAATTTATTTAAAATAAAAAACCTGAAAAATCACGTGTACATAAGTATTCACAGCTTTTGCTCAATACTTTGTTGATGCACACTAGTCTTCCAGTTCCTTTCACTGTAGGGTTGGTATTAGCCTGTTGATGAGCGGTGCCTTGTTTTCTCCAAACGTAATGCCTGGCATTCACTCCAAAGAGTTCAATTTTAGTCTCATCAGACCAGAGAATTTTGTTTCTTATGGTCTGAGAGTCCTTCAGATGCCTTTTGGCAAATTCCAGGCAGGGAGTGGCTTCCGTCTGGCCACTCTACCAAACAGGCCTGATTGGTGGATTGCTCTAGGAAGAGTCCTGGTGGCTCCAAACGTCTTTCACTTACGGATGATGGAGGCCACTGTGCTCATTGGAACTTTCAGAGCAGCAGAAATTTTACTGTAACGTTCCCCAGCCTTGTGCCTTGAGACAATCCTATTCTTGGAGGTCTACAGACAATTCCTTTGTCTTGCTTGGTTTGTGCTTTGACATGCACTGTCAACCCTGAGACCTTATATAAACGGGTGTATGCCTTTTCAAATCATGCCCAATCAACTGAATTTACCACAGGTGAACTCCAATTAACCTGCTGAAACATCTCAAGTATGATCAGTGGAAACAGAATGTGCCTGAGCTCTTTCACATT
Source organism: Danio aesculapii (assembly GCF_903798145.1). Taxonomy (NCBI): domain Eukaryota; kingdom Metazoa; phylum Chordata; class Actinopteri; order Cypriniformes; family Danionidae; genus Danio; species Danio aesculapii. The sequence goes on from NC_079435.1 coordinate 38,264,375, forward strand.
TTCACATTCCCTTTTTTCCACATTGCCTTTATGGGGTATTGTGTGTAGAATTTTGAGGAAATAAATGAATTTAATCCATTTTGGAATGAGGCTGTAATATAAAAAATGTGGAAAAAGTGAAGTGCTATAAATACTTTCCGGATGCACTGTATCTATTAAAATACAGAAAATATTACTTTGCCAACTATTACTTTTTTCATATTAGTCAATAATATTACTGAAATTAATATAAAAACTGAATAAATATAGATGTACACACATTTACACAAGTAAATGAATAGACTGAATGATAGGCCAAAAATATGCGGATTTCTACGTGGACCTACAGATTCCATGTGGACCTAACTTTGACATACTGCCAGCCTCTCTTCGGGACCTGTTCACTACTAGACACAATATTTTCTTTCTTTTTTTTCTCTCTCTCTCTTTTCTTTTAATTAAATTTTTTTTTAAGAGAGAAGAAAACGCAAGCAATACTCTTGAACTGTTTTGTACAGTTTTGCAAAGTCTTTATTTTTAATAAATGACAAATTTCTATGGCAAATGTTGTGAAGGAAAATACAAAGATGCTCTCACACACAGTGTGCAAACATCGAATCAAATTGACTTCTTACACCTAAAGGAATTTAGGTTTTATTAGTGAAACCTGTAATATATCAAGCTTAAAAAAACTTCATTTATTAAAATAATTCACATTTTTTTCTTTGCTTTTTTATACACACAAAGTTCATATGATATTTTGTTCTGACTGACCAAGTGTGTCCAACCCCCCCTCTGAAGGTGATCCAGCAGAAGAGGGAATGTCTGCATCGGTCACCACTCAGCCCACTCAACAGGACAAATGTCCCGCCCCTCAAATCCCAACCAGCGAATCAGATCAGTTCCTCACGACACCTGATGAATCAGAAGAAAAAAGCCTTATTCAGGACGATTCCGAACTTAAACACAGGGCACCCAAAAAAGACTTGCTGGAGATTGACCGCTTCACAATCTGCGGGAACCGTATTGACTGACATGAACCCGCTCTCTCAAGTTTAAGAGCCAGATGTGCACTGAAATGCCCGCTTTCTTCTGCCAGCCCGATTCGATTGACATTTGAACCTGAGCTTGTTGGAACGGGACAACAGGATATTTATTAAAAAGTGATGCACCTAATTTATTTAAGACTTAAACACACTCAGACATAGACAATCACACACATTTTACCCATTTGGATTCTACCCAAGAAAGAGGTTCGAGATCACCTGCGGAGGTCACAGCGATCTTATATCATGGTGGCATTGAATAAAGAAGGAAAAGGATGGATTATGTTCTGAAATGACAGATTAGGAAGATTCTGGTCATGTGTGGAAAAAGTGTCTTTTTTTTATTTTATTTTTTCTGCAGTGCTCCAAGAATAATTATGCTTGTTTTTATTATTTGGAAGTGACCCGCTTAAAATCTATGATCTCTATTTTCTCTCTGAAGCCTTCAGCTGGAAAAAAAACACCATATTTATTGGCAGTACTCAATACTGAAGTGTAATTTTGCAATTGCAGATGCGTTACATAGATTTTATAGTTGAACCATTACAAATTGATGTTACTGTCCTGATTAGATTCATTTGCATCATTTTGAACTGAAGCATTTGTTTGATTTCTTGTGGAAGGGAAGGGAGCACATGTTAATATTAAATAATTTCGTGTTACCAATCCAAAATATATGAGATCTATAGGTCTTCCTAAAAAGATGACGAAAGTCTTGTTTTACAACAAGCTGTTCACCCATTGGTTAATTGATTACTATATGAAAATTCTTACATGTAGCTCTTGCAGGGTTTCTAGTGGCAAAAAGTGCATTCTAGTGCATTGTTCAATGTTGTGATTTTTAAAAAGGCTGCTGTGAGTATGTGATTTTACAAAGAACCGCATGTTTAAGATATCCTGATTGATTTACACCATAAATTAGGTATTTTGTAAGTCTGCCTCTGAATGAAAGGATCAAAGATTAATGCAAGCAAATTGCATGAACCTGAAAACAGTCCAGTAGCATAGCCAAATTAGCCAGCTTAAACAACAGAACTACATTTCTTTTATTTACTTTAATTTTATTCTACCAAGAGCAGCATATCTAATGAACAATCATACACTGGTGCTGATGTTGGGAACAGATGATTGATAGCCAATCACCAACATTCCAACAGTCAGAATCTTGACCAAAGCGAAGATTGAACAGACAAACTTTTGCTCATATCTTAAGTGTATTTTAACAAAATGGCCACTGTTGACCAAAAGATTTACAGGGCTATAAGCATCAGTGATCTTAAAGCAGGAATGAACATTATTACAAACAATATTATAAACAAGTGATATCTGGAGTTCAATAATACTCATTAATGCATTAAAGAATTGATTAAACTGCATTATCATCATGGAGAATAATATTTCAAACACCCACTTTACATAACAGACCGCATTGATATAAATTGTTAATATTTTTTTCATATATGATCCACCAATTACATATCTCTTGGTTACACTGGAGGTCTTTATTGTATTTGTTTTTTCCCCACTGAATTAGAAATTCATCTTGTATTACAAACGTGTGGTTCTAATTGCTTTATAATATCATATGGGGCATTCATTCTGACAATTTATACTCCAGTCAGCATTTCCACAGTCATCATGACGCTGTCACGTTATGCAAGGTGCTGAGTTTTCTCAAAAACAAAAGGCTTTTTTAATATCCTTTCTTTTTTAGGAATTTAATGAGTGGAAATATCAACATGCCAAGGAATTTTAAACCCTCCGTTATCAAACTAATGCAACTTTCTAGAAGCTGTTAGCTGACTTAAACTGCCAAAATGAGCATTTGTCATTGTTTTTGCGCTTGAAGCACTGAGGCTAGACATGCCTCTTAATTTTCGAAGAGAGAGACCATTAAAAGCAAATGTTTGGTTTTGTTGTGCTTTTCAGCGTAATTGCCTGTGCATTCCAGTCCTGTTTTCATATACGATGGTTTACTTGACTGAACCAGCAGTTCATACTCAAATATTATATTATATATATATATTATATTATTATTATATCAAACATTTATTTGGAAATACTGAAAAAGATGATCCATCTCAGAGTTGTTCACACTGCTTAACTTTTTTTCCCCTCACTGGTCAATATAATTTTTTTTTTTCAGTGTGTTTCTGTATTCATTGACTTCGGCATCTAATGTTCTTACAAACTTGTTTTCCTGTTGAATATGAAGAGGAATGACAATGTCACATCCCACACAAAGGATGTTTCAGAGACTGAATAGGGAAGAGGAATCAGGGCTTTGTGTTAATTAAAGTTTTGTTGTTTTGTACCTTTGTTGTTGATATTTTTTCAGTGTTTTGCATGGAACCCTAACACACACTTTCATAAGGATTTTGCTACTTTTCAAGTTTACTAACTGCAGAGGATTTCTCAGCCGTCACCAATGACTTTCCAGAGATTTTTAATCAGGTTTATATCAGGACTCTGTGCTGCCATTTCATTATGTCTCGTTTTTTTAAACTTCAAGGATCTGCTTTAGTTGTTTTGCTTGTTTGACGAGGCTCATAGTCCTGAAAGAAAATTGTTGGGCCATTGCTCCTATACCCTCATTTGCTATTCCCTACATTAGTCCACTTATAAAGTCCACTTAAGGAGTGAATGAAAACGAGTGAGTGAATTCGAGCACTCAAGTGCAGTGGAAGGAATTTCGTTATGTTTGTGGTTTGCTGGTTGATAAATCTCAGAAAGATTAGATTTTAAGCTTTAGTCAGACCCTGTGATAGTTCTGTCGTGACAGATTTAGTATCGTAATAAATATGTATATGGCAATGTTGATGTGTTTGGTCTTGGTGGCATAGATACATTCATTCATTTTCTTTTGAGCTTAGTCCCTTTATTAATCGGGTGTCACCACAGTGGAATGAACTGCCAACTTATTCAGCATATATTATTACACAGCGGATGCCCTTCCAGGTGCAACCCATCACTGGGACACACCCATACATTTTTCCTGTTGAATTTGAAGAAAAATTACGATGTCACATCCAACACAAAGGATGTATCGGAGACTGAATGGGGAAGAGGAATTAGGGCTTTGTGATAATTCAAGTTTTGTTGTTTTGTACCTTTGTTGTTGATATTTTTTCAGTGTTTTGCAACACTTTCATAAGGTGTTGAACAAGACACCAGATTTTGCTAGATTTCTTAAGGTTCCCATATGGTCCACCCTTCTTCCTGTCTTTTCCACAGTTCACTAACTGCAGAGGATTTCTTAGCCATAAGTTTGTCACCAATGACTTTCCAGAGATTTTCAATTAGGTTTAGATCAGGGCTCTGGGCTGCCATTTCATCATGTCTCTGTTTTAAGCTTCAAGGAACTGCTTTAGTTGTTTTGCTTGTTTGACAAGAGGCTAGGGTGTCAAAATGAATTGTTTCTTCGGTGCACCACGATGCAGATGTGGACAATTCGGTATCGGTTCAGTAACAGATCATAACCGGTTATTGCGTAACACTACTGACGTCATTTATCTCATATGCGCTATGTCACGGTAGAATACTATGGTGAGGGAGTTGAGCAAGTAATTAAATTACAGAAACTGTGCACAATTCACTGTGTGTGTTTGCTGGACAGTCATTTACTGACACTGAAGTGACAGCAGAAGCCCTGTTTCACTGCTATAGAGAAAATGAAAGTAAGCTCCATTTCTCTCTTGCTCTTTCACTGTGGCTGGCGTGACGTCTCCTCTCCTTTCAGCTGAATACTTGTGGATCCAGACACAAGCATGTCTGCAGAGCGAGTTTTCTCCACTGCTTCAATCATGGATCAGCTGTGATTGCTGCTACCATTATTCAGTGTCAGCGCTAGTGCGTTAGACCCTCCTTTCTGTTGAGTGCGTGTCCACTCACAGGCGTTTAACAGCTCGCTCAAATAGCAAGTGAGGTAATATTTATGTTTGTTTATTTGCCTTAAGTGCTCATTATGTTCTGTGCATGTACTTGAGTTTTGTTTGATGCATTCAAAAAGAGTGTTTTCTTTAAGCAGGTAAAATTAAAAGTACAGTTCATATATCTGACTGCTTGTATTAAAGGACAAGATTGTAGTACAAATACATATAAAACAGTAAAATATAAAATCGTGTATGGAAAGCATCGACAATGCACTGAGATATCGAATTGAACCGAATCGATGGCATGATAATCGGAACCAAACCGTGAGATCAGTGTACGTTCACGGCTCATTGTCCTGGATGAAAATTGTTGGGTGATTGCTCCCTATATCCTCATTTGCTATTCCCTACATTAGTCCACTTAAAAAGTTAACTTAAGGAGTGAATGAAAACAAGTGAATTCGATTTGTGGTTTGCTGGTTGATAAATCTCAGAAAGAAAAGATTTTAAACTAGTCAGACCTTGTAATAGTTTTGTCGTGACAACTCTCGGAGAGAATTAGTATGGTAATAAATATGTATATGGCAATGTTGATATGTTTAGTCTTGGTGGCATAGATCTGCTATGCTACTGCTACTGCTTTGATTACTGAGACATCCTGTCTGAGAATTTAATGCTGCTGCAAACATAATATACATTTACCCCCCGGAGCATATCTAAACACACATGGAGCTGGGGTGGAGGAGGGTCCCCAAAAATGTGTTGCATATTCCTAGTGTATAAGAACACTCATGCATTTAAAAGGTTTAGGAGCAAGCTCATTGGCTGCTGAGGTGACAGCAACCAACCACCTGCACCATATGGTTGATGATGTAGGAGCAGATTGGGCATGACATATCAATGAGTCATTCCTAATCTGTTTCACAACCATACTTATCAACCCTCCCGTTTTTCCTGGGATTCTCTCGTATTTTACAGTTCTATCCCGCTATCATCCCGTAAAGGTATTTTCTCGTATTTCTCCAGTATTTTCAATCTTTGAATGGGTGGCAATAATATACGCAACCCATACTGCAGAACATCCAGGGGACGCCCCTCGCTCTTAAATGTGAGTCTGTTCTGTGCTTTAATTTTATTTAGGCATGAAAACACTTTGAAATAAATTCAAAAATCTTCCCTTCCCTTCCTTTTTCATTGCAGGTGCCATCGCCCCTCCTATGAAATCCTTAAAACAGTCAAATAGCAGTGACGCACTCCATAATGATAAATAGACGCTGTTTCCCAAGTGGATTCTGTACACGTTGTTTTGAAGCATAGCGAAAGTCTGGGTTTTGAGTCCATGTTTGAACAGACATATACACATAATTAATAATAATAACATCTAAAGATGTCGATCTTGGTGGGGGGTTTTTTAAACACGGTTTATGGTGGGCAAATCCCTTATTTTCACATCCCAATGTAGACAGCTATGTTCACAACAGAACTTTTAATTTTTTAACACTTATTTAATAACTTCGCTAGCTATTTATTAGAAATAAACTACGTATTTTGATTCCTGTAATGTATTCAAGCTGTACTTCAATTTAATAACAATTTATTTATAAACTTACTCCAATACGATTCCCCTATGGATGCCATCTTGTGGTCAGATGCAGAAATTTATTTGACGTTTGAACTATCAGTGCATTATGGGTTGATGTTGAGTGCACACGGGTTGTACACTCATTACTGGTGCGTTGTGGGATTAATCGAGTGCCCTTCAGAATGTCCACTATATGGTTTCAGACACCACTACAATATACCAATATAAGCTCAAATAAAGTTTATTTGCTTGCATCACTAAAATGATGAACACTGGACCAGGTCTTTTTCCACAAAATATGCCCACCATCAAAGATTAGTTCAGTCGTTTTTTACTTTCATCTGACATAGGTTTGGTCACTGCATGGCTGAAAACTTAGATTAAGCAGCTAGTAAAATAAGGTTTCTCTATTATTATTATTAATAATAATAATAATAATAATAATAATAATAATACCTTTCAAAGCACTCAAGGACACCTTACAATAGTTCACAGGCACATCATAAAATACAAGATAGAAGAATAATAAACAACATTAAACCAGAAAATCATTAAAAGCAATCCTGAACAGAAATGTTTTTACCTGGGATTTAAAATTGGAAATAGAGTCCACTTGACGAATATCTAATGGCAGGGAATTCCATAACTGTGGTGCTATGCAGCTAAAAGCCCTACCACCAAATGACTTCATCTTAAACTATTAATTAAGGAAATTACCACCAGGTGCCAGATTCATAGCAATAATGCTTTTTCGTTGGTTTTCCAAATGCTAACCACTGATTATGCAAATGTTAAATGTGCTGCAGTCACAGTGGTCACAATAGCTGTCCACCACTTTCATTCTTGAGTGGGGAAAACAAAGGTGATACCAGTTGGTGTAGGAGTAGTTGTCAAGATCTGGATTAAGTCCAACCTCTTTGACCCCAGGCCAAAAATAATCACTTGAAGATTATGTAACTCTAAACTGATCTGTACTAAAACCATTCAGATCCAAACACTAGCTAGATTGAGATTTTGACCTGGAATGTAAATTTAGATCACAGAATGAACGAGAAGCACTACGAAGTCTATTTAAAACTGCATTAGAAATCTCAGATATTGGCTGTGCATAATGTCTTAAAGGTTACTTGTTATACACAGGTCAGACTTCTTTACTTTTTTAAGGCTTTTCTTCACTTTTTCATTAAATTTAGAGCTGGTTTTTTGGTTTGCCCCCATTTGCTTTAATAACAGAGGCACTAATGTTTAAACCTACGCTGCTTCTAATAAATGTTTATTCATGTAGGCCAGAAGAGAACTGCTCACCCAACTAGGCTGGTTTCTCCCAAGGATTGATTTATTTATTTATTTATTTATTTATTTATTTATTTATTTATTTATTTATTTATTTATTTATTTATTTATTTATTTTGATGAAATTTGGTTACCTTGCCATTGTTGTCTTTGGCTTACTTAGCTGGACGCCAAATATTCTTAAATAGCATAAGTTTGAACTTGTTTTATACAGAATTGACTTAACTCAGTTATTTAATTGAACTGAACTGAATAATTAAATTACTGTCTCATTATCCACCTCAATATTCTTGCTTGTTTTCTTGTCATAGAAATGAAATATATAGCTTACCATATACTGAAAATGTTCTCTCATTTGCCATGTACTTTTCATACTTTCCTTCTGGGTTTTTGTTGTGGCAGTTTAAATCTGCCCTTATTTTTATTTTATCAACACCTAAAAATATTCTGCTTTATTAAACAAGTCTCTTTTTACAACTGGAAGCCAATCATGTTGGTAGCATTCATCAGCTATTTTGGGATAGTTATCCAATGTAATTTACTCAAAAAGTAATACGTATATTACGAATTACTTGAATATTTGATTACATTATCAAAGCATTTAAAAAGTAATCAGATTGCTAATTACTTAATTTTACTTACTGTCATTAAAAAAGTTACTTTGAAAGTATCGAGCCAAAAAATATGTTACAAAGTCAAATTTGCAGTCCCTTCAGTTTAAAACCAGAAACTTGATTTAATCTATTTCTGAAACTTAACATTCAAGGATGAACCTGCCTCACAATGACAAATACTGTATATCTTTAAATGTGTTTACAATGTGTTTACACAACATTGTTTGCTGAGTCTATGGTATATGTGTATGCTCTTAACTGTGTTTAACTGCGAAAACATTATAGAGATAAAAAAAACTCAGAACATAGAAAACATAGAGATAAAAAAAAACATAATAAAAGAAAAACAGTCTTGATAACATTTGAAAACAGTATTACCAGCCTGATCTCACGAGAAAATGTAAGTATTTTACATTTTGTCAATATAGTGGCTAATTTGTACGAATTCGTACGAAGTGAGCACCTAACCCCACCCCTAAACCCAACCGTCATTGGGGGATGAGCAAATTGTACGAAAATGTACGAATTAGATCGTACGAATTCATACGAATTAGCCACTAAATCAAAAAGTTACGAATTGCTGTGAGATTGTGTTGGTATTACTGGGCTCCACTTTTGCCTATTTTACTAGATGTACAATTATTTAATAACAATAACTTATAATAAGTTTTTAATAATCATAACTTAACAATAACAATAAGTATATGTCTCCAGAATGTGCATGTGAAGTTTCAGATCAAAATACTCATCAGATCACTTATTATGCCCTGTTGAAAATGTCAATTTTTGGGTCAGAGGTAATCGTAGCTGTTTTGCTCCTGTGCCTTTAAATGCAAATGAGCTGCTTCTCCCCACTCGAAGTAGGTTTTCGCCGCCCACTCATCTGGGGATGTTTCAGGGATGTCAGAATAAACACAACACAATGACAGACACAACTCAGACATGAATATTGACCCACAGTCACACTGACCCACAGTAATACTGAACCAGGCAGTTTCCGAATGGATATTTGATGTAATTGTTGTGAAGTTTATTCAGCCTTCCTGCAATGATGAATGAGCCGCAAACAAATGCAAAGCTTGTTGTGTGTACATGCACACACACATGTGAACATTTAACACGTTGCACTGTTTTGCTCATCGGCTCACAACAAAGTGACACGCCCAAACAGATACTATTGAAATAGTTAAATATATTCTGCTGTATTGACCTTATTCTTCAGATTCGAGTGGGGGCCACCATTTTACGCTTTTTGGCTCGGGACTTCTGGTCCCATTCACTTCCATTCATTTTTGACGTAAAAACAGCTGGTTATGCTGCTTGATAATGCAAACTGATGTTTTCATATTATTCTATTTTGTCTGTATATTCATAAGTGTTTGTAGAGTGAGTAGTTTGACCATTTTCTGCCGTTTATTATTCATAGTCATTTCTCCCATAGGAAACTGAATTGGAAGTTCTAAAACAATCGCAAAAACAAGCACACTTCTGCATTGAAGACTGAGATCAATAGAAAAGAAACATAGCTAAGTTACTATACAAAATATACCTGATTTAGCATCCATAAACAGGGACTCCTGCTGTGTGATTGAAGTGTCCTTGTTTATAGTTGTGTACACCAGCTCTGGTGATTCCAGTGGTTCTGAAATATGTAACTCCAAAGTTTCAAATTCTGAAAAACACAAAGCGTACCACTTCACAGAGAGTTTAACAGATATTTTAATCCCAGTTTCTTTGCAAACCCTGTCTTGTGTTAATACTGAGACAATGATAATATGTGCCTGTTAATCAATATCGGTGGATGGGAAAAACCACACTGCTGCAAATTGCTGGCATTTGGATTCTATTTTAACTCCAGGAAATTTTAAAAAAGAGACTTGTTGTGCTTATGTCACTCTGTGTAAACACTGTATCTAAACACCTTTCTGTTCCAAAAGTTGATTTTGCACGATTTTAAAGCCAAATAAAAGCCAAAGTTTAAAGTATTTACAGTCTAACCAAAAATAGTTGCTGTAGTTAGTTAACTTAATTTACATTTTCAAAACAATATATGATGTTTTCTCACACATGATCTATCAGTGTTTCTTTGACAGGAGATGTCATTGTCTTAAAACGCAATACCCTGGTTTTAAAAGGTTCTATTGTCAATGATTTTGAGATATTGAGCTTCAAAGTTTTTGCATTTCATATAGCAAACAGTATGTGTGTAACATTTGTTTTTTTAAATAAAAAGTCTTAAAATGTAAACAACTTAAAAAAAACATCCAATAATGTAAATAAGTTGTCATTTACATGTCATTTAATAACTCAATTTTGACAAAAATGTCAGATAGAACCTTATAATTCTAAGGTGACGAATTTTTGGTCAAATACTATTGCTCTTTGCAGATACAGATTACATTACATTTGTTCATTATATCTCAACCTAACTATGTCTTATATATTTTTACAGTCTGTTCTTTAATTTCATTAATATCTTCTTAATTTTAATTGATGTCTTCTTGGCATTAATCCTCTTTATGATTTTAATCCTGAAACAATAAAAGTATGTTTTAAATTAAAATATTGACCAAATTTTGACCACTATTTAATGAATAAAACATGCCAACAGCAAGTCAATGTGAATTTATTTGCTATTGTGGCATGAAGTGGGACTTCTTTGTGATTGGATATTTTTTTGCTAACTATGTCTGTAAACTCATGTGAGTGACTGGTGGACTATTGTTGGTTTTACGAGGACTCTCCATAAGCATAATGTATTTTATTCAGTAACAATGCTTATATGTTATTATATCTTTTATATATATATATATATATATATATATATATATATATATATATATATATATATATATATATAATATATATATATAATATATATATATATATATATATATATATATATATATATATATATATATATATATATATATATATATATAATTATATATAGATATATATATATAAAGATATAATAACATATAAGCATTGTTACTGAATAAAATACATTATGCTTATGGAGAGTCCTCGTAAAACCAACAATACCAATGCATTTGTGTGTGTGTGTGTGGTGTGTGTGTCTACAAATGATGTCTACAAATAGAGGCCTCTCTTTCTTTCCCTCTCTGTTTTTATGTGTTGGTATTCCGTCCGCACACACACAAAGAAACAGAGGCTTTTCAGCAGTTTTTAAAGAAGCCCATCAGCTTGTGTCTTGGCAGAATCCAGAGTTACTACTTTCTGCTCGTTTGACTTTCTGACTGTTCACATGTAATGGTACGAACAAGCATTAGTGATGTAAGTTTCCACTGCTCTGAAACGTACACTGGAACAAATTATATGATCAATTAGTCATGACAGCACATGTTTTAGGTCATTGAAACTGATTAAACTAAGTTAATCATGTTCTAACTTAATTTTAAAAGTTAAGCAAGCTGTTCTAAATCAGGTTGACATAATATAAGTTCAATGGACTCATAAGGTTAATTTGATTCAGCTTAAAAATTGAAGGCAACCAGGATTGTTTTTACAGTGTAACTGCAAACTAACTTATCCTGTGAGTTGACAGCTTTCTTTGACTTTTCATTACTGAAACACTGAGAAAAGTCAAGAAATATCTAATAAATATCTCATAAATTATACATAATTAATTTTTTTTACTTTGTATCATTTGTGCACTATAAATGTTACAAAAAATACAAAGAAAATGCTTTGATTTGAATTTTAAACTAATAATAATACATTTCTTTAAAACACTCCAAAGGTCTGTCATATTTACAACTCATTTACAGTATATTTACAAAAGTAATTTAAATGTATTAGCTATTAATATTAAAAATGATGATGATTATTATTATTATAACCTTTATTTTACCAGGAAAGACAAATTAAGATTAAAAATCTCTTTTACAAGAGCGTCCTGACCAAGATTAGGCAGTATACATGTCACATGGGTTTAACAGACAACAAACAAAAAACAGTTAACATGAATCACACTTTGACAAACAAACTATTCAAAACGTCTACAAGCCTGTTTGAATTTCTAAATAATTTAAACTCTTTTTAAAATCAGTGAAATCAATTCTTTAAATTATACTTTTGTTTGTACGTTATTCCATGCAAAAGTAAATGTAAAAGTAAAAGTATTCCATGTAAATAAATATCCTGCAACCACAGGCCATAGCTAAGGACAGTTTTTTTTTATACAAATGTAAAGTTGAAGATATGATGGGAGTAAACCCAATATAGATTTGTAAACAAAGATATGCCAATGCTTGAGCCTACGAATGGACAAAGCAGACCATCCTACCCTAGTATATTGTAGTATGCAACACACAATGATGAGTAAGGGACTTAAAATTAGTTATAAATCTTAGTGCACCATGGTAAACACCAATGCATGCAGACTCTGAGATTAAGCATGCATATGGATAAAATCACCGTAGTCCAATATCATCCAAAATACAACCCATACCTTTCATTTACACATTTAATACTTATTTTGATTTATTGTAATTGGTTATGATTTCTGTTTATTTTAAACCAGATTTTAATTTAATACATTTTTAGATCATTTAGGCGTCTAAATCTTCTTTAATCATGTTTGTATTGGGTATTGCACAATTATTTGCACAGTTATTTATATTCTATTAGTTTTATTATACAGATTTTATATTTGTTATTTATTTTAAATTGTTTCTGTCATTAATCTATTAATAAATGTTTTCAAAGTGTTTAATATTATTTATAATATATTATTATTTTATTTGAAAACTCTTTTTAGACAATGGTTATACAAAACTACTTTGACTTGGCTTGATACAACTAGACCTGAAAAAGTCCCTGGAAAAGCCACCTCTAGTGCGCGTGCACAGATCCTCCGCGTGCCGGCGGACAGAAGAGGAGCGCGCAGCGGGAGGTGCAGGTCACACAAACACTCAGCTCATCCTGAGCGGCGCAGACTGGAGAGAGATGTTTACCATGATGCCGACAGAAGGATACAGGGAATAAACGAATGACTTGGAATACTTTTTTCTTTTGTTTGTTTTCTATCTTTTATTATTATGTGTCCCGGGTTAATTTTGTGCCATTTTTAATTTTTAATGTCGAGGACTAGAGAGCGACCCAAACAAATATACTTTTCTTACACCTAATCCGTCCTCCTCTTTTCTTTCTTAATCAAAATCCCCCGGCAGAGACTGATGGACATGTGGTGGAAAGTGGGGCTCGTGCTGGTGATGTGTTGGGGTCTCACGAGCAGCGAAGCCCGCGAGGAGCACCGGGAGTCCCCGCCGCGCACCGCGATGCTCCGAGCGCCCGTGGAAACGCTGGACTTTGGCTTCGTGCCGTCGGTGGTGTACGAGACACACGCGTATTATGAACCGGGTCCCATGGGGATTCTTTTCCACATGGTCCACGCGTTTCTGTACGTGGTTCAGCCAAACCCCTTCCCCAAAGGTGAGATGCACACTGGCGATGGGAGCGCGCGCAAAAGTTTTCCCACATGTTTGCGGTCTGACAAACAATCACATATGCTTACAGAAGTGAGTCAGACTACAGACAGATACATTGTAGGCAATATCGCATGGAAGACTTGTTATGCATCTTTGAGAATAGGTTTGGAGATTTATAATATGGCAAGCCATTTTAACATTCCTTTTGTTGTAATAGCAACAAGTAATGTTGGGTACACATTAAGGTTTTCTTTTTACAGTTATAGTTACGCAAGGAATGTATGGAGTAATCTGAATTAACAACATGTAGGGCAAGAGTTAGTTATTATGTACAATTTGCTATAATAAATATATAACATGGGTTGGGTTTAGGATTTGCTTTAGGGTTTGTTGCTTGTTATTATGCATAATTTACTATAATAAGTATAACATAAAACAAGGAATCAGTAAAACAGTGTTAAATCTTATAACCAATACATTATTTGCTAGTAATCTATCAATAACTAGTACTTCTTTCTCCAGTAATTCCTAATAGGTTTGTCACTAATTTTTATTTTTGTGCTACTAATAATGATTCAAATAGTGATAATTCATTGTTTAAATATGACTAACAAGCCCAAATTGTTCACATCAGCCTATCAACCATGAGTTTTTAGCATATTGTGGGATAGCCCATTAAAACTTGGGATGGAAACAGGAAGATGCGGATAAAATTTGCTAAATCCAGCTTTCATTATTATTAAAACTTTGTCTCAGCTTTCAAGGAAATGTCAGTATTGTTACACCAGGGATGGAAACTGTTTGTTCCACATATTATTTATAGCCTATCTGCAACTTTAAATGGAAACAGCTGTTGACTAATTGATTAGATTGCTCCGCAATAAGTATTAGTAGGTATCTAAGGATGAGTAGGCAGAAGTACTGGAGCAATTAGGAATGACACTGTTCCTCGATCATGAAAACAAAGATTGTTTATTTTGTCATTTTGAGCTGCATCTTATGCTCTTGTTCATGAAACAGCATTTAAACTGCATTGATGATGATTATACAGGGGCAGAAACAGTTCTCGGCATAGAGCATATCTTCTTAAATGGATGAGAATGTGGGGTCTTTAAAGATAATAATTTTTAACCTGACATTCAATGGTAAAGTCAGTTGCAGTTAGGGAAATTACAGTAACAGAGTATATACAGGAATCAGAGAGTGAAATTCAATTCCATTTAAGACCCCTTTTAAGACTCTTTCCATACATTTTAAGACCTTCAAACCAGTTTAGGTTTCAACCGGAAACACTGGTGAGATTTTAACTCACAGTATATTTACTAAATATTAATGTAAGAAACTAATTCAAAACTAAAATATTATTCATATAGTGAATAAAAATCTATTAAATCTAGCTAATTCAGCAGGTTGGTGACTATAGAACTGCAGAAATAATGGTGTTGCATGCAGTAAACAAAGCAGCATGATGTCAAACCTAGCAAGATTTTATTGATTTCATAAACTACAGCATCCTGATATTCGCAGATTTAATTTAGCGTACAACCAGACATTGCATAATCAAAAATGATATAAAATTTGATACCTTGCAAAATAGCATTTAAGACTGTTTAATACTTATTAAGGGTCTTAAATTTCTCTACACTGATTTATAAATTTTTAATACTTTTTAAGATCTGCATGAAGAGCAACATGTAGCAAGAAAATATGATGTAAAATAAATAATAATAATTGTATTATTAATCATAATATCAATGAATATGCAATAACTATAAGGTACAATTGCCTTATTTAGACAAACACATGTTTTGTGATAGTCAACACTACTAACATGAAAATTATACAAATTAAATTTAAGGAAAAGATGTGACAGCTTGTCATATGTGACCATGCATGGACCACAAAGTCTTAAGTTACATGGCCTTCTTTTATGCAAAAAATCATTTGGATATCAACTAAACATCAGGTTACATGAAAATATTTTTTGTAAATATGTTAAAACTCAACTTTATATGTTAAAAACAACTTTGAAGATGATTATTTAATTTTTTAAAAGTTTTTTTTATTTACAGATTGCAGATTTTTAAATAGTTGTATCTTTGCCAATATTTGGCTTACAAATTAAAAATATCCTAACAAATAGAAAATATACTAACAAATAAAAAGACACTTTTGACTGGTTTTGTGGTCTATGGTCACATACAAAAATTATAATGGAAAGTGTTATTATTCATACTGTTAAGCCTAGGGATCCATTTATGAATCATCATCATCATCATCATCATCATTTTACTTTCAATGGATCAATATGTTGGTTTGGAAATGACACTGTATTTAACATTCTAGTTATATTACCGTACTGCTTATAGACTCTGATTGCTAATAGAGTTGGATGGTGGGAATGTTCGTTTGTATATTTCTTTGATTACACTGTATGGCAAGAGTGTCTAAACCTCCTAAACCTGTTTTCACAACTTAATCATTAATCAGTTCTAGAAACTTTCAGACAAATGTATTGGAGCTAAAATCTGTTGGAGGCTGCCCCTATAGGAAGCAGGACAGGACACCCCTGCTTAATGACAGATATAGAAATGAAACTTAATCATTAATAAACCTCATCAATATCAACTAGAGTAAAAATTGACAACTTGCCCAGGTCTGTTTAAGGTCAGGTTGTTGGCAGGTGGTTTTCTTTGTGAGGTCAGCATGTTGAGCATAGACGAGAGCTCGTGTGTGTGTGTAAATGTGTGTCTATGTAAGTGTGTTTAGAGTAGAATAGGATTGCACAGACAAATCCCTGCTGCCTAACCAATTAGCCGATCTGCTCCATGAGTCACCTGCCCAATCAGGTAAGCTGATAATCTGAGGACCATATGCTCCAGAGGTACATTCAATGTAAATGTCTGTTCCTGACAAAACGTACTCTCATGCAACCCAAATACAACAATTTGGTAAATATTCCAACTGGAAACCACAGATGTTAAAAGAAAAACAGCGATTTTTAATCAATGAGATGCCATTTTTTACCTGTAAACATGTGGGTGTGGATTAAGAGGCAGAAGTAGATCAAACAATACAGATATTATTCCCTCTGCAATCTCTTTAATTCCGCTAAAGCATTCTTTGCAGATTCCTAACCCCTGATCTTATAGACAGGTACTTCTGATGTAGAGTTGGGACTGGATTACTGGATTAAACAGCAAGTTACATTGAGCTTCCACACAGATGCACATACACATGGGTCAAGTTAAAGGCCATTATGGTTCTCCATTCCTCCAGTCTCTTTTTACAGATTAGTCACAACTCACAGGTTCCAGCATGTTGTCTGTGAAGGAATAGATGGATTTATGCATGATGGATATAGTGCAGCTTAATCTAACCACATTCGTTCTGTCTGAGAATGGACAGATGAAGGAATAGAAAGGGATGTGAATATACATAGTTTGAGTATGGAGCTTAATCCCGGGACTCCCTCCGTCTCAGCCCAGATAAAGCTTAATATCGCTGATCACTGGATTTAAAAACTGCGCTGTAATTGAAAGACAGGGAGGTCAACACACAGATATGACCCACTTATGCTGCCATTGTCTGTGTGGGTATGCGGAGTGCTTTCTGTCCTGTTAGTCAGTGCTTTACTTAATGTTTATCTCTGTATGTCATCGTGTTATTTGATATCATGAAAGTCACAGCTCTAGACATAAATACCGCCTAAATGTGCTTCAACAGTTCACTGTGTTTGAGTACTTTACTGTATCTGTGAGAAAAGAGGAAAGGAGGCGAGAGTGCGTAAAAGGGGGGCCGAGGATTAAATGAGAGAGAAATGGGGTTTGGTTGAAGAAGGGAGGAAAAGGGGAAAGAAAGCATTAGAGAGGCTGAGAGACCACTTAACTGCCCAACAGCAAGACCACTGTAAGAGGATTAACCATATGCCTTTATAACCAGTGATACCCTTTCTTATTCACCCATTCTCTCTCTTTCTCTCGCTCTCTCTACACACACACACAATTATTGGTGGTTTACGAGGACTCTCCATAGGCATAATGTCTTTCATACAGTAAAAAACACTTATTGTGTTTACTCCAATCCAGTGGTGTAGTCAGGGCTATACGCACGTATACTCGGTATGCCTACTTTTTTCCAGTAGCTGTTTGGGTATTACGACTTCTGAGGATCAATAATTGCGTATACCCTCGGTATACTCATTTGTTTTGCTGATTAGACTTCCCTAATTTACGTGTATTCGCATCCCCTTTCACTGTAGACCAAATGTTCTTTTATCTCTCATCTTAATTTGTTGCAATTGGTGCATTTTTGTTTATATTTTGCACCATTCGCCGCCCCCTGAACACCACAGCAGCTGTGAGAAAATTTCGTGAGTTTTTCAAAGTCAACTGAATGATGTCTTGCTGAAACGTTCAGGTAAAATTATAAAACAGCATGGGCGGGTTAGGTGGGTAATAGTGCACCACCTTTTTTTAGGACTACACCACTGCTCCAAACTGATTTACTATTTGCTAATGCTATTTGTAGATGCCATAAGTTTTTATAATCAAAAGTTCAAAAGGGTAGCATTTTGTTATTTTTAATAATACTTTTTTAATTAATAACTTTTTAAAAAATTCATTCATTCATTTGAAATAGTAATCATTTGAACCATAAATGTAAATGTGTATTACATAAATTTGTTTAAATATATTTACTGATTTACTGTTAAAATGGATCCTTTTAAAATAAATAAAAAAAATTATTCCAAATTACTTCTGTTTAGTTGAACACAATTTAGTACACAATTTACAGTATTGTTCCATTTGTTAATGTTAGTTAATGGATTTACAATTTTTGTACAGCATTTATTAATCAAAGTTCAATATAAACTTAGTTACTCACTGAGAGTTAACAAGAACTAACTAACTTTTGTTAGCTAATGCTAACAAAGTAGGATATATTCTGTAATAAATGTCTTGTTCACTCTTTATGATAGTAAATACTTTAGGTGTACTTTAGGTGTTACAGTAATATACACTCCCCGGCCACTTTATTAAATACACCTGTCTAATTGCTCGTTAACGCAAATTTCTAATCAGCCAATCACATGGCAGCAACTCAATGCAATTAGGCATGTAGACATGGTCAAGACAATCTGCTGCAGTTCAAACCGAGCATCGGAATGGAGAAGAAACATGATTTAAGTGACTTTAAACATGACATGGTTGTTGGTATTTTAGTATTTTAGAAACTGCTGATCTACTGGGATTTTCACGCACAGAAAGGCAACAGTAACTCAAATGACCACTCGGTACAACCGAGGTATGCAGAAGAGCATCTCTGAACACACAACACATCAAAGCTTTAGGGCTACAGCAGCAGAAGACCACACAGGGTGCCACTCCTGTCAGCTCAGAACAGGAAACTGTGGCTACAATTCACACAGACTGACCAAAATTGGACAATAGAGTATTGGAAAAACGTTGCGTGGTCTGATGAGTCACGATTTCTGCTGTGACATTCGGAAGGTAGGGTCAGAATTTGGTGTCAACAACATGAAAGCATGGATCCATACTGCCTTGTATCAATGGTTCAGGCTGGTGGTGGTGCAATGGTGTGAGGGATATTTTCTTGGCACACTTTGGGCCCATTAGTACCAATTGAGGATCGTGTCAACACCACAGCCTGCCTGAGTATTGTTGCTGACCATGTCCATCCCTTTATGACCACAGTGTACCCATCTTCTGATGGCGACTTCTAGCAGGATACTCAATCCAATAGAGCACCTTTGGGATGTGGTGGAACGGGAGATTCGCATTATGGATGTGCAGCCATTGCGTGGTGCTATCATGTCAATATGAACCAATATCTCTTAGGAATATTTTCAGTACCTTGTTGAATCTATGCCATGCAAACGAGGGTCGAACCCGGAACTAGTAAGGTGTACCTAATAAAGTGGACAGCAAGTGTATAAATCTATTCATGTATATATTATTAAAAAGTGTATGTTTTTTGTTTTGCTACCTATAGAACAAGGAACATACTACACTCTTAAAAAGTTTCTCTATTGTCATTGATGGTTCCATGAACAGCAAATTGTTATTTATTGTGAAAGAACATACTTTAGATGACCAAACTGTTGTTTACATCAGGAAAAAAAGTTTTCTGAGGAACAAAGAATGCTTCTCCTATGGAATGTCCATATGAAAACTTAATTTATTTTTGGTGTTTTCACTAAAGAGAGGTGTGATAGTGTTGTATTATTTAGACAGGACATCTGCGATCAGTAGAAGTGCTGTGTAGTTAGAGTAGTGCTGTAAAGCGCAATCTTGGCCATGCCATTATATTTTGGATCATGTTCTGTTGATCTCCCTGCAAGGTGTCAGGCCAGAAAAAAATACCTGCTAAATTTAGTACAACAGCAAAGAAGCTTATCCTTTTATGCAAAGGTGTTTTAGGGTTAAGTGTTTGTTTATGTCCACGAGTGAACATCACCGTGCGCAGTTCACGTCTGCCGCTGGGAGAGGAGAAGTTTCAAAGAGGACACATTTCAATTTACTCAAAATATATTTGCTGCTCATGTACCTAATGACATGAGTCTTATAAAAACATTAGATCAGTGTAGACTATGTTTATATTTATGTGAAGTATATTTTACATTCAATAAAGACAATAGGCAGCATAGTGACTGAGTAGTTAGCATGGCTGCTTCACAGCAAGAAGGTTGATGGTTTGAGTCCCAGTTTGACCAGGAGGCCTTTCTGTGCGGTGTTTGCATGTTCTCCCTGTATCTGCATGGGTTTCTTCTGGGTGTTCTAGTTTCCCCCCTACAATCTAAATACATGCGGAATAGGTGAATTAGAAATGTGAATGTGAGAGTGTGTGGGTGTTTCACTGGGGGTTTACACTCTGTTGAGTTGTGGCTGAAAGGGCATCTGCTGTGTAAAACAGTTGCCAGAGAAATTGATGGTTCATTTCGCTGTGGCGACTGATAAAGCAGGGAATAAGCTGAAGAAAAGTGTGTGAGTAAAGATGATTAGAATTCATTCATTCATTAATTTTCTTTTTACCCTAGTCCCTTTACTAATCTGGGGTCGCCACAGCGGAATGAACCGCCAACTTATCCAGCATATGTTTTACACAGCGGATGCCCTTCCAGCTGCAACCCATCACCGGGAAACATCCATATACTACCATTCACACACATACACTACGCCCAATTTAGCTTACTCGATTCACCTATACCATGTCTTTGGACTGTGAGGGAAGCCGGAGCACCCGGAAGAAACCCGTAGGAAAACATGCAAACTCCACACAGAAATGCCAGCTGACCTAGCAGAGGCTCGAACCAGCAAACTTCTTGCTGTGAGGCAATTGTGCTACCCACTGCGCTACCATGCTGCCCCAGATGACTAGAATATATATCATATATTACTCATAACAGGCAAATGTGGACATCAATGTACATAATCAACAATGGTCATAATAAATTCTCTAAAGCTTTTAAAACCATTTCCATGAAGACTTTACCTTCTATTTTATCCAAAGATTTACATTTATGATGAAAAAAGTAATTAAAATGGTAATACTTAATTATTATTAATTATAATAATAAAAAGGAGAACTGTTATTAATATTATTTGTTTGATTATTTATTCATTCATTTATTTAGTTATTTGCTTATTGATTTATTTATTTATTAATTTATTTATTAATTTACTGTTGGTTCTCCACTGACTGTTGTCATTAGAGATACTTACCTGAAAGAAGTGAGGTAAATAAATGCATTAAGGCTAAGTTTAGTTCATGTGAGGTAAAATGTGATGGGTGAGACCTTTGTCATCAGGTGTTAAGTTAAGTCTCTTCAATCTTTTCAACCAGTTTTAAGTTCAGACAAAACTACATACGTAAACTAAATCATAAAAATGTCGTCAGAATTTTTTGTCGTAAGAGCATGTTATATATACATGTTATGGTAAATTAATCTAAGTATTATGCCCGTTTCTAGCTTTGTTTTTTTTTCATTCTACTTATAATTTCAGGCAATGTTTTTTTTTTTTTTTTTTTTGGAGTAAACATCACTGACGTTTAATATATTTTTTGATTCAAAGTGTGTAGGAGATTATTATGCTATCAAGTGGTGTATGACCTAAACATGGAGATAAATATCACTCCTACCCAGAAATGTAGGTTGAGCAGATGGTTTGTAACAGATGCTAATGTACTGTAGCAATAGAATTAGTATGAACAACATGACACTGATGGCATGGCTACCACGCTGTTAGCATAGTGCTTAACAGACACATGCAGTGCTTTACGCAGGTTTGCTATTAACATTACCAACATAATCAGCTGTCTTTGAATAAGAGTCCATGGTACAGTATCTTTAACCACTGTTTAAATCAAATAGCACATGTATACTAACCCCTGTATAAAAAATTGATTTGAATAAAACCAGGTTAAACTGATAGCAACAGATAATTTAAGAATAACCTAACCATTTTGTTCTCAGCAAAGTGAAACAGTAAAACATTTCCTCAAAAAGAAAATTATTAATACACTATACTTTCTCTCTCTCTCTCTCTCTCTCTCTCTCTCTCTCTCTCTCTCTCTCTCTCTCTCTCTCTCTCTCTCTCTCTCTCTCTCTCTCTCTCTCTCTTTCAAAAACAAACAAACATGATTTCAACATTTCAACCACTAAAATTTTTATATTTAATTGTTCTATTGATCTATTGATATTTTTTTAAGCAATTTTACTTTCCAGCTTGTAGTAATCGAACATTTTATTTTGTTGTATTTATGAAGTAATTTGGTCAATTTGTTGTTACAGATCTCATTGTTAAAGTGATGCAGCAGAACATGGGAGGAATTAAAGGAGATGACTATAAGAAGGTGTGTGCTAAAGATTTATGTGCTTATAATGGTCACACTGTGTGTAATTTAATCAAAATTGAGATGCACTGAGAATCAAAAGTGCAGTTTGTAAGGACTGCATAACTGCACTGGGACAATTTCATCAGTTGCTCAAACTTTAAACTTGAAAAATCTGATTACAGACTTGAATGAATTTATTCTTAATTTTTCTTAATTTCATCTTTAGAATGAAGTTATGAATTTCATGTTAAAGTTAATTTGATTATTAGGTTTTGTTTTATTTTTGTTGTGGAATTTGTTGTGGAATCCCACTTAATATTTAGTGGCCCTAATTACTATGTGCTTACATTTAAATTATTAATTTGTTACAAAGTACCTACTCATGCCCATACCTACTCATACAACCAAACCTGTTTCTAACCTTACCTATATCTAGACCCACATGGAATCTGCACATGCAGAAGTCCGCAGATTTGTAGCCCATCATATTTATTTACTTGTGTAAATGCGTGCAAATTTATATTTATTTCATGTTTTAAAAATGAATTTTAGTAATATTATTGACTAATATGAAAATATTCATATGATTTATTTACAATACAGTTTGTAAAGTAATATGTTCTGTCTTTTAGAGATATTATATGAGAGACTTGCTTTGTTTACCAATTAAGTGGATCTAATTGGATTTGCATTGTACACATGAAATAAAAAGGTATTCTTTTTTAAATTTAATGTATTAGAATTATTACAAAATTCTGCGTAGAAATAGCAAAAAATGTCCGCAGATTTTTTCTGGCCCTACCTATATTCCACTTTAAGAGCACCATTAGTGTTGCGCAAAACAATATGAATACAAGAAGTATGCTGTATTTATTTTTTGGTGTAAGTACTGAGTTGTTAAGGCCACTTAATATAAAGTGGGCTAGTGGAAGAATAAATTTATTTTCTAATTGTGTAATATATAATAGATTTAATGGAATCATGTATTAATCGCTCTTTCTTTCTCTTTGTGTTGGGAATGCAATTGATGTCTCTTCAACTCTACTTCAATGCAGCCAGAGAATGTTGTACTATTACTTCAGGTACTGTTTAAATGCTTTTTTTCTGACATGCACTGCCTCTCCTTCCATTACAAATCTTAAATACGTTATTTATAGTTTGTTTTATTGTACGTTTCGGATACAATTGAAACCTTGTACAGGTTCAGGATAAGGCATCGCTTGTCAGATTGCCCTGCAAGTACTGACATAAATCCTTCCCGAAACCCAACCAACAATGTTTTTCAAAAGCAAACAGAAAAGAAAAGTGCACTACGGCCACATAGTTTTACCTTGATCTTACATTGCTTTTATCTCTTTTGTGGTGACTTTACCAGACTCAAGCTCAAGTGCTCTGCATCACAAGAACAAAACCGAACGAAGTGAGCTACTGAGCAAACTAAGGAAGAAAAGTTGTTCAAATAAAGAAATAAAGATATATACAGTTAACAATTTACATACAGTCAAAATTATTAGCCCTCTTATGATTTTTTTCTTTTTCAAATATTTCCCAAAATATGTTTACCAGAGCAAAGAAATTTTCACAGTATTTACTATACTATATATAAAAATATATAATAATAAATTTTTTGATTCTGGAGAAAGTCTTATTTGTTTTATTTTGGCTAGAAAATTTTAATTATGGTCAATATTATTGGCCCCTTTATGCAATATGTATAAATATTTTGATATGCTAAAGAACAAACCATTGTTATACAGTGAATTGCCTATTACTCTAACTTTTCTAGTTAAACGAATTAAGCTAGTTAAGCCTTTAAAATGAACTTTAAGTGGAATACTAGCATTGTGAAAAACATCAAGTAAAATATTATTTATTTAATGTTTTATTATGTCATCAGGGCAGAGATAAAAGAAATCAGTTATTAGAAATGAGTTATTAAAACTATTATGTTAAAAATCTGTTAAAAAAATCTTCTCTCCGTTAAACATAAATTGGGGGAAAATATAAATTAATTAATATTTAACAGGAGGGCTAATAATTCTGACCTCAACTTGAGGTGAGGAAATTATATTCGATTACAAATCATAGAAGATTTGGTGTTGTGCAAAGAACTGCATGTTAATAATATTTTATTAATTAATAATATAGCCCTGTAAATATCATTAGTGTGAAAAAGAACAAAAGTTGTTAGCATCATACTGCTCCATAACATTCATTTTACATGAAAATTGTGCTGTTTCACAAAAATATAAGCCGAAGCAAGTATTTACAATGAGCCTGTTTTGACATTTTCTTACAATTTTTGCGATTTAGGTTTTTCTATTTACATTTAAACACTTTTTAATGACATATTAATATTAACTGCATCAAATTCTCTCCTCTCTTCTGCAGACTATATACTATGAGCTGGGCTTCATAGTGCTGTCAGTGCTGGGGGTGTTTTTTGTGCTCCTCATGCCTATAGTGGGTCTGTGTTTCTGCGTGTGCCGCTGTTGTGAGAACTGTGGTGGTGAGATGCATCAGAGACAGAAGAAGAATGGAGACTGCCTGCGTGGATTTTACATGGCCACACTCATCGCCACCTCTGTCTTCCTCGCGTGAGTCCTCCTCATCTGCATACACTGCTTGTACAAATCCCATTTGCTTGTATTTTTGTATTTTTTATGCAACAATGGCATGATATTTGATAGAAGGTTCTTAATTTGACAAATATTTTTTCAAATATTTTAAAAATGGCATAATTGGTTCAATTTTTTGGTGCTGCTTGATTCCCCTGAAGGACATCCAAATAAACAAGATGTTTTACTGTAGCTCTGTCTGATTTTAACTTGTAATTTTGGTTATTTTCACTCTTGAAATGGCTTACGTTATTAGTGATACTTGAGAAATTAGATTAAATATACTTATAAATCCCTGCTTATTTGGGAACTTTCATTTATCATGAAAGCAAGAGCAATTTAACAACAACACTATCTATCTATCTATCTATCTATCTATCTATCTATCTATCTATCTATCTATCTATCTATCTATCTATCTATCTATCTATCTATCTATCTATCTATCTATCTATCTATCTATCTGTAATAGCATTTTTACTGTAATAAAATTACAGTACAGTTTTAAGGTTTCAGCGCTATATAGTAATTAATATTTCTATCTGAATTTCTGAAACTGTACATAATATTAGAGGTAAATGTCATTAGTTTCTTTACTGCTGCCAAAATGTCAAAGGCCTTTATTTTCTATCTATCTATCTATCTATCTATCTATCTATCTATCTATCTATCTATCTATCTATCTATCTATCTATCTATCTATCTATCTATCTATCTATCTATCTATCTATCTATCTATCTATCTATCTATCTATCTATCTATCTATCTATCTATCTATCTGTCTGTCTGTCTGTCTGTCTGTCTGTCTGTCTGTCTGTCTGTCTGTCTGTCTGTCTGTCTGTCTGTCTGTCTGTCTGTCTGTCTGTATCTGTCTATCTATCTGTGACAGAAAAATCGATCTAATATGTCTATAAAACATATTCAGTACATTAGGCATTGTACAGAATATTTAACAAGTTATCAAATATATTCAGAGATGTTACAGTTTTTCTCAGTCACTTTGGTGCATTTCTCACAACACTATTTACATTTGCACAACAGTTAATGTATTTCTCAAAAATTTGTGCACATCATAGTAGCAGTTTCTCATTGCTTTCACTAAATTGCAAATGCTTTCATCAATTGCTTTCATACAACTCTCTGCTGTTTTCTAACATTATCATTTGCTTATGTCATGTCTGTGAAAATTAACTAAACTTGTGAATGCTGAATAGTCATTCTATATAAAACTAATAGTCCTCATTTCATTACCTGAGACATTACATACAAAAATGTTGAACTAGTTGTCAAAATCTGTCAAGCAAGTTTTATAAAAATCTTTATATCTTTGTTTTCCTCTTCTAAATTGAACAATTTCATGAATGATATACAGACCTATGTATGTTGGTTTAGTTCCAATATGTACTGCAATATTGTTTATAGTTGTGCACAGCTCTACCCAAAGGAAGTTTATGTTTGTTGTAAATGAGGGTGTATTTATTCTTTTGCACAATGCTGTGAATAAATTAGAATTACAAAGAGCATATGCAGTGAAAATGTGAAACATACATACTCAGATACCTCACTAAATGCAGCGATGTCTAACTTTACTGTAGTTTTCAAATGGCTGTGCAAATAGTATATTGTTCTGTCTTGAGCATCTTCATTGCAGGTTATCAACTAGGTTTTGGAGTTTGTACTAATTGTTTTGAGAAATGCATTAACTGTTATGCAAATGTAAAAAGTGTTGTGAGAAATGCATCAAAGTGACTGAGAAAAACTGTAATGTGTCACTGGACAGTATGGTCAGTTAGTGTACATTAGTTGGACCAGCTTGAAAAACTGAAAATGTCATGATGTCAGGGTTGCCAGATTTCATTCCTGATTTGAAATTGTAATGAGGTTGCTGCTACACAGGCTCATTAGAAATACATGATGTAGACTACATTTTTGTGAAAAGAATGTATACATTGATTTGACATCAGTTTTTAGGTAAAAAGAAAGCTATTGGGTAGTTTGATGCCAATAAATACTGTTCTTTTTCACACTAATGATATTTTATGGATGAACAAAGGAATGTTTTCATGCATAACACCAAATAAATCGAGTTACCTTACCTATATAAATCTATAGGCTATGGACATAGATGGTCAGTAGCCTCTAGCTCACTGTGTATGGTGGAGTACTTATGATGCAACATGCTCGAGTTCAAATCCAGTGAAGCAGTTCCATAAAATACATACACAAAAACATTTTTAAAAAATGAAGGTAAAACTATGGCCGCAGTGTACTTTTCTCTTACATATGCTTCTGAAATACTATCGATTGGTTTTAGAGAAGGGTTCAAAACCCACCTTCTCATGAATGTACTGTATACCAGAAGGATGTGTACCTGAAACATACCCTAAATAATGAATTAGTTTCTCAAAAATGTAGACAGCGCCATTTAGTGGTTTTGTCATCTGAAACGTGAAGCAAAATGTATCCAGAACAACGTATTTCCAATGAACCTGGGCTGTCAATCATTCAAACTCAGATCAACTCCCGTGATCTGTATGTTCATGAGTTTTAGACATTCCTTTGTCTGAAATGATTAGTAATGTCCCTTACCTGTCCACATTCTATAACAGATAACTCCAGACGTGGGATCTACTCAAATGCTGTGAAAATGCTGTCCGCCATTTAGGTTTTCGCACTGTACCTGCTGAAGATAATGTCATATAGCAATATAAATGTGGAGTTTTAGGATGCACAAATCAACATTGTAGTCTCCATAGACTGCCTTATTCTGAGACACTGTTATTCACATTTTCAGTTTTTCACAGAGATAACTATAGTCCTGTTTTTGAATATGTCGCTAAGCTGATGCATGTGTAACTTTGCCTTTTTTTGAATAAAAATAAAAGGGGCCGTTTCAAAGAGTTATAAGAAAGATTTGTGGGGTACTTTGAGATGAAGTTTCACATACTCCAGGGACATCAGATACTTATTATTTTACATGTTGTAAAATAGGAGCATAATTGGTCTCCTTTAAGATATAATTAAGAAAATGTGCAGGTAACTATATGGGTGGTGGAATGCCAGTTTGCGTGCAAATGTGTTCACCTAGTTAAAGTACATTAGACTTATTTACATCTAGAAATAGAATAGAGGTCACGGGTACACTGAACCACCATCATCCCATCCCATCACTGCTCTCTTTCTCTCTCTCTCTCTCTCTCTCTCTGTCTCTCTCTCTCTCTCTCTCTCTCTCTCTCTCTCTCGCTCTCTCTCTGTGATAAACACAAGCTGTGCTGCTCCACACTAATCTAAATAGGCTGGGTCTCTGTGTGAGTGTGTAGGCACTTGTTCTTCCAATGTGTTTTATTTTTTGTGTGTCTGTTCTGTCATACCTCGGATAATAATAAATTGTTACCTGATAAATTAGAAAACAGTTATCGGTTAGACTAATTAAGAGAGATTGTGTGCCTGTTTTCAGTGTAGAGGTTTGCAGCTCTGCTATAGTGCAGTGAACACACCTGCAGTGGTCTAGAATGGCACATTCACACATGCGACATTGATAGCCCTGAGTCTGTCCAGAGAGAAAGTCCCGTCTTTATTTCGGCACCCCATCCCCCTCATTCATTCACTCTGTCTCTCTTTTTCTTTTCTGTTTTCTTTTTTTCTGTGACAGTGCTGACAGCAGTTGCTTGGGTCACAATGGCCGTTTGTGAGGCATTGACTGTACTGTGAGTGTGTTTGTGTGTGTCTTGATGGACTTTCAATGACTGGCTGAAGGGCTTGCTGTAATTGTGTTGGATGAGGTCTGCGAGCAGAGAACATGACTGTGCAAATCTGCTTTGTTTCGTTTTTCACTCTTTTCTGTTTCTGTCTGTATAGCTTTCTTTGTTGAATCACATTTCCCCTTTATTAAATCTTTTTTACCAAGAGAGAAAGATGGGGTGAGAGAAACAGTGAAAGAGGAAACAAGAGAGTGGGGAAATGAGGAAAGAGGCTTACAATCTGTAATCAGAAGCCACAATTTAATATGTATCTGCAGCACTCAATTAGTGAAGTGTTATCTCTAGATTGTTGCTACGAGAGTACCAGTGTGTGTGTGTGTGTGTGTGTGTGAATGTGGACTGATGTTAGTGATTCACTTTATTTTGTATCTCAATGTTATGGTTGTAAAAGAAATAATTTTAAATAGGTTTTTTAAAAGAGCATATATTCTAAATATAGTTTTGTAACTGTACAAATGTTGTCAGTTTTGATCAATGTAATGAGAATTGATGATGTGAAACTGAAGTATGAGATGATGTCAAGAAAATGTTGATCCATTTAGGCAGAAGTGTTAAAATAAGCAATCTTTGTATGTTTATGTCTTCGAAATGCAATGTTGTCACTGTTTTGCAACACAGCTTATGGATATACTTGAGGCTAACATACTGATACTAGCACCTAAAGAAATTATTTTGATGTCACAGGAACTTTTCAACATTTTTTTGTATTCAACAGAATACAAAGACACAAACTGGTTTGGAACAAGTCAATAATGAGTAAATATTTTTTTTGGCTGAACAGTGCCAATGAAGTCTGCAACATCTGGAGAAGCATTTCCATTTTATAGCAATGCTACATTTGACTAGTACTATACTTCATGTAAAATCATTTGAAATGTTGTATCTTTGTTTTAGATAAATCCCACATGACTAACCAATCCGTTCAAATAGGTGTACTTTTAGCTACAAAACCACCATCAAATTATCAATCAAGTAATATGTCTAATGTCCAATATCTCACTTTTTTATTGTGAAAAGCACTATACAAATAAACTTGGACTCAATTGAACTGAACATTGATGATACAGTAGTCAAACAAATATCCAGCTCACTGAATATTTGACCTCTCTCTCAAATGAAAATAGCGCCATATTGTGGCCGCATGTTATTACTGCAGGACCACACTATGGAGTCAATCTAGGGCCAAATATACTTGCAAAAAGAAAGGACAGTAAGCAAAAAATTTAAAATGAATGCAAATCTCCAAAAATCGCAAAGCAAAAATTAATTTTTGAGAAATAAAAATTCATTTTGCTAGCAAAAATAAAAAACTGCAATGGGAAAATTAAGCTTTGAGAAATAAAAATGAAATTTGCAAACAAAAAAAGAACTGAAAATAAAAATCAAGCAGTGCAGAAAAGCTCAAATATTTGCAATTTTAAAAAAATTATATATATTTGCAAAACATTTTTTATAGCATTGCTTTTACAAAACCCGTTCAGTCAATGCTCATTTTGATTTGCTTTTTAGTCAATCGTGAGTTTGCGATGCTCTTTGCACTTCACGTTAATTAATTTTTACTTTGGATATTTGGAGATTTGCATTTATTTTTTTGTTTGCAAAACCTTTTACTTTGTAAGTATTTATGGCCCTAGATTGACTCAATACCACACTGTCTTATTTACCATCTTCCTATTGATGATTTACCAACATAACAATGTCATAACAAGTTTTTTACATTCTAAATTACACTGGGTGATTTCAACCTTGAGTTAAAATTGGGTTAAATTTGGTCTTATAAATTTAATTTGAATAAATCACCCTTGCAAATTGGTTTTGTTCATATTTTACCAAACATGGGGGTTGAAAATGAAATACCCCAGCATTTTATGATACATTCATACATTAGAGTATGCATGTTATGCCTCACAATTTGTGTGCATGTGTCTGCGTGTGTGTTTACAGAGTGGGAGTGACAGTCGCCTATGTAGCAAACCAGAACATCACATCTCAGATCAAAAGCACCAGACGACTTGTCAGCACTAACATAAGAGACCTGAAAGCTTTTGCCAACTACACACCTGCGGTAAGTCAAAAACAGGCTCAGGCTGTATGGTAAATGTGTACAAAGCTTAAAGTTGAAGTATATAGTGTCTGTGCTACTAGTGTCACCTAGTAGAATTACAAAATAGTGGATATTTTCTCAAACATTTGCAATAGCGTCTGTCAATCAATGTTTTTTTATGTAAAGATACATATTCTGGGGTTAGCTTGACACTTTTGTATTGTATATATAATATTGTAGCTACTATTTTATAAGAAGCTTGACATTCAAGACCTTGTGTGAGTCACCAAATCCTAGCGTCTTGCATCGCCTGTCATGTGTGTAATGTAACATGTTAGTAACAACAGATAAATAAATACCCAACTGTGCAGGCTGCCTACTACAATTACTTTTTTTTAGGTATGTTAACCTAATACATTTTTTGAAAATCTTGCTTTCTTACTTTACTTCTAACTAAGTATAACACAGACTGTTTTTGCTAGCTGAAAGCTCATTATATTAGGTTCAAATTCTTCAGAATGTGTGGGTGCAGCTCCTGCTTGGGCCTGATGACAGTCATGTACTTTCATATTTTCCACACACTAAATATGAAGGATGTCTTTGTTTTTCTTTTGTTTGTTTTTATAGCAAATAGACTACCTCACTGCACAGTACACAACAGCCAAGAATAAAGTATTATCAGACTTAGACAGTAAGTATTATGACTTTCTTTCTCAGCTGTGTCTCAATTTCAACACACACTAACATTCATTCATTTGGGGTTGAAAAAAATTGTGTGATTAAATAAATGATAAATGATTTTCTGCAGAATTTTTTACGTGAGTTATTTATTTTTTGCTCAGGATTCTTTCATGAATATAAAGTTAAATGGAACAGCATTTATTTGCACCATAATAAATTACATTGTAAATCAGTTTAATTAAAATACATTACTTTACTTATAAAGAAAAGGTTACTAAAGCCAAACCTATTAATTGTATTTTTTGGAACACAAGTATAAGTATTTTTACAATGTATTGTCAATGTGGTTTATCAGATATTGGGAGTCTGTTGGGTGGACAGATTCATAATAAGCTGGAGAGTGAAGTGGTGCCTGCATTAGACCACGCTCTTCGCATGACAGCAGGTGCGAACACACACATGCACGCACACACATAGACAATTTTCAGAGAGCAGAATTCCCAAAATCAATCAGACATTTCAATGTGGTGTTTCTTATTCATGTGATCTTATTTGTAGCTGTTTAAATCTGCTACTTAAAAGTCATTTTAAGTTGTCTGTCAGAAAGTAATATGACAATTTATATATATAAATTCACCTATTTACATGTTTCATGATTCTTGCAATTAAGATACGTTACAATACATTTCTGTGGGAATTAGTAATTAGGAAAAATAAATTTTCAATTGACAAATTAGGATTGTAAGAGTTAAGGTCACACTGTGAGATTTAAAGCCATAAATGTGAATTGTACAAAACTATAAGAAATATTATAAGATATATGATATATAGTGACAATTGTGAGTGAGTATAGTCATTTCTTACTCTTGCGTGGGTTTAAATCTAACAAAAAAAA
Source organism: Danio aesculapii (assembly GCF_903798145.1). Classification (NCBI taxonomy): domain Eukaryota; kingdom Metazoa; phylum Chordata; class Actinopteri; order Cypriniformes; family Danionidae; genus Danio; species Danio aesculapii. Next base: position 38,297,073 of record NC_079435.1, read on the forward strand.
TAATATACACTACCAGTCAAAAGTTTGGGGTCAATTTTTTATTATTTTTTTCAAATAAAATTATTCTGTTCTTCGAGGCGGCATTTATTAAATGTGAAAGAAAAATGTTAAATTGTTAAATATTTATTCAAATTTAAAATAACTGCTCATTGTATGTAGTTTAAAATGAAATGATTACCTCAGCCATTATTGCTTTTTACTATGACCATTAATAATAATACTAATAACACTAATAATAATACTAGACTGATATCTGAAGGATCGTGTGACGCTGACTGGAGACTGGAACAAATGAATCTGAAAATTCATCTTAAAAATCACTGGAGTTAACTATTAAACTAAATGATAAGCTACTTTTGAACAGTTATTTATAGTGCAATAACATTTCACAATTGTACAATTTGTTCTATATTTTGATTAAATAAATGAGCAGGATAAGCTTTTTTTAAAACATTTAAAAATCTTACTAACCCCAAACTTTTGACCAGTAGTGTAATTATTGCAATGAATAGAATGAAGCTGTACTTTTTGAGCAGGAAAACAACAAAACACAGGCACATTGATGCTATTCTTATCAATTTGTTAATTTCTGTTTCTGTCACTTGTTTTTTTGGATAAAGTTAAAGTGGAGAGTGCTATTAAAGGTAAAAATCTGCGGATTAAGCCCTGTGTTTTGTGAATGTAGAGAATGTGGCTGCTGTTCTCCCAATTGTGGTGTTGTTGTTGTTGTTTTTGTTGTTGTTTTTTTGTATTGTTAATATTAGCACCTTTTTTACATTCCATATACATTTTAATAATTAAATAAGAATCTAAATACCCAAATAAAAATCTAAACAAAGGTGAAAACTGAACTGTTCGATGAGAAAAAGGAACAAAAAAAAATGTTCTAGTCATTATTCTTTGATCAGTTGAGTGTTTGCCGTAGTGTAATCCCTTCCTTTGGTGCCTTTATGTAGTTATCTACACCTGGTTGCATTTTAATGAAGGTTGTTTGTTTGTACAGCCATGCGGGAGACCAAAGAGTCATTAGAGAGTGTGAGCACATCACTGGAGACCCTGCAGGAGGGAACAGGCAGACTCCAGGTCTCTCTTCAGTCTGAGCGAGTGTCTCTCTCAAACACACTCAATGACTGGGCCTGCTCTAATGAAGATGTAACACTCACCTGCAACTCCATCCGCGGGACCCTCAGCCAACTCGCTCTTAATGCAAACTTCAATGGGGTAACACTCTCTCACACCACACACAGATATGCAGATAAAGTAGTTAGATTAGTTTTTTATCCCCCAGAAAGACATAAGAAATGAATTCATCTTGTGAAATGTTTAAATCAAAGTTTTATTCAATGTAGTACAGATGAGGGTTTCATGAAATGAGAACATCTTAGCTTTTAGATTCCAAGTGAAATCAAAATTTACATTGCTTATTTTGCCAGATCACTAGTAGTTTTACTTCTGGTGTACCAAAGCCTTACCATTTGCTTTCATGTATGAAGTGATGGTCCTTCTATGTTGATGTTAGCTTGATGACAGTTTGACAATATTCTTGAATTACCATTATTGTTAGTTTGCTATAAGCAAATGACGTGCAAAAAGAAAGCCCCACCTCTGATCAATATCAGTTGGAAATACATCAACATACTGAAATAAAAGTCTCTGCAACTTCTGATTCATGTTTACTTTCAGCACTCCTCACACTGCGATTTCAGGCTCTTTTTGGCCATCTGAGACCAATTTGGGCAAAAGGATTCCAGCAATCTTACACTAAATCTGTCTAAAACATTATCTGTGGTGTTTGATTGTTGATTTGACTTGTTCACCAACAGCCAGTTAATGGCTATCATATGTTTACTCAAATGAATAGTCTGGCAGTGTCAGAGTGACGACTGTCAAACCCAGAACCTATAAGAATGCTGAACCTAATGACAATCAGCTTCAACCCCCACAGGGAAATGTCAAAACTGCCTTTTTTTTCTTGGCTTATTAAGGCATATTGTAAGCAATATGACCACTACAGATTATTAAAGTTTGGTGTGAGGTATCATTTTAGAGCACAGGTTATTTAATGTGTCACAGTTGGATGGAAGCAAACTCTAGATGAGTCTTTCTTGTCTGTGTTTGGTGTGGGTAACACTTTATAATAACTACACACTATAAACTATTTATTAAACATTAGCAAATAGTGAAATCATTTTTTGTTAAGCATTAACTCCACATTAATAGACGTTAGTAAGCAGTTTATAACTGCAGCTACAAATGCTGTATTCTTGACTTACAAGCACATGTATAATGTGCTTAATGGTTGTGTTTTCATACTTTTTCAATGACTCATTTTTCATTACTCATTACGCATTGGTGTTTTTTAAAGATCATTCATAATGCATAAGAAAATGATTAATAAACTATTGAAATTAACATTTATAATTCTTATTATTCAGGCATATACTAATCGTTAATTTGAATGTTAAAATGAACTCCAATTTGGGACCTAACCTAAAGTGAGGACTATTTATGCTTTATAAATCCCTTATAAATGACAATTAAAGGGTCAGTTAAATTCTAAACAGGGAAAAAAAGAAAGTATACGACTTTATTCATTTCTGTTCATTTGAAGATACACAAATGAAACTGTATCAAACGAAAAATTAATCTTTGCAATCTTATCTAAAATAAATGCATTTAATTGGTATTTTTGAGGCATTTTCGAAGCATAAATAGTCCTCACTTTAGATTAGGTCACAAAACTACATGAAGTTGAGTTAATGAAGCATTTATAAACATATATGCCTGAATAATATAAACATTGATTTCAATATTCTATTAATCATTTACTAACTCATTCTGAATGATCTTATACTCCATCTACTCCATCTAATGCTTAACAAATAATGAATTCACTATATGCTAATGCTTAAAAAATGAATTATAGTGCGTAGCTATTATAAAATGTTACCGGTGTTTCTGTTGTACTTTATGCCCTTATGCGCATCTTTTCTTTTCAGATAAAAAGTGCACATCTAGTGGGGAAAATAAGTATTGAACATGTGTTTTCCCAGGAATAATATTTCTAAAGGAGCTGTTGAAATGGAATTGAACCAGATATTTGTAAAAACCCAAACAACACAAACATAAAAAATAAAAAAAATCTGAAACATTGCTTTTGTGTAATAACAATGAAATGGCACAAAAAATGAAATGTTTTTAATGCTTTATATAAAAGGCTTTTTTTGGTGATGGCCGCTTAAAGACGCCTCTCGTGGAGAATGAAGTCACATGAATTGCTCAGGTATGAGTTTTTCACAGACTTTAGCAGTGTGTAAAAATCTTGATCATTTTGTGGGTCTCGACTATCATATCTGATCTTTAATTTGTATTTTATATTGGATTCGAGTAAGGTGATTGTTTGGGCCACGATACAGTTGAATTTTCTTTGTCTGAGACACTTTGAGAGTTTCTTTAGCTATGTTTTGGATTATTGTCTTGCTGAAATGTCCATGTGGTTTCCTCTTCAACATCCTGGTAATGTAAGTGTTGGACTAAAGCAGCTAATATTATTTACAATGACAAAGGGCAGAGGGCTGCTGAATAACTGCTCAGAGATTTTAGCTGCTGTCTGGGCTCTCATTAACATTCTACACCTCCCTTTCTTCATGTGTTCAACACTTTTTTCCTGTGTCATTTTATTTTATTACACATAACTTCATTTGTAAACTAATTAGTTTTGTTTTCTTTGCATATATGGATTTCTTTGGTTGGTACCAAAATGGTGATGTGTTTAATACTTATTTTCCCCACCGTACGTTTTTATGTGCATTTTTTAAAATATTGCACATATTGACTTTTCCATTAATTTTATGTGATATACCAAATTGCACATAAAATTAGGTGGAAGAAACTTTGCTATTGACACATTTTATAACATATTGTGAAATGTCAGTGTAAGAATAAACAAGATTAATTGTTAACCCAAGGTAAATTGGAAACATAAAGACAGACCACCCAGGATCCTGTTTACCTAATGACCCAACTGTTTTTAAGTGTGAAATGCCTTTATGTTCATTTGTTTAATTTTGACTTCTGTCTTTCAACAGTTGCCCGATGTTGAGGCACCTTTAGCCAATCTGGACGCGGTGCTTAAAACAGACCTCAGTAATATTGTTCAGAAGGTCAGACGGCTCAGTCTGTATCACTTTTAAATACCTGTAAGGTCCAATGACAGCTTTTCACCACCTTATTGTTTACCTCTTCAGGGCTACTCTTCTTTTAATGACACACCACAGTTGGTCAGGGAACAAACTAAAGGGATTGTGTCAGGTGAGGGTGTGCTCTTTATTCTTCTATCTAAAGCCCTGTTGTGCTGCTTTGTTACTTACAGTGCATACAGTAGAGATGGTTGTCTTAATATGCTACCTTCATTGGTGTTTTAACAGAATGTCTGTCAGATGCACTTTTAGGCCTGCAGCTTTCTCTGTTCTTTTTACATCATTCTAAACCCAGTTGTTCTAATAACATAAAGAATAACCGCTGGATATTTTTCTGCTATTACTCTCATATGCATGCGGGAACCTGTTTGTCTTTAAAAATGAAGCTCTACCCAGTAAGTGTCTCTCAAACACCACTAATGTTCCTTCAATGTTAATTTTCAGTGACGTTTCAAAAGAAAGAATTTTTCTTTGCATATAGTTTAATTTAAAGGAACACTTTTTTTTGGAAGCAGGTTCATTTTACAACTCCTCTTAAACAGTTGATTTTGACCATTTTTAATCCATTAAGCCAATCTCTGGGTCCGGCGGGAGCACTTTTAGCCTTTAGCTTAGAATAAATCATTAAATTGAATTAGACCATTAGCATCTTGCTCAAAAATGTTATACGTATTTTGATAATTTCCCCATTTAAAGTTTAACTCTTCTGTGATTACATCATGAACTAAGACTGAATGAAAATGAACAGTTGCTTTTTTCTCAGTTAATAGGAACTATTCTCTCATTCCAGCATAATGATCAAGGGACTTTGCTTACCATTGCTGCCTCAGGTGCAAAATTATATATTGCAGCATTGGAAAATAAGTCTCCAGCTAGGTAACTACATAAAAACTGTGTAAATCAATGCTCCTGCTTAACGCTCTTTTGGCTTAGTCTGCTGCCACAGTAATAATACATTTTTATGTAATAATTTTAAATCACTTCCTATACTCTTTTAATTAATATTTTCCATGTATTAAATAAATAAAACTGTCGCTCTTCTAATTCAAAATGGTATAAAAAGAAACATAAAAATGTTCAGGCTAATTTATATATTTCTTGATCATAATATAAGTCATAATAGGAAATAAGAATTTTTTTAATACCGTACAACACATGATGTTTTACTCTAATGTCACTTTGATATGCAGTTAAAATGAAAATGTTATAGTTTTGTGTTTTGTGTTTTATATGCATAGTTAATGCATAGTTAATTTAGAAATGAACTGTGAAATGTTCATTAAGAGTTGCATTTTTGCTGGAGGAAACAGCTGTAATGATGAGGGGAGCGTCCATGAAACCTGATTGCTCCTCCATGACATTGGGGTACAAGTGATGCAATTGTTTCTGTAGCAAAGAACTGCAAATGCAGATGGTATAACAATCTATCGATAAACACACACCTTGTTCTCTCACTCCACTCAAAAACGAGTTGAAAACAGAGGAGGAAGTCTTTCTAAATTTTTCATATAAAATTTAATGGGGACTGAGGTGATAATTTAGTAACAATTTAGTATTTAGTTCATGAGTTAACCGTAAAAGTTTTAGGAGGGCTGAATAGAAATATAGGCTAAACCCCCCCCCCTAAAAGTGGCCTAGCGACACCCATGTTGATCATTATCAAAACTCTATTTTGAATTTATTGAGTGACGTGCTTATGGTCTAATCCTATTTAATGATTTATGCTAAGCTAAGCTAAAAGTTGGTAATGGCTAAAAAACTGATGAAACTCAACTGTTTAACTTTAGAAGAGTTGTAGAATTGGCTAATTTAAAAAAAAAAAGCGGTAGTGTTCCTATAATCTCCATATTCACAAACGCTTCACATTTCGTCACCTTGGAATTATAAGGTTCTATCTGCATTCTGAATGATTTTGAGATACTGCGCTTCAAAGTTTTTGCATTCCATATAGCAAACAGTATGTATGTAACATTTCTTTTTTATATAAAAAGTCTTAAAATGTAAACAACTTATAAAAAAACATCCCACAATGTAAATAAGTTGTCATTTAATAAGAAAATGTCAATAACTCAATTTTGACAAAAATGTCAGATAGAACCTTCTAATTCTAAGGTGACGATTGCTCTATATCTGTCTCCTAAAGAAGTGAAAGGGCTGCTGGATAAATCAGGTGCAGAGATTATTGGTTTCACAAAGATGTTCCCGGTTGAGCCAGCACTTCAAAACTTCTCAAAGTTCCTGACAGAAAGCCAGAAGAATATTGAAGCATACTATCCACAGATCGACCAGCTGGACTTCTACAGGTACTTCTGGAAAGTTCACCAATATGAAACTAACACCAGCTACACACTACAGATAAATTCAGCTCTCACCATGTTTTTGTGAAAATAAAAATGGAAAAAAATAAGGGGGATGATGTAATAAATAATAACTTTGATGGGGCAGGGGGATTATACTACTTGCTTCATATCGAGATGTTGTGATAAATACAACAATATATATTGGTGAAGGATTTACTTAATCATTCATTCAAATGATTCATTATAAACCACAGATTTATTTACAATAGAAGTAAATATCTTAATGAGTGGATCAATTTATCTGATTCATTCTGTAACAAAACAGTGACTTTTGTGGAAAACCTGTTGTCTTAAACCACTCAATGTTTTACACATGGTGAAACTAAATAGTCCTTGTTGAATTAACAAATAACTACACAGAAGCTTAAGCTATATGCTAATTCAACTAGAGCTGTTTAGTTTCACCGCATGTAAAAACTTTAGTGGTTTTAGAGTTTCTGCACACTTTTCTGGTAGAGTCAACTATTTGGGTTAATACTCAGCATTAACCCTTCCCCCCATGTTTATTTTAAGTTGCTAGTCATCACAAGAATTTTTTTTTATTTTTTAACCTACATCTGGCCACCCTACAGTGCTCAGCATACTTGAGAACACCCCATTTTGAAAATTAATATTTTTATCCATTTCTGAAGGGATTGTATTTTGGTGCATTTGAACAAAACTGAATTATTAACGGATATATTTATTAAAATAATATTTTAGTCACAGAACATCGTAATAAATACAAAGATAATAGATTTCATGTGAAATATTGGAAAAATGCAGCCATTTTTTGTTTCTCTTGAATTTTGCTCTTTTAATTTTTTATCTGATATTTTATAAATTTGAATGTACTAATTTTGGACCGTTATGATAAGTTATTTTGTTAAACTAGCTCCAGATTTGGCTTTAGTACTGACTAATCTAATGTACAGTTTAAATTATTTGAAATTATTAAATTATTTAAACAATTTGACTCTTTATCTCTGTCTTTGTGCCTGCAGATGGATTGGGTGTGTGTTGATCTGCTGTTTGGTTGTGCTGGTTCTGGCTTTTAATTTTTTGGGTCTGCTGTGTGGATCATGTGGCTATGATAAAAACTCCACACCAACCACACGAGGCTGTTTGTCCAACACCGGAGGAAACCTACTGATGGCGTGAGTCACCAAAACTACATGTACCATTACATTCAAAAGTTTAGGTTTAAGTTTTTTATAACATTTTTTGTTCTTGTGGTGCTCAGGTCTGTTGGCTTCAGCTTCATCTTCTCCTGGGTGCTCATGGGAATTGTGGTCACAACATTTATTGTTGGTGGAAACATAGAGAAGCTTGTGTGTGAACCACTGGCTAACAGACAGATTTTTAAGGTACTGCCATACTACTCTACACCAAAAAATAACAACATTTAAAAAGTTTGACAGTTTGATTTTCCGTTTATTAACAAATACTAACTTATCAGTAAAAAAAGGATGACACGGGAGTTAAATTGAATATTAATAAATACAGTTGAAGTCAGAATTATTAGCCCCCCTGAATTATTAGCTCCCCTGTTTATTTTTTTCACCAATTTCTGTTTAATGGAGAGAAGATTTTTTTCAACACATTTCTAAACATAATAGTTTTAATAACTCATCTTTAATAACTGATTTATTTGATCTTTTCCTATGATGACAATAAATAATATTTTACTAAATATTTTTTAAAGACACTTCTATACAGCTTATCCAAAGGCTTAACTAGGCAGGTTAATTAGGTTAACTAGACAGGTTAGGGTAATTAGGCAAGTTATTGTATAATGATGGTTTGTTCTGTAGACTATCAAAAAAAATATATAGCTTAAAGGGGTTAATAATTTTGACCTTAAAATGTTTAAATTTTGTAAAATGTTTAAAAAAGAAAAGAAAAATTAATGGGGGGCTAATAATTCTGACTTCAACTGTATATATATATATATATATATATATATATATATATATATATATATATATATATATATATATATATATATATATATATATATATATATATATATATATATATATATATATATAAATATACACACAGTTGTGTAGTTTTTGGAAGGAGAAGAGAAACAGACCTGTATAATCTTACATAACACACATAACACTGGAGCTCCTGTATTTATGTTGTTAAACTGTGGTTTAACAAGGAGGGTAAGTGTGTGTGTCTGTGAGGGTTGAAGTGTTCCCTACAATGTAGAGACAAAATGTCCCCTAGAAGGATAGTACTATCTAAACAAATTGATCTCGTGGAGACACATTGGGGAATTTTAGTCCTATATAGATAACAAATGAACTAGAATGAAAAGATATACACAACCGGTCAAAAGTTTGGGGTGAGTTTTTTTCATTATTAAATGTATTTAATAATTTAAACAAAGTTATTCTGTTCATCAAGGCGGCATTTATTTAATGTAAAAAAAAAGTTAAATTGTTAAATATTTATTTATTTCTTATTGTATGTAGTTTTAAATGAAATTATTACTCCAGTCATTATTGCTTTTATTACTATTACCATTAATAATAATAATAATAATAATAATAATAATAACAATAACAACAACAATAATAATAATAATTATTATTATTATTATTATTATTATTTTATTATTATTATTATCATTATTATTATTATTATTATTATTATTATTATTATTATTATTATTATTATTATTATTTTATTATTATTATCATTATTATTATTATTATTATTATTATTATTATTATTATCATCATCATTATTATTATTATTATTATTATTATTATTATTATTATTATTATCATCATTATCCTTATCATTATTATTGTTATTATTATTAATATTAGAGTGATTTCTGAAGGATCACGTGACTAAAGACTAGAGTAATGAAGCTGAAAATTCATCATTAAAATTACAGAAATAAACTATTAAATTAAATGATAAGCTACTTTTGAACAGTTATTTTATAGTGCAATAATATTTCACAATTTTACAATTTTTACTGTATTTTTGATTAAATAAATGCAGCCTTGGTGAGCAGGAGAAGCTTATTTTAAAACATTTACACATTTCTGCTGACCCCAAACTTTTGACAAGAAGTGTACATAAATATGTACATAATTAAAAAGTGTCCTATCCATTATTCTCTATATCTAACAATGCCAAAAATCCACCCAGATCACATTTTAAAGTGTTCTTACAGTATTTAATTAATATTAAAGTTCATAGTTGTTCTTTGCTGGACCCCAAATACAGAAAACTAATCTGAAATACACTGAAACACTGTTTAAAAATGTTTATGCTCTGCAGATTATTGATACACCATACATGGTCCATCCGGCAAAAAAAAACTTCCTTCCTGGCATGCTGTTTCAAGATCCCAACATCGATCTGACTGTTGGCAGTATGTACAGGTAAGTGTGTGTACAAGTTTTTATATCTTGTTGGGGACTTGGGAACCTAAATGCACTCCGACCCATGAGGATTTTTGTCAATATGGGGACCTTAATTGAGTCCCCACTGGTAATAATTCATTCAGAATAAATCATTTTGATATTATTGTAATAAAGTATATATTTTTACACAAGTTTTTTTCTTTTGTGATTTCCTCTGTTGATTTTCGTACTTTTTTATTTAAATTTTCCGCTCTCTTGTGTTCATAGAGATTGTTACGAGAATAATGGTTTATATTCAGCTCTACAACTGGAGACCAAATTCAACTTCAACAAGTTCCTCAATGCCACAGTGGTGCGTAAACAACTATATTTTTGTGTATATCCACAAAGTGATCATGACGTCAGTACTTTAACCTGGTGTTTGTGATTTTTCACCAGTTCAACCCTGAAATTGGCAATATATTTAATAATGTGAATGTGGATCTGCAAGGAATGCTTCTTCTGGAACAGGAGGGTAAAGACAACCTCATCGACTTTGCCAACACAGGCATTGGAGACATTGACTACCAGGCTTATTTAACAGAGGTAAACCACAAGCTCTCACAGACACTTACAGCTGGTACAACAACACATGACACTTAATTACAAAAATAATTGTTTGATTGACAGGTGAATAAGGGAGTGACAGTTGTGGATCTTTTGTCCTACGCAAACGAACTTGACGCTCAAGCAGATAACCTGGTGAGTCAAATACTTTCAATTGGTAAAAATTCCAGTGTTATTTTATAAAACATGCAAATATTAGCAGTTCAGTAGGTTAGATATCATTTACTGGATGTATCATAGTGAGTCACGTCAGCAAACACCAAGAGGTCAGTCTATGGAACATTTAGAAATGTTTTTTTGGAGATCTGGCCTCCAGTGTAGAGGAACACAAGCACTCATTCATGAGGGAAAACACACTGCAGTGTGTGCATGTGCTTATGGGAATTTGACTGTGGACCTTTTACAGCACTTGGGCAGAAAACGTCAACTGAGATGTGAGCCTGTTTGTTAATAGCTAATATTGTTTGTAGGTAATAAACGAGTAGAACTCTAACTGGATTATTGCAAGACATAGCTTTTATAGTGGTAGGTTGTTTTATATTTGACCCAGACCTAGCTGTTCAGTTTTAAAATAGAGAAATATCCAATGTTCATCCCAAAATAAAGACCAGAAATAATCTCTGTATTTTTAAATGACATTTTGGTAACATTTATAATAACTACACACTATGAAACATTTATTAGGCATTAGCAAATAGTTAATTCATTATATGTTAAGCATTAACTCTACATTAATAAACCTTAGTAAGAAGTTTATAGCTCTAGATGCATAATTCTTGACTTGTAAGCACATATTTAATGTGCTTAATGATTGTATTCTCATACTTTGTTACTGATTAATTTTTCATGACTAAATTAAGGATTGCATTTTTTACAAATCATTTGTATTTAGGAATAGTTAGGGATTTCAAAATCATTTAGAATGAGTCAGTAAATGTTTATTAAATTACTCAACATTATCAACATTTATATCTTATTATTCAGGCATATACTAACAGTTAATTTGTATGTTAATAAATACTTTATTAACTCAACTTTATCCAGTTTAGTGACCAAAAGTGAGAACTATTTATGCTTTATAAATCCCTAATAAATTACAATTAAAGGCTCAATATCAAATGAACAATACATCTTTGCAATCTTATCTAAAAAGTAAAATTACTGTAAAGTTTAAGCATTGTTGAATAACAGGAGTGTCAAAAAACAACATACAATTGAATAAAACATCAACAATATAATAATTTCACAATATATTATGATACAACATTTCAATGTTATTTAGCGATGCTTAAATTGCACCATAATTTTATTTTAGTTAAGACTGCAAAGAATAATATTTCATTTGATACAGTTTCATTTGTGTATCTTCAAATGAATAGAAATGAATAAAGTCCTTTATGTTCTTATTTCCTGTTTAGAATTTAACTGAGCCTTTAATTGTTATTTATAAGGGATTTAAAAAGCACAAACAGTCAATAATAAAGCATTTGTTAACATACAAATTAACTATTAATATATGCCTGAATAATAAGATAAACAGGTTATTTTGAATATTCTATTAATCATTTATTTGCGCATTATAAATGATCTTTCAAAACCAGCAACTTCTCTCCAATAACTGGTTTGTAAATGATGCACGATTGAATTTAGTAATGAAAAAATAATCATTAACAAAGTATGATGGAAAAATCATTAAGCACATTATATTTGTGCTTAGAAGTCAAGAATTGAGCATTTGTATCTGCAGTTCTAAACTGCTTACTAACATGTTAATGTAGTTAATGCTTAACAGATAAAAATTAACTATTTGCTAATGCTTATTAAATGATTCATAGCGTGTCGTTATTATACTGTTTTACCAACATGTTTTATTAATTATGTTTTATGTTTTATTATTACAATTTTTTATTATGATCAACAAAATAGCAATAATTAACTCTTATTTTTGACTCAGGAATGGAGAACATTTGAAGAGTGGAAAAAGTTAAAAGAAAATCGGCACACTGCCACTTTAGCTTTCAAAAGTTTTTATTGAAACAACGTTTCGACCTACATGGTCTTCATCAGGTTAAACAAGAAAACAAAACACCTCAAGAAATAGTCAAGCTCTATGCATCACATCTGCAAAAAATCAACCAACAAGTCAGTAAATAAGGGGAAAACCCCCCACAGCAGAAAACACATGACAAAATGAGATACATACATACAATTACAAACAAGATTTCAAATCAAAATCTAAATTTAAACCTCTTTAAAGTGGCAGTGTGACGATTTTCTTTTTACTTTTTCCACTGTGTTTGTTTTGATTGAGCACCTGCCTTTAAGAATCTCAGATGTGCGCACATTGCTGTTTATTGGTTGCTTAAGAACATTTGAAGAGTTCTATCTAAAATGTTCTGTCATTTTTCTCAGCCTCCTATATATTTTTTATTATTTTCACTTTTAAAGGAAATGAAAATAATGTATTCTTTACCATAAAATTGAAATTGCTGAACCTACAGATTTTTAGAAGCATATTTCAGAAGGCACTTTGAGGGTTTGCATCTGAACTTTTCATTTAATCTTTAAACATTTAAACTAAAAGTTAAATCAGTGTCAAAAAGCTGCTTTTCTCACTGTCTTTTTTAGCCACGTGGGGCTCTTGAGAATGCACTGAAAGGTCATGCCAGCAGTATCAGACAAATCCACAAAGATCAAGTGGTGCCAATGGAACAGGCTATGGTAAAATGCACACAAACTCATACTCAATTGCACATAATGTACAAACTGTATTTTCTGTCACCCTACCCAAACCCTCACAGGAAAATGTGTGCAATTTTAGTTTCTGAAAAAAATTCCATCATGTAGTGAAACAAGCTCATCTCTGTCTTTACCAATGCCCAAATTTATACACAACCTATTAATTCACAAGCAGATATCTTTTTATTTAAACAGGAATTTGTATTCTAAGTTTCATTCTTTATAATTTGTTTTTCAAATGGAACCAGAAATTTGTGAAAGCTAGGGTAAGCCAACAGTTGGTATTATGTGATGTGTCTAACTGAATATGAATGTAGTTCTGAAGCATGTGTTTGAGTAAATGTGTGTTAAAAAATGTCCTTTAAATGTGTTTGCGTGTTTAAGTGTCCACATTTTGGCTCATTGTGTGTGTCCTGTGATTTGGCATCGGTGTTTGTTTATTACCAAAATCAGCTGGTTCAGTAGAGTAAAATCTTTTTAATAATTCAGACATTAGAGCTGTCGAACAGATTGAAAGAGGTTTATGTGGTATACATTTTTTTAAAAACAGAATGTATGTATTGTTCTTTCAGAGCAATTTAAATCAAAGCATCAGGCAACTGGAGAAAACATCCAGAGAGCTGCCTGTAAGTCCAGTAAATACTTCATGCAATTTATTCAGTTGAATGTAATAAATGCCACAACAGTTCTGTGTCTAATATATTTGGGTGACTTTGTATTATAATTATGTTCTACCTTTAGGTTAAAGTGACAAATGTATTGAATGCCATCGAGGCAGCAGAATATCTCATCTCCAACAATGCCTCACATGTGGTCAAACAGGTATGTTGGCTCATTATTTATTTAAGTAGTTATTACTTAGTTATTACTAATCTTTATCCACAGGAATAAAGACAAAAATCTATTTATGAAAAATTTATTATTTGATTTTTTTCAAGAAAAAAAGAATATCTGCAGTAAATGTCATTAAAGCTAAATTAATGAAGATTGATTTTTTATTTGTCTCATTTAACGAAAAAAAATTGGTTTAAGCTTAATGTACACACAGTTTTTAAAAAGGATAATAAGCTACAGCTTATTTTCTTAAAACAAATCTTATTGTTTCTTAAGTTAGTTGATTTATTTTTAAACACTCACATTTTTAATTGGGCAAAAACACTGATGAATTCGAAAAAAATAGTAGCTCAATTTTAAATGGTCTGTTTATGGATAAATATATTTAATATGGATAAATATATAATATATAGGTCTTAAATCATTTAAAACAGTCTTAATTTTCCTCCAACTAAAGCCCCAATCGGGCCAACATCCATCAACAATGCCAATCTCAATAAAATTTTCTTTTTATATATTTCATTTTTTTTTTCTGCAAAGAGATTCAATTTACAATAGCTGTTTGACTTTTTACAGCAAATTCTCTTAAATAAATTGCCTAACCAGGGAAAGAAAACTAAAAATAATTACACTGTTCCTCATGATAATAACAGAGCAACATATCACTTTACATCATACATTATTTCAAAATTTCTTCTGTAATAAATATACTTGTAACAATGTTAAACTTGTTATTAAAAACAGAAAGAAATATTATGTTGAAAAAACTGTATACAACTAGAGTTTTCTTGTTTTGACACTTTAAAATAAGTCGCTAAGAAATAATTATTTTAATTTTTTTTTTTTTTTGTGGCAACCAATCGGGCCTTTAGAAATAATCATTAGTGTTTAGCACTGTATAAGTATAAAATTTCATTTATAATTGTCTTAAAAGGGTGTTAAAAAGTCTTAAATTTGACTTGATTAAACCTGCAGAAACCCTGTATTATATATAATTATTTCGTATTTTTGTTTTAAAATCACAGGAGTCGGATAAATTCATTAAGAAAATTACTGGATACTTTTCCCAATATACGGAATGGGTCAAACACTCAGTAAGTATGCCATGGCAGGATAAGATAAAGTTCAGCTTCATTCTTCTAAAGAGCACAGTTTTTTTTATGTAAGTGTATACTAAATAGATTTATGCTTCTGTATTTGCAGCTGGCAATGGAGGTCGCCCAGTGCAAACCTATCAGCAACATTGTGGACTCAGTAGAGATTGTAGCCTGCAGCTTCATTGTTGATTCAGTGGTAAGATAAAGAAATAAAATATATAAGATGTATATGTTATGTGATATATCTTATATGATCTTATATGAAATAAGATCAAATAAGAGATATACAAATGATATATATCATAAGTTTTAATAAAATGGAAATTCTGATTTATACATGACTTGAAAAATGTATAAGTTAATAAATAAATATTTATATATGACAATTGAATTTTGATATTTTACAGTAGGAAATGTATAAAATGTCTATATGGAATGTGATTTTGTGGTTTAGAATCACATATAGCAAATATGACATATAACATGTGTAAGAACCATGAGCTTGTAGATGTATACAATTTAAAGGCAAACACACAATATTTCCCAAATGAGGTTTAATGGAGCAAGGACATTTTCACAGTATGTCTGATAATATTTTTTCTTCCTATTTGTTTTATTTTGGTTAGAATAAAAGCAGTATTTAATTTTTTAAAAACAATTTTAAGGTCAAAATTATTGGCCCCTTTAAGCTATATTTTCTGATAGTCTACAGAACAAACCATCATTATATAGTATCACCCTAACCTGCCTAGTTAACCCAATTAGCCTAGTTAAGTCTTTAAATGTCACATAAGCTGTATAGAAGTGTCTTGAAATATATCTAGTAAAATATTATTTACTGTCATCATGGCAAACATAAAATAAATCCATTATTAGAAATGAGTTATTAAAACTATTATGTTTAGAAATGTGTTGAAAACGTCTTCTCTCCGTAAAACAGAAATTGGGGAAACAAATATATGGGGGGATGCAATTTTAAGTTGTTTTATTTTTTACATTGATATGTAAATATGCTGCTTCTTTCTCTCAATATCAAAATAAACACAAAAAACAGAGTGGTAGAAAATAACAGTTAAGAAATTAATGACAATTTGATTACAAATGGTATTTGAGACTATAAATTACATAAATCTGGCTAGTAAAACTTGATTTATTGATGATACAGTATAGAATAGCTCTCTCTACATTATCCTGAACATTGAAATCATTTGACAATGTGCCATTGAGTATGTGAGATTTATCATATCGAGACAACAAAATAAATGTTAGATTATCATTTATTATTAAACATTGATTTTCAAACAATGCCATATAAAGTATAAATACTACAGAAGCCTTGTTGTCTTACCAAGACTGCATTTAAAGGGATAGTAAAAAATTCTTTTCGCCATCCTTTATTTACTCTTCATGTGTTCAAAACATATTTTAGTTTCTTTCTTCTGTTGAACACAAAAGAAGATATTTTGAAAAAATGTTGCAATTTCCTCATAAAAGTTTTAAAATCACATAATAAATGATCAAGTTATTTTCATTTTTAGGTGAACTATCTCTTTAAAATAAAAATCACTAATACAGTCAAATCTGTGATGTTCTGAAATATACTTTTTCGATTAATACTGTGGTTAAGATGATTTGGACAAAACTCAGCAAAAATGTACTTATTGTCAGTGATGAAAAAATGTGCTGCTGTTTTTGTGGAAAATATAATATAATTATTCATCACTATTGAATAAATTAAAAGTTCAAATCAACAGCATTGGCTTAAAGTAAAAATCTATTAAAATATTTTTAGAATTACCATCATTTTAATTAGTATATACTTGATGAAAAAAAGTTTTAATTCTTTTAAAACAATTTAGCTGACAACAACCAAATAGTAAAATGTTATGGTCAGGTATATTGTTCATGTCTTAATTGAAATCATTGTAAAAACGGTGTAAATCTGCAAATGGGCGTTTAAAAACCTATTTAGATGCATTGTTTATGGGTTTATGTATGCTTTTGTGTTCTTAAGTTCATATGTGTGTGCTTGTGTGTTTCAGAACACATTCTGGTTTGGGCTGGGAGGATGTTGTGTGCTCCTCATTCCTAGCATCATCATGTCAATAAAACTCGCCAAATTCTACCGCAGGATGGACACTGAGGACGTCTTTGATGAGTGAGTGAACACAGACACACACAGGCCTGCTCAGTTTGTGTCCTTCTGTCAGATGTTACTCAATAACTTTCATGATGACTATGTAATGGATGGCTCCTAGAATGTAGGCTGCAACTGAATGGAAAATCTTTTACCAGCATTCAAAAAAGTTTTTTGAAACAGGCTTGTTTTCTTCTTTTAAGAGACATCTAATGTTTCTTATATCTTCGAATTCCATTCTTGCTTTCCACAATCTTCATCTCTTCATGTTCATCAACCACTTCTCTGTTTTTCTCATTGTTTGATCTTCATCTTTTCAGTTGTGGTTTACTTGCCATCTTTTCCATGCGACTTTGAATTCTTTGCATATTTATTGAAACCATATTGATCTTTGAACTGCTCCTTTTGTTCATACATCTCATGCTCATTTCACGTGTTTGTTCATTGTTTTATTCACAGTAGTATGGATGTTGTTGTCAGTGGTTGTCATAATGAGCCTTTATATGGCATAAACAACCCCATGATGAGCAGGTAGAGTTCATTCTGCCATTTCATCTCTGCATGCTGAAATCACTGTTTTAGCTCAATGTGTATAGAAGACAATTATGTGCATTGTTGTATTTATATGTACAGTATGCATGGACCCTGACTGTGGGTATTACAGTCAAGCTCAAAATGATTCATATCCCAGATGAATCATGTCGGGCTAGACTGTATAAATAACATATAGCAATTGATTATATACTTGCAATGAATAAATGATATTTATAGTATATATTTACTGATTTTCTGTTATTTTTATATATATATTTTATAGCATCAAAATCCATTCTACACTTACCGGCCACTTTATTAGGTACACCTCACTAGTACTGGGTTGGACCCACTTCAGAACTGCCTTAATCCTTCATGACATAGATTCATCAAGATACTGTAAATATTCCTCAGAGATTTTGGTCCATATTGAGATGATAGCATCACGCAGTTGCTGCAGATTTGTCAGCTGCACATCCATGATGCGAATCTCCTGTTTCACCACATCCCATAGGTGTGGTGACTGTGAAGGCCATTTGAGTACAGTTAACTCATTGTCATGTTCAAGAAATCAGTCTGAGATGATTCACGCTTTATGACATGGCGTGTTATCCTATTGGAAGTAGCCATCAGAAGATGGGTACATGGTGGTCATAAAGAGTTGGACTTGGTCAGCAACAATACTGAATAGATACTAATGGGCACAAAGTGTGCCAACACAATATACCTCACACCAATACGCCACCACCAGCAGCCTGAACAATTGATACAAGGCAGGATGCAGGATGAATCCATGCTTTCATGTTGTTGACGCCAAAGTCTGACCCTACCCTCTGAATGTCTCAGTAGAAATTGAGACTCATCAGACCAGGCAACGTTTTTCCAATCTTCTATTGAGGATGAGGCAAATTGTGGCCTCAGTTTCCTGTTCTTAGCTGAGAGGAGTGGCACTTGATGTGGTCTTCTGCTGCTGTAGCCCATCTGCCTCAAGTTTCGATGTGTTGTGCATTCAGAGATGCTCTTCTGCATACCTCGGTTGTAATGAGTGGTTATTTGAGTTACTGTTGCCTTTCTATCAGCTCAAACTGGTCTGGCCATTCTCCTCTGACCTCTGGCATCAACAAGACATTTGCACCCACAGAACTGCCGCTAGAGATGGTTGTGTGTAAAAATCCCAGTAGATCAGCAGTTTCTGAAATACTCAGACTAGCCCGTCTGGCACCAACAACCATGCCACGTTCAAAGTCACTTAAATCACCTTTCTTCCCCCATTCTGATGCTCGGTTTGAACTGCAGCAGATCGTCTTGACCATGCCTACATGTCTAAATGCATTTAGTTGCTGCCATGTGATTGGCTGATTAAAAACTTCCTTTAACGAGAAGTTGGAGTTGTTGGAGTTGAAGTATACCTAATAAAGTGGCCGGTGAGTGTATATTTTATTATTTTATATTATATATTATTATTATATATTTTAATTATCAACAGATGACCTTGGACAAAAATTGCTATTAGAAGATTGTTATTTACAACTTTTAATGTCGTAAAAACTAAGAGCTGTGTCTTTGATACAGCACAATGTAATATTCTGTTGCACTTTAGCATTTAGAAATGTTTGTTTTATTTTACGTTATTTACTTGGTTGCTTGCTTGCGTGTTTGTCATTTCTTTATTTAATCAGTTTAAAAGAGCATAAATGTGTATTTAGTTTTTAGCAGTAGGCTATCAACATGAATGCCAAAAAATCTGTTTCGTCATGAAATCTTAAGGTTTTTTGAAGTGCACACAAATAGTGAATAATAGCATGTTTATTGTCCAGCATGCTTCACTGCCCAGATACTGTGTGTTCTGCATGACTCTTTTTTTTTTTTGAGTGGAAACTTCAGACTCCATCGTTGTTGTTTTGTTTTCCTATTTGCCCATTAACTGCCATTCTAAACATTCAGAAATAAAAAGGCTCACCTTAAATGAACCTGGATTTTTTTTCAGCTATCCATCTTATGACACAATGAGGTGGTATCCTCGGGCTTCAGCCCCCCCGAGACAACCTGACTGGTGACACAAATTCATACACTTTCACACTGGGTATGAACTGTACCCGCGTCCCTCAGGTACAAAACTCTACTACAGGTCATCTGTTCCTTTTTCTGTCCAGAAAATGATGTCCATCTTCTCTAATGTACCATTCATTCACATTGGTGCACCTCTTGTTCAAAACTTCCTGCTCTTCTAATGTTTCTCAACTGACATCTCTACTTGATTCCTGTCCATTACCCTCCACCATCACCAACCTTGGCTCACAAAATACACAAAAAATGTGCCTGTGGCAAGCTTTTTGCAAAAATGCTATTTCGTTGCTGCTTGCAAATTTCTTCAATTTGAAATGTCCAGTGAGTGGTCCAAAATTGAGTGTTCAATATTTTCAGAATGGACAAATGTGATTGCAGAAAAGTGTTATGGCTAGCCACATCATGGCTAATTTTTTACTGATTTTCCAATATCGGAAAGAATTGTTTTGTTCGCTTAAAAGTTCTGTTCCGTTCCATTCCTTTCTGCTGATCTGGTCCAGTCAGCACGAATACATGTTCTTAGCAACCCAGGCTCATTCTGAAAACATACCTCTACAGACGTTTCTGGAGACTGCGAAATACGTCCTGGCGGCACAAGAGGCTGCTGTGTATGCTTTTGAGATCTCTTTTGAGATCTCAAATTTTCCCTCGCAGAGTTTTGACAGAGTTTTTGACTGACTAAGCGAACGATCTACTGATCCACCCTTGCCCTTCCCTAAACCCAACCAATTTTATCGATTGACCCGCCCACCTACCTCTCTAAACACAACCAACACGTTTCAAAAGCAATCCAAAAAATAAAAGTCCTTGTCTGATTTTTTCTTTACCACGTTTTCAGATTTGACCACATTCTCACCCTGCTATTTACTTGTTTATTTTATTTTTTGGATTCTGTTTTTGTTTTACCTGCTTTCTGAAACCGCTCTAAACTGGACTCGAAACCCACCATCAAGGTCAACTCCTCTACGTGTCTCAAGTCCGCCGACAAACATGGCGCGCTAATGGGACAAACTGGTTGTAGTCAGAATGCCGTCCATACGGAGGTAAGCGTTCAGCTGGTAAGCGCAAAAAGGAACGGCATCACACCACCCCGTAGCGTTCATTTAAAAAAAATCAATGCTGCCATACGTAGCTCTGGCTACGTAATTTGCAGTCTCCAGAAACGTCTGTAGGGCTACGTTTTCAGAATAAGCCTGTGTTGCAACATTTTCCACTGTGGTGCTGATAATGGAAGTCTATGGATTGAACTACAAATGCATCAGTGGTGGCCTTGGTAATGCAAGTACAATGTACTGTAGTAGCCCTAACAGCTAGATGGACAATGATCAGATATTACTGTTTTTTGGACCCTTTTTTTTTACATATTTACTTCAACAGAAATAGCGGACTGTCTCTCTGCTTGTGTGTGAGTGCGCATCGGTATTGAAATTTACAGCACACAATATACAGAGAGCAGCCAGAAATAACATTCTGCCATTGTAACATTCAGGCATTTTCTTTGTTTAATAGAAGAAAAAAAAGACTTGTTTTGTAGGAAGGATCCTTAAATGATTTCTGTTGTGATCTGGCAAGATATAAAGAAAATCAAATAAATAACTTGACTTAACGTCTCAAATGACTGGAATGGCCACATCCGTGAAAGGTCTTTAGAAGTGTTGTTTGGTGTGTGAAAACTGAGGGGATGGGCGGCTATTTTATGTTCATTTTGAGTCCTCATTGGGCTGAAAAATTGTCTTGGACCTGGCAACCCCCAACACACACACTGTATTCAGAGCCTCAAATTCAAATGGTACTACAGTATATTTTGAGCTTATCCAACCAATAGTGACAAGAAATATGCTAAATGAATTTACTAAAGCATCCAAGTCACTTTTTTTTACACAGCTTCAAGCTCTTTTGTTGAACTGAGTTTCACAGAACTGGAAACTTTTAACTTCAAACATTCAACACTCTATGAGACGAGCTTTAGAGCAGGTTTACTGTTGTAAAACAACTGTGTATATAAGGTGACAGAAAAGCAGCTCAAATGTTAAGCTGTTTTCATTTACAAGTGATGCTCATAGTTTGAGAGTTTAATTTGTTTGAAAATGAGTAAAGGTTGTTGCTGTTTTTGCTCTTCAGTGTTTGGACTCTCAGTAGTGATTATTAAACCACACTGAACTGAGCTAAACTGAACTGAACTGAACTTAAACTCTGAAAACTGAACTACACTGTTCCAATTTACTATGACCTTTTATGTGAAGCTGCTTTGACACAATCTACATTGTAAAAGCGCTATACAAATAAAGGTGAATTGAATTGAATTGAATTGTTTTACGTCATCTAATGTTCATTTCAGCCACGCTTTTGGAGTTTTTCCAAAATTGTTGGTAGAGGTACATTTTCTAGTGAGTCTGGGTGAACCATTACTCTATAAAACTTTTATTTGCCTTCTTTCCATTTCTACTTGTAGGTCTTTGTCATGCACCTATCAGGAATTTACCTTCATTTCATTTCATCCTACACAGTCTTTGCGTGTCTCTACTTTTGGACTCTGTTTTGTCAAGACTCAATCATGTTTCAAATAACTTTAATATGTTCTTTGATGTTCTATGTGTTTTCTCAATAATTCCCAATGTGCATGTTAGCTTAATTTTCACGCCTGTAACTTTTTGACTTTTAATACGTTTATACCTGACTCTCTTTACATATTAAGTCGTTTAAAACCTCACAGAAACGACACTATTTCAGTGACATGTTCTTCTGTTTTTTTGCAGTGGTTCTGAGAACTGGAGCTAAAGACAATGTAGCATGGTAAGGTGTTGGACTTTATATTTCAATTTTGAAGATTTTAAGACAGCTTTTGTAACGCATTTTAGTCTAATTTTATACTATTTCTTTTTTTTTTTTAAGTCAAGGGATTGTCTTTGTTCATTCAGATTCCAAGGACGACAAACAAAGACAGGCAAAAAGGGAATATTATCAGCGAAATGACATGATCAAATCTTTATTTCAGTCTCAAACAATAAATCCTGCTCAGACCTTAACTAAAGAATTTCCAGCATATTCACCACACAGTTCGTCATACTTGACAAACAGCAGTCGAATCTTTTTTTAACACTTTCAACAAGTTTATGAAAGTTTTGTACGTATTTTGTTAATATCGGTTTTATAAAACATGTGCTTTAGACAACTGTGGGTACATCTAGATTTTGTATTGGTCTTTCTAAACATTTTAAAGCAGGAGTGAGAAAGATCTGTGGTGATTCTGTCTTGTTGATGATGAAATCTGAACCAAACAGCCCAAGATTGGTTGAAGCAGCTGAAGTATTTACCTAGAAAAGTACTTCATTTATCAAGTTCTTTTGTGAAATGTTACCTTTTTCTACATTTTATTGTTCAACAAATGAAGTATTAGGTTCAGAAATTAGTCAAATAAAACAATTTGCACTAGAAACGCACTAGACAATGCTCATGTATTTACAGACAAATGATCTGAAGCCAACATCCTAAAAGACTGATCCTTTATGTTGGAAATGTCAGTACTTTTGATACAAGATAATTATGCTACTAAACACAAATAACTATTGTAGAGCAGTTGGACAATTTTGTTTTTGTTGTATTTGTTTTCATATTTTTGAGTGTCTTACTTTTTTGTGTCCACATTAAATTGAAAATAGTTACATACGTCCATCGTGTAATGTACTGTCATTTCTTTAAACGCATGTTTCAGTACAGCATACAGGTGTCATGGAATTCCAAACCAAAGTTTTTTTTTTCTTTATATTCCAAAATTGAAGGTTTGTGAATGAAAGCTGCAATCTTATTGTCTCATTGATATTCATAAACATCTCTGTCACTCTCGTGGGTTTTGCTGTACACACATTTTTACACTCATTATACTGAGGGTTTGGGATTTTGCAGTGTACAACATGAGAATGTAATCCCACTGATACATGGAGGATGAATGAAAGTTACAATAAAACAATCAGCTTAAAATGGTTTGTGGTGTGATTTAAAAGTGGTTACTGTTTACAAGGGTTTCATCAGTTAAGGTATTTACAAACATGATCTAACTATTCTTTTTTTTTTGTTCAGCATTTATTAATCTTGCTTCACTAATTTAGCCTTACTAATGCATTTTTAAAATCCACATTCATGTTTGTTAACATTAATGCACTATGGATTTTCATAAACTAACATTGAACAACTGTATTTTCATGAACTAAAGTTAACTTTATGAACAAATAATGTAATAATTGTGTTGTTCATTGTTTAATTAAAAGAGCTGTATGTAAGTTTTTGGTTCTTCTAAGCATAAAAATACCATGTTTGCAGATATTTAAGAAACATGCCAAATGAACATATTTATCTGAAAAACAATGCTAAAGATTAGATATTCATGCATCCGTGACCAAAATGCGACCTCTGGTGGACAGTAGCAGACTCTGAAATGAGACGCAGATTCAGAGTTTTACATGAGGTTATTAATTGGCAAATAATATAAATATTACAAACGTAAACATTAGGTGAGCAGATTACTTTGTAACACGCTACGTGTCGTGATAAGCATTTTGGCTGTTTGCACCAGACGAAACACAACAGAAATTTAAATACAGCCATTTAAAAGCACAGATTATGCACTCACTCATGAAATGGTAAGGTTTATAATCTAATTAATACATATTAAACCTCTTTAAAATTATTAAGTGTACATGCTGAATCATTGATTTGTATTTAGTTCTGAAGTTCAATTTCAAACGGTTTATTTTGTTTTCAAGCGCTGAGGTAAACTATCTGCTGCTGCTTTCAGTATATGGCAATAAATGTCATGTAAAATGGCATTCAATCTCACATTGTTAGCATTTAACACTGAATGAAGCAAATGAGGTGTACCTGAGGTGTTGACTGTCAGTTCATCCTGTTGTTCAGCTATAAGAAATAGAAGCCGTTTCTAATATATCAATTCGAGGTGTTGGTTAGGACAAAAACTCCTTTTAATATGGAAAATATTCCTTCTATCGGGGGCAGTTGCTTTTATTTAAAACATGATTTAAAGCTCTTGCTCATGTCCTCAATCTGGCAACCTGCGCTTGCATTTGTTTTGATCCAGGGGTGCAATACCTAGTTCAACTACTGGGTGTCAAAATTACATACTGCACCTTTAAAGTAACGTTAAATAATACAACCTTATTGTAGTGTTTCAGTCTCTGGAAGACATATTTCACCCAAAAATGATACTTCTGTTGTGCACTTCTGATCATTTCCTCATTATTCACTTCTTGAGTTGTGAAAATGGAAGCCCAAATTGTTCCATCATCATGTCATTCATTTAGACTTAAATTTGTCTCAGAAAGTGCATCACAGTTAATCCAAATTAATGTTAGATAACATTAAAACATATCGTTTATTTTTTAAACTTTGCATCTTTTTAAATCTTCAGCTGTAACTTGCCTATTAGAGCTAACTTCTGTTAACTGTTGAGAAGCTTCACGAGAAGCCGTTGCTGTTGATAAAATGTTTCATTTGGAGTTTACAATTGTCGCAACTTGTGTTCAACGGAAGAAAGAAATTTATGATGGATTAAATGATGAGGTCATTGTCATTTGTAGGTGAACCATTCTTTTAATGGTTTTATTTTAGCATTACATACAGTTGGTCAGAATTATTAGCCCCCCCCCCCCTTTTTTTTCCTAATTTCTGTTTAACAGAGAGAAGATTTTTTTTTCAACACATTTCTAAACATAATAGTTTTAATAACTCATTTCTAATAACTGATTTATTTTATCTTTGCCATGATGACAGTAAATAATATTTGACTAGATATCTTTCAAGACACTTCTATACAGCTTAAAGTGACATTAAAGGCTTAACTGATTATTTTAAATAGGCAAGTTAAGGTAATTATTAGGTAAGTTATTGTATAAGGATGGTTTGTTCTGTAGACAATTGAAAAATATATATCTTAAAGGGGCAAATAATATTGACGTTAAAATAGGTTTAAAAAAAAACCTGTTTTTATTCTAACTAAAAAAAACAAGACTTTTTCATAAAAAAAAAATATTATCAGACATACTGTGAAAATTTCCTTGCTCTGTTAAAGATCATTTGGGAAATATTTAAAAAAGGAATATACCATTGTAGTTTGTATTATTTTTTGGGATAATTTAAGGGGTGTTGTTACATTTTTTTTCTAATATGTTACAATTACATTAGACTTTAGACTTTTAACATGTCAAGATAACTGCAATAACACTAATTAAAAAAAAAACTAAAATAATACAAAACAATTGTAACTTCAAGATGTATGAAAAAGGAGTAGGAGGAAGCAAAATTATTTAATCCTCCCATTTCTCTGCACTAAATTAATAATAAATAACAAAACATAACAATAAGTAATAATCAGTAACAATAATCATCAAATATGTCTATATAAGGTTTGTTTTGCAATTTTAAAGTGAAATTGTTACAATATAATAGCGCAAATAAGTAGCCTACTGGGTGATAATTATTAACTATTTGTAGTTACTACTATTGACTTTACTGCTATTAAATTTAGTGGGGGGGGGGGGGGGGGTTTGCTTGTAATTATGCACACAATTATTATAAAAGCAATTTAGTGAGAAAAGAACAACAAACTACTGAAGCTGTGTGTGTGTGTGTGTGTGTGTGTGTGTGTGTGTGTGTGTGTGTGTGTGTGTGTGTGTGTGTGTGTGTGTATATATATATATATATTTAAAAATATATTATTTTTGCCTGTAATTGTGCATGTACTATTCCTATATAAGCACTTCATCATTTATCTTCACTTAAATGATCACTTTAAGCTAAATGAAATAAGAAAAAAAAGTTGTTTTTAGTTTTTGCTCACTAAAATACACCTGAAACTTAAAAGCTACAATGACAATTTATTGCAATCACATGTAAAAAATAGACTCCTTTTTTGTTTCAAAATATAGTCAAAAAAAAGATCCAGTAGTGATTGCATCTCAAAACTTCATTGAATATTAATATATATGTGAGTATAAACTCAAATAAGACAAAAAAATGTAAGAAACATTGCTAAATAATGTGAAATATGGACATAAAATGCATACATTTAAAAAGTATATATATATATATATATATATATATATATATATATATATATATATATATATATATATATATATATATATGATAAAATACATATGTAAAAGTTTTCCTAAAAGAATGATCTTTTATTAATTTACTTGTGACCCAATATACAAAATGTCGGGAACAGTTTCTTGCATCTATTTCTATTAGTGTCCATTCAATAAGACAGTCGATTGTGGACGTGTTGTAAAGCACATCAGTGTCCAGCATTCCTCTGCTTCAGCTGTTGATCTTCATTTCCTCCTGCAGCTTCTGGAAAGCATCTGCCATGAGGTTACATGAGGGCTTGTGCTTGGGCCAGTGTTTCACCTGACACTCCCTACAGCCAAATAACACACAAACAGAATAATATTTAACCAAAAATCAAATGAATTACCCAAACATTTGACATATTTGCATTCCTTTTTTCTGTTGAAGACAAAGGAAGATATTCCGAAGAATGTAGGGAAAAACAGCCACTGACTTCCATAGTATTGTTTTGCTCTATGGATGTCAATGGCTACTTTTTCCCAACATTCCTGATATATTGTACTGTATATTGTTTGTGTTCAACAAAAGAAAGAAACTCATAAACGTTTTGACCCACTTGAGTCTGAGATAATGTAAATTTTTAGGTGATTTACCCCTTTATCGACAAACATAAGCAAATGGTTGTATTGCCAGTAATAATGTGGAAGACAAGGGCAATAAAAAAGTTGTTTTACAGTTTTGGTGTACAAAATTGTTCTTGGAGCTTCGTATGATTACAGTTAAACCACTGACGTCACATGGAATGTTTTGAAAGTGTTTTTGGTTTCTTTTACAACTCTTAAAAAATTAAGCGTGTTCAAACTACTTTAAATAAGTTAAAACAACACAATTGTTTGATTGTTTTTTGGGGGGGAGGGGGGCAACTTGATTGTTATATGTTCAATCTACTTAAATTTGTAAAACAGATTAAGCTAGTTTAATAGATTTGAGTTGGGACAACATGATAGATTTTTGTGCAGAACCCAGCATTTTTACTATGATTCTTTGAACTTCTCTGGGCTGCTGCTGTCTATGGAGGATGAGGGAGCTGTCATATTTAATCTAAAATATCTTCATTTGTGTTCTGAAGATCAATGAAAGTCTCAGGGGACTGGAACAACATAAGCGTGAGTACTTAACAGAATTTTTTTGGAATAAATGAATGAATGAATAAACATTTTAAAGGACTGATTAGTAGGGTTTGATGAAATCTCACAAGATCTGACTGGTCGGCACAGATAGCCGTCCGGCAGTGTATCGACAAGTCAGTTTGAGTGCTTGTTGGTGGAAAAGCAGCAGGAAAAGTGGTTCTTAAGCAGCATAAAAACACAGTTGGGCTAGAAGTAAGAACTGTTTTCATCAGGCGCTGAGGGTGGGGCTACTTTGACCAACACAACAAACAAAAACTGGAAGCAGAAAATGTTTCGAGCACCATATTTAAAATAGTAACGGAACATAATGCTGAACACATTGTACATTCTAAATTTGGTCTATTCAAATGATGGTGTGCTAATAAAACACATTGCTCTCTTTTATATACTCCTTACAAATTACAGCACTCTGAATAAACAAGTTATCACTCGAAATCGCCATCTATATAAACTACGGTGGGCTGCATGAACACATTGGAGTTGCTGTATTTAGATGCCAGTGTAGGTTGTCTGGTGGGAAAAGGGTATATCGCCAGTTTGCTTCGTGCATCGCAAGGTTAAGTCCCAACTTGTGGACCGTTCACAATCCCATCCCTTTTCTCTTTCGCTCCAACTTCGCTTCCTCTCTATAAACTGTCATATCCCAAGATTCCCAATGAAGGCAAAAATTACAAAAAATAAAAAAATAAATGTGTACCAGGTTCTGTGTAGTAAACTACCAATATTTATGCTTGGAGAAATATGTAGAGATGTTTTTTGAGTTTCAAGAGAGCACTGCTTTCTCTGGCTGATCTATCCTGGAGGCTATCTACTGGACATTATTAGTTTGGAATACACCACAGCCAAAATAAATGGTGCCAGTAAAAAAAAACTACAATTTTGGTTAATATGAGAGAGACTTTATCAGATATGTTTCAATCCTGATTTTATACCTATTATTACATTATTACTGTTTTTATTTATTTATTTATTTTTTGTTGGGTGGATCTCTGACTTTGTTCTAAATCTAAATATTCAATAAAAAAAGGAAAAAAAAGAGAGCACTACTTTGATTATAGTTAATTATTGCCGTTATTGATTGCACTTAAAATGATATTTGTGCTATTGTTTATTTTTATGTATAATTTTATTATTTGCCTGTCGGTCGAGTTTGTGGGAAAACATTTTGTGTTTATATGTTTACTGATTAGTAGTCATTTAAAAAGACATTTCAACCAAAATTCATTTACTAGATCAGTTCCAGTGCTACTTTCTTTAAGACTTCAGAGTTTTGAGAAAATGCAAAAGCCCATCCATATAATGGCAGCAAATAGTGACCAAGGTTTTACAAATGCTGGAGAAATATCAAAAATAGTCCTATTCATGCCACACATGCCACAAACAGGGTTCTAGGGGTTATACGATTTTAAATAAGAACCTATAAGATTTATATGAATTTAATTTTATGTATTATTTTCTAATGAAAATCGAAATGATAATTTAATAAAATATCCTCAGTCTAAGTCTCATAGAAAAAGCATATAACTGCACCTTTTAAATAAAACAAGTACCACTTTCTAGAAACTCCACAGTATTTGTGCCATTTCTTCACTAAGCTGAATATCTCTGAAGTGTACATGAGTATTTTGCGATTTTGGACGAAGCTTATCAGTCAAAGTCAAGATTTTCATAATTAATTCATTTAAATTAATAATTTTTTTTTATTTCTGGTCTGAAAAAGCATATAACAACAAACTCATTTTTGTTATAACAATTAATATTTGGAGTAAACAATAGCTTCAAATGGGTACAGTCTGAATGTTTTTGTCAGAAAGCACAATACCTGTTGCAGTACCACTCTCCCTGACAGCGGGAGCAGCGTTTCGCTCCTGTTCTTCCACAGGCTCCACATTTAGGTTTGTCTGGAATTAGATTCTCCATCACATCCAGATTATACGTTTGAGCCAACCTAATTAGAAGGCCTCAGGTCAACATTTATACACTATATATACCAACTGTCAGAGTAATATTTGAAATGCTCCTCAAATCTCACCTGCTAGCTTGTTCTCTTAGTTCACTTTCAGAGGGGTTGAAAACATGCGTCACTTGGTATTTGGCAATGGCTTTCCACTTTTTGTCATTCTCCATTACAATATTATTCCATATCTCTGGCACCTAAATGATCAGAAAACACGTTTTGTTTTTGATGATTTTGATGATTGTTTTATTGGTCTAGACATTATATATATATATATATATATTGTTGTTTAATCTAAATTTTAAAATTACAGGAAGATTAAGGTAATATAACTAAACAATTAAAACTGAAAAAAAATTATTAAAATTGAAGATTTAACTCTACAAAAATGCATATTCTAACTGAGGAAAATTCAGTTAGGACACCTCACATTTATTATGGTGGCTTGAAAAGCCAGCATATTGTTATCTATCTTAAACTTATTATTAGGCTGGCTTGTGTAGCAAGCCAGACTACTGTTATCCTATTTAAACTTATTATTATTATTTTTTTTTTTTTTATTATTCTTCTTCTGAGACTAAATTTCTAACTCTATCTCCTCCTAGAGCTTTCAAGCTATGACCACCAAACTCGCACCAGACCTCCGAACTATTCGGACTCGGATTGCTATATCTCCTCAGACTGATCCGACTTTCGGTTTTCCGAAAAACGTCCCGGGACCACCGAAAAAATCCCATAGGCTTAACATGGGGTCAAACTTTGTGACCTCATAACTCTGCGTCAGAATGTCACACAGACTTCTAACTGGGCTCATTTAACTCAGACTACCTAACTGCCAATAACTGATGAGCTTTAAACTTTCTAGCCACGCCCTAGCAACCACTTTTGGACCCTAGAAACTGTCCCATAGACTTCCATTGCAAATGATGCTCATTGACTTTACATTGGATCAAACTTTGTGAGCTCATAACTCTGCATCAGACTGTCATAAAGACTAATGGCTGAGCTCATTTAACTCAGTCTAGCCAGCAGCCAATCACTGATGGCCTTTTAACTTTCTAGCCACACCCTAACAACCAGATACTGCACCCTAGCAACGGTCCCCATAGACTGCCATTATAGAGGCCCAGATTGATATCGTCCTGCTGCAGTGTTATAGAGACATGGGGGTTGTTTTTAACTGTTCATACTGGCAAGAAGCTTTGATACATCATCAGTCTAAGCTGTCAATCAACTCCATAGCAACAAAACAGACTAACCTAGCAACGATATAACAGCAGCTATATCTCAGTATCAGAACATCGTAGAGAAGCGGGGGTTGGCTTATTTGACTCATGCTAGCACACCATGAATCCTGTATGGTTCACATGCTAGCAATGACTAGCAACATGCTAATTCATGCTGGAATCATGCTAGTAACATGCTAATTCATGCTAGAATCATGCTAGTAACATGCTAATCCATGCTAGAATCTTGCTAGTAACATGCTAATTCATGCTGGAATCATGCTAGTAACATGCTAATTCATGCTAGAATCATGCTAGTAACATGCTAATTCATGCTAGAATCATGCTAGTAACATGCTAATTCATGCTAGAATCATGCTAGTAACATGCTAATTCATGCTAGAACGATGCTAATTCATGCTAGAATCATGCTAGTAACATGCTAATTCATGCTAGAATCATGCTAGTAACATGCTAATTCATGCTAGAATCATGCTAGTAACATGCTAATCCATGCTAGAATCTTGCTAGTAACATGCTAATTCATGCTGGAATCATGCTAGTAACATGCTAATTCATGCTAGAATCATGCTAGTAACATGCTAATTCATGCTAGAATCATGCTAGTAACATGCTAATTCATGCTAGAATCATGCTAGTAACATGCTAATTCATGCTAGAACGATGCTAATTCATGCTAGAATCATGCTAGTAACATGCTAATTCATGCTAGAATCATGCTAGTAACATGCTAATTCATGCTAGAACGATGCTAATTCATGCTAGAATCATGCTAGAAACATGCTAATTCATGCTAGAATCATGCTAGTAACATGCTAATTCATGCTAGAATCATGCTAGTAACATGCTAATTCATGCTAGAAACATGGTAGTAACATGCTAATTCATGCTAGAATGATGCTAATTCATGCTAGAATCATGCTAGTAACATGCTAATTCATGCTAGAATCATGCTAGTAACATGCTAATTCATGCTAGAATGATGCTAATTCATGCTAGAATCATGCTAGTTACATGCTAATTCATGCTAGAATCATGCTAGTAACATGCTAATTCATGCTAGAACGATGCTAATTCATGCTAGAATCATGCTAGTAACATGCTAATTCATGCTAGAATCATGCTAATTCATGCTAGAATCATGCTAGTAACATGCTAATTCATGCTAGAATCATGCTAGTAACATGCTAATTCATGCTAACATCATGCTAGTAACATGCTAATTCATGCTAGAATCATGCTAGTAACATGCTAATTCGTGCTAGAATCATGCTAGTAACATGCTAATTCGTGCTAGAATCATGCTAGTAACATGCTAATTCGTGTTAGAATCATGCTAGTAACATGTTAATTCGTGCTAGAATCATGCTAGTAACATGCTAAATCGTGCTAGAATGATGCTAGTAACATGCTAATGTATGCTAGAATGATGCTAGTAACATGCTAGTTCATGCTAGAATCATGCTAATAACATGCTAGTTCATGCTAGAATCATGCTAAATCATGCTAGAATTATGCTAATAACATGCTAAATCATGCTAGAATCATGCTAATAACATGCTAATCATTCTATCTATCTATCTATCTATCTATCTATCTATCTATCTACCTACCTATCTATCTATCTATCTATCTATCTATCTATCTATCTATCTATCTATCTATCTATCTATCTATCTATCTATCTATCTATCTATCTATCTATCTATCTATCTATCTATCTATCTATCTATCTATCTATCTATCTATCTAAAACTACTTTAAACTAAATAAACTATTACCAACAGGCTTTCACAAGCCAGCCTCAAAGTTTGTCCTCAAACTTTAATAATCTAGTTCTTCTTCTTCTTCTTCTGAGACTAATTTCTAAGTGTATCTCCTCCTAGGCCTTTCAAGCTACATACTTCAAACTTTCGTCAAACCTTCGAAATGGTCTGACTCGGGTTGCTATATCTTTTCTAACTGATCTGACCTTGGGTTTTCCGAAAAACGACCCAGAAAAATCCCAAAAGTCCCATTGACTTAACATTGGGTCAAACTTTGTGAGCTCATAACTCTGCATCAGACTGTCCTACAGACTTCTAACTGGACTCATTTAACTCAGTCTAGCCAGCAGCCAATAACTGATGACTTTTTAACTTACTAGCCACTCCCTAGCAACCACTTACAGCACCCTAGCAACTGTCCCATAGACTTCCATTGTAAAAGACTCCCATTTACTTAACATTGGATCAACCTTTGTGAGCTCATAACTCTGCATCAGACTGTCCTACAGACTAGAGTCTGGCCTCATTCAACTCAGTCTAGCCAGCAGCCAATCACTGATTACCTTTAAACTTACTAGCCACTCCCTAGCAACCAATTTCAGCACCCTAGCAACTGTCCCAGAGACTGTGACTAGCTATTCTAACACACGCTAACAGTTTTAACATCCTACTGACATGCTAATCTTGCTAGAAAGGTGCTAGCAACACGATAGTGACATGCTAGTCATGCTAGTAACATGCTAATTCATGCTAGAATCATGCTAACAACATGCTAATTCATGCTAGAAACAAGCTGACTCATGCTAGAATCATGCTAGTAACATGCTAGTTACATGCTAATTAATGCTAGAATCATGCTAGTTACATGCTAATTCATGCTAGAAACATGCTAATTCATGCTAGAATAATGCTAACAACATGCTAATTCATGCTAGAAACATGCTAGTAACATGCTAATTCATGCTAGAAACATGCTAGTAACATGCTAGAATCATGCTAGTAACATGCTAATTCATGCTAGAATCATGCTAATAACATGCTAATTCATGCTAGAATCATGCTAGTAACATGCTAATTCATGCTAGAATCATGCTAGTAACATGCTAATTCATGCTAGAATCATGCTAGTAAAATGCTAATCCATGCTAGAATCATGCTAGTAACATGCTAATTCATGCTAGAATCATGCTAGTAAAATGCTAATTCATGCTAGAATCATGCTAGTAACATGCTAATTCATGCTAGAATCATGCTAGTAACATGCTAATTCATGCTAGAAACATGCTAGTAACATGCTAATTCATGCTAGAATCATGCTAATAACATGCTGAATCATGCTAGTAACATGCTAATTCATGCTAGAAACATGCTAATTCATGCTAGAATCATGCTAATAACATGCTAATTCATGCTAGAAACATGCTAGTAACATACTAATTCATGCTAGAAACATGCTAGTAACATGCCAATTCATGCTAGAATCATGCTAGTAACATGCTAATTCATGCTGGAAACATGCTAGTAACATGCTAATTCATGCTAGAATCATGCTAGTAACATGCTAATTCATGCTAGAATCATGCTAATAACGTGCTAATTCATGCTAGAAACATGCTAGTAACATGCTAATTCATGCTAGAATCATGCTAGTAACATGCTAATTCATGCTAGAATCATGCTAATAACATGCTAATTCATGCTAGAATCATGCTAATAACATGCTAATTCATGCTAGAAACATGCTAGTAACATGCTAATCCATGCTAGAATCATGCTAGTAACATGCTAATTCGTGCTAGAATCATGCTAGTAACATGCTAATTCATGCTAGAAACATGCTAGTAACATGCTAATTCATGCTAGAATCATGCTAGTAACATTCTAATTCATGCTAGAAACATGCTAGTAACATGCTAATTCATGCTAGAATCATGCTAGTAACATGCTAATTCATGCTAGAATCATGCTAATAACATGCTAATTCATGCTAGAAACATGCTAATTCATGCTAGAATCATGCTAATAACATGCTAATTCATGCTAGAAACATGCTAGTAACATGCTAATTCATGCTAGAAACATGCTAGTAACATGCTAATTCATGCTAGAATCATGCTAGTAACATGCTAATTCATGCTAGAAACATGCTAGTAACATGCTAACTCATGCTAGAAACATGCTAGTAACATGCTAATTCATGCTAGAATCATGCTAATTCATGCTAGAAACATGCTAGTAACATGCTAATTCATGCTAGAATCATGCTAGTTACATGCTAATTTATGTTAGAATCATGATAGTTACTTGCTAATTCATGCTAGTAACATGCTAATTCAGACTCGGCTTTTCAAGCCACCATAAAGTTTGTCCTCAAACTTTAATATCTAGTTATTCTTCTTCTTCTTCTTCTTCTTCTGAGACTAATTTCTAAGTGTATCTCCTCCTAGGCCTTTCAAGCTACATACTTCAAACTTTCGTCAAACCTTCAAACTGGTCTGACTCGGGTTGCTATATCTTTTCTAACTGATCCGACCTTGGGTTTTCCGAAAAACGACCCAGAAAAATTCCAAAAGTCCCATTGACTTAACATTGGGTCAAACTTTGTGAGCTCATAACTCTGCATCAGCCTGTCCTACAGACTTCTAACTGGACTCATTTAACTCAGTCTAGCCAGCAGCCAATAACTGATGACTTTTTAACTTACTAGCCACTCCCTAGCAACCACTTACAGCACCCTAGCAACTGTCCCATAGACTTCCATTGTAAAAGACTCCCATTTACTTAACATTGGATCAACCTTTGTGAGCTCATAACTCTACATCAGACTGTCCTACAGACTAGAGTCTGGCCTCATTCAACTCAGTCTAGCCAGCAGCCAATCACTGATTACCTTTAAACTTACTAGCCACTCCCTAGCAACCAATTTCAGCACCCTAGCAACTGTCCCAGAGACTGTGACTAGCTATTCTAACACACGCTAACAGTTTTAACATCCTACTGACATGCTAATCTTGCTAGAAAGGTGCTAGCAACACGATAGTGACATGCTAGTCATGCTAGTAACATGCTAATTCATGCTAGAATCATGCTAACAACATGCTAATTCATGCTAGAAACAAGTTGATTCATGCTAGAATCATGTTAGAAACATGCTAGTTACATGCTAATTAATGCTAGAATCATGCTAGTTACATGCTATTTCATGCTAGAAACATGCTAATTCATGCTAGAATCATGCTAACAACATGCTAATTCATGCTAGAAACATGCTAGTAACATGCTAGAATCATGCTAGTAACATGCTAGTTCATGCTAGAAACATGCTAGTAACATGCTAATTCATGCTAGAATCATGCTAGTAACATGCTAATCCATGCTAGAATCATGCTAGTAACATGCTAATTCATGCTAGAATCATGCTAGTAACATGCTAATTCATGCTAGAATCATGCTAATAACATGCTAATTCATGCTAGAATCATGCTAGTAACATGCTAATTCATGCTAGAATCATGCTAGTAACATGCTAATTCATGCTAGAATCATGCTAATAACATGCTAATTCATGCTAGAATCATGCTAGTAACATGCTAATTCATGCTAGAATCATGCTAGTAACATGCTAGAAACATGCTAGTAACATGCTAATTCATGCTAGAATCATGCTAGTAACATGCTAATTCATGCTAGAATCATGCTAATAACATGCTAATTCATGCTAGAAACATGCTAATTCATGCTAGAATCATGCTAATAACATGCTAATTCATGCTAGAAACATGCTAGTAACATGCAAATTAATGCTAGAAACATGCTAGTAACATGCTAATTCATGCTAGAATAATGCTAGTAACATGCTAATTCATGCTAGAAACATGCTAGTAACATGCTAATTCATGCTAGAATCATGCTAGTAACATGCTAGTCCATGCTAGAATCATGCTAATAACATGCTAATTCATTCTAGAAACATGCTATTAACATGCTAATTCATGCTAGAATCATGCTAGTTACATGCTAATCCATGCTAGAATCATGCTAGAAACATGCTAATTCATGCTAGAATCATGCTAGTAACATGCTAATTCATGCTAGAAACATGCTAGTAACATGCTAATTCATGCTAGAATCATGCTAGTAACATGCTTATTCATGCTAGAAACATGCTAGTAACATGCTAATTCATGCTAGAATCATGCTAGTAACATGCTAGTTCATGCTAGAATCATGCTAATAACATGCTAATTCATTCTAGAAACATTCTATTAACATGCTAATTCATGCTAGAATCATGCTAGTTACATGCTAATCCATGCTAGAATCATGCTAGTAACATGCTAATTCATGCTAGAATCATGCTAGTAACATGATAATTCATGCTAGAATCATGCTAATAACATGCTAATCCATGCTAGAATCATGCTAGTAACATGCTAATTCATGCTAGAAACATGCTAGTAACATGCTAATTCATGCTAGAATCATGCTAATTCATGCTAGAAACATGCTAGTAACATGCTAATTCATGCTAGAATCATGCTAGTAACATGCTAATTAATGCTAGAATCATGCTAATTGATGTTAGCAACTGCCTAGCAACCACTCAGAATACTTTAGCAACCGCCTAGCAACAACCTAGAAACATGCTAACATGTATGTACTTATCTATGCTGACTGTTTCAAACTTCATAAAAACTGCTTCAGTTATTTACATTTTAAAACGACTTCAAACTTTTAGACTCGGCTTTTCAAGCCACCATAAAGTTTGTCCTCAAACTTTAATATCTAGTTATTCTTCTTCTTCTTCTTCTTCTTCTTCTTCTGAGACTAATTTCTAAGTGTATCTCCTCCTAGGCCTTTCAAGCTACATACTTCAAACTTTCGGCAAACCTTCGAACTGGTCTGACTCGGGTTGCTATATCTTTTCTAACTGATCCGACCTTGGGTTTTCCGAAAAACGACCCAGAAAAATCCCAAAAGTCCCATTGACTTAACATTGGGTCAAACTTTGTGAGCTCATAACTCTGCATCAGACTGTCCTACAGACTTCTAACTGGACTCATTTAACTCAGTCTAGCCAGCAGCCAATAACTGATGACTTTTTAACTTACTAGCCACTCCCTAGCAACCACTTACAGCACCCTAGCAACTGTCCCATAGACTTCCATTGTAAAAGACTCCCATTTACTTAACATTGGATCAACCTTTGTGAGCTCATAACTCTACATCAGACTGTCCTACAGACTAGAGTCTGGCCTCATTCAACTCAGTCTAGCCAGCAGCCAATCACTGATTACCTTTAAACTTACTAGCCACTCCCTAGCAACCAATTTCAGCACCCTAGCAACTGTCCCAGAGACTGTGACTAGCTTTTCTAACACATGCTAACAGTTTAAACTTCCTACTGACATGCTAATCTTGCAAGAAAGGTGCTAGCAACACGATAGTGACATGCTAGTCATGCTAGTAACATGCTAATTCATGCTAGAATCATGCTAACAACATGCTAATTCATGCTAGAAACAAGCTGATTCATGCTAGAATCATGCTAGTAACATGCTAGTTACATGCTAATTAATGCTAGAATCATGCTAGTTACATGCTAATTCATGCTAGAAACATGCTAGTAACATGCTAATTCATGCTAGAATCATGCTAGTAACATGCTAATCCATGCTAGAATCATGCTAGTAACATGCTAATTCATGCTAGAATCATGGTAGTAACATGCTAATCCATGCTAGAATCATGCTAGTAACATGCTAATTCATGCTAGAATGATGCTAAAAACATGCTAATTCATGCTAGAATCATGCTAATAACATGCTAATTCATGCTAGTAACATGCTAATTCATGCTAGAATCATGCTAGTAACATGCTAATTCATGCTAGAATCATGCTAGTTACATGCTAATCCATGCTAGAATCATGCTAGTAACATGCTAATTCATGCTAGAATCATGCTAGTAACATGCTAATTCATGCTAGAATCATGCTAGTAACATGCTAATTCATGCTAGAAACATGCTAGTAACATGCTAATTCATGCTAGAATCATGCTAGTAACATGCTAATTCATGCTAGAATCATGCTAATAACATAGTAATTCATGCTAGAAACATGCTAATTCATGCTAGAATCATGCTAACAACATGCTAATTCATGCTAGAATGATGCTAAAAACATGCTAATTCATGCTAGAAACATGCTAATTCATGCTAGAAACATGCTAGTTACATGCTAATTCATGCTAGAATCATGCTAGTAACATGCTAATTCATGCTAGAATCATGCTAGTTACATGCTAATCCATGCTAGAATCATGCTAGTAACATGCTAATTCATGCTAGAATCATGCTAGTAACATGCTAATTCATGCTAGAAACATGCTAGTAACATGCTAATTCATGCTAGAATCATGCTAGTAACATGCTAGATCATGCTAGAAACATGCTAGTAACATGCTAATTCATGCTAGAATCATGCTAGTAACATGCTAATTCATGCTAGAATCATGCTAGTAACATGCTAATTCATGCTAGAAACATGCTAGTTACATGCTAATCCATGCTAGAATCATGCTAGTAACATGCTAATTCATGCTAGAATCATGCTAGTAACATGCTAATTCATGCTAGAATCATGCTAGTAACATGCTAATTCATGCTAGAATCATGCAAATAACATG
This sequence comes from Danio aesculapii, assembly GCF_903798145.1. Classification (NCBI taxonomy): domain Eukaryota; kingdom Metazoa; phylum Chordata; class Actinopteri; order Cypriniformes; family Danionidae; genus Danio; species Danio aesculapii. The sequence continues at coordinate 38,336,955 of NC_079435.1, forward strand.
CTAATTCATGCTAGAATCATGCTAGTAACATGCTAATTCATGCTAGAATCATGCTAGTAACATGCTAATTCATGCTAGAAACATGCTAGTAACATGCTAATTCATGCTAGAATCATGCTAGTAACATGCTAATTCATGCTAAAAACATGCTAGTAACATGCTAATTCATGCTAGAATCATGCTAGTAACATGCTAATTCATGCTAGAATCATGCTAATAACATGCTAATTCATGCTAGAAACATGCTAATTCATGCTAGAATCATGCTAATAACATGCTAAATCATGCTAGAAACATGCTAGTAACATGCTAATTCATGCTAGAAACATGCTAGTAACATGCTAATTCATGATAGAATCATGCTAGTAACATGCTAATTCATGCTAGAAACATGCTAGTAACATGCTAACTCATGCTAGAAACATGCTAGTAACATGCTAGTTCATGCTAGAATCATGCTAATTCATGCTAGAAACATGCTAGTAACATGCTAATTCATGCTAGAATCATGCTAGTTACTTGCTAATTCATGCTAGTAACATGCTAATTCAGACTCGGCTTTTCAAGCCACCATAAAGTTTGTCCTCAAACTTTAATATCTAGTTATTAGGCTGGCTTGTGTAGCAAGCCAGACTACTGAAATCCTATTTAAACTTATTATTATTTTTTTTTTTATTATTCTTCTTCTTCTGAGACTAAAATTTAAACTCTATCTCCTCCTAGAGCTTTCGAGCTATGACCACCAAACTCGCACCAGACCTCCGAACTATTCGGACTCGGATTGCTATATCTTTTCCGACTGATCCGACTTTCGGTTTTCCGAAAAACGTCCCGGGACCACCGGAAAAATCCCATAGACTTAACATGGGATCAAACTTTGTGAGCTCATAACTCTGCGTCAGAATGTCACACAGACTTCGAACTGGGCTCATTTAACTCAGACTGTCAATCTGCCAATGACTGATCACCTTTAAACTTTCTAGCCACGCCCTAGCAACCACTTTTGGACCCTAGAAACTGTCCCATAGACTTCCATTGCAAAAGACTGTCATTGACTTAACATTGAATCAAACTCTGTGAGCTCATAACTCTGCATCAGAGTGTCACACTTACTTCTAACTGGGCTCATTTAACTCAGACTACCAAACTGCCAATCACTGATGAGCTTTTAACTTTCTAGCCACACCCTAACAACCAGATACTGCACCCTAGCAACAACTGTCCCATAGACTTCCATTGCAAAAGACTGTCATTGACTTAACATTAGATCAAATTTTGTAATCTCATAGCTTTCCATAAGACAGTCATACTTATGGGTGAGCTTTATCTATCTATCTATCTATCTATCTATCTATCTATCTATCTATCTATCTATCTATCTATCTATCTATCTATCTATCTATCTATCTATCTATCTATCTATCTATCTATCTATCTATCTATCTATCCTTTTTCAAACAGTTTTTATCTATCTATCTATCTATCTATCTATCTATCTATCTATCTATCTATCTATCTATCTATCTATCTATCTATCTATCTATCTATCTATCTATCTATCTATCTATCTATCTATCCTTTTTCGAACTGTTTTTATCTATCTATCTATCTATCTATCTATCTATCTATCTATCCTTTTTCGAACTGTTTTTATCTATCTATCTATCTATCTATCTATGCTATCTATCTATCTATCTATCCTTTTTCGAACTGTTTTTATCTATCTATCTATCTATCTATCTATCTATCTATCTATCTATCTATCTATCTATCTATCTATCTATCTATCTATCTATCTATCTATCTATCCTTTTTCAAACAGTTTTTATCTATCTATCTATCTATCTATCTATCTATCTATCTATCTATCTATCTATCTATCTATCTATCTATCTATCTATCCTTTTTCAAACAGTTTTTATCTATCTATCTATCTATCTATCTATCTATCTATCTATCTATCTATCTATCTATCTATCCTTTTTCAAACAGTTTTTATCTATCTATCTATCTATCTATCTATCTATCTATCTATCTATCTATCTATCTATCTATCTATCTATCTATCTATCTATCTATCTATCTATCTATCAACTGTTTTATCTATCTATCTATCTATCTATCTATCTATCTATCTATCTATCTATCTATCTATCTATCTATCTATCTATCTATCAACTGTTTTTATCTATCTATCTATCTATCTATCTATCTATCTATCTATCTATCTATCTATCTATCTATCTATCTATCTATCTATCTATCCTTTTTCGAACTGTTTTTATCTATCTATCTATCTATCTATCTATCTATCTATCTATCTATCTATCTATCTATCAACTGTTTTTATCTATCTATCTATCTATCTATCTATCTATCTATCTATCTATCTATCTATCTATCTATCTATCTATCTATCTATCTATCTATCAACTGTTTTTATCTATCTATCTATCTATCTATCTATCTATCTATCTATCTATCTATCTATCTATCTATCTATCTATCTATCTATCCTTTTTCGAACTGTTTTATCTATCTATCTATCTATCTATCTATCTATCTATCTATCTATCTATCTATCTATCTATCTATCCTTTTTCGAACTGTTTTTATCTATCTATCTATCTATCTATCTATCTATCTATCTATCTATCTATCCTTTTTCGAACTGTTTTTATCTATCTATCTATCTATCTATCTATCTATCTATCTATCTATCTATCCTTTTCAAACAGTTTTTATCTATCTATCTATCTATCTATCTATCTATCTATCTATCTATCTATCTATCTATCTATCTATCTATCTATCTATCTATCTATCTATCTATCTATCTATCTAATTCTAGCTAATTCATGTTAGAATCATGCTAGTAACATGCTAATTCATGCTAGAATCATGCTAGTAACATGCTAATTCATGCTAGAATCATGCTAGTAACATGCTAATTCATGCTAGAATCATGCTAGTAACATGCTAATTCATGCTAGAATTATGCTAGTAACATGCTAATTCATGCTAGAATCATGCTAGTAACATGCTAATTTATGCTAGAATCATGCTAGTAACATGTTAATTCATGCTAGTAACATGCTAATTCATGCTAGAATCATGCTAGTAACATGCTAATTCATGCTAGAATCATGCTAGTAACATGCTAATTCATGCTAGAATCATGTTAGTAACATGCTAAATCATGCTAGAATCATGCTAATAACATGCTAATTTATGCTAGAATCATGCTAGTAACATGCTAATTCATGCTAGAATCATGCTAGTAACATGCTAATTCATGCTAGAATAATGCTAGTAACATGCTAATTCATGCTAGAATCATGCTAGTAACATTCTAATTCATGCTAGAATGATGCTAGTAAAATGCTAATTCATGCTAGAATCATGCTAGTAACATGCTAATTCATGCTAGAATCATGCTAATTCATGCTAGAATCATGCTAGTAACTTGCTAATTCATGCTAGAATCCTGCTAGTAACATGCTAATGCATGCTAGAATCATTCTAGTAACATGCTAATTCATGCTAAAACGATGGTAATTTATGCTAGAATCATGCTAGTAACATGCTAGTTCATGCTAGAATCATGCTAGTAACATGCTAATTCATGCTAGAATCATGCTAGTAACATGCTAATTCATGCTAGAATCATGCTAGTAACATGCTAATTTATGGTAGAATCATGCTATTAACATGTTAATTCATGCTAGTAACATGCTAATTCATGCTAGAATCATGCTAGTAACATGCTAATTCATGCTAGAATCATGCTAGTAACATGATAATTCGTGCTAGAATCATGCTAGTAACATGCTAATTCGTGCTAGAATCATGCTAGTAACATGCTAATTCGTGCTAGAATCATGCTAGTAACATGCTAATTCGTGCTAGAATCATGCTACTAACATGCTAATTCGTGCTAGAATTATGCTAGAAACATGCTAATTCATGCTAGAATTATGCTAGAAACATGCTAATACATGCTAGAATCTTGCTAGAACATGCTAATTTATGCTAGAATCATGCTAGTTCATCTTTTCTTCATCTTTTCATACTTTTTAAAACTATTACCAACAGGCTTTCACAAGCCAGCCTCAAAGTTTGTCCTCAAACTTTAATATCTAGTTCTTCTTGTTCTTCTTCTTCTTCTTCTTCTTCTTCTTATTCTTCTGAGACTAATTTCTAAGTGTATCTCCTCCTAGGCCTTTCAAGCTACATACTTCAAACTTTCGTCAAACCTTCGAACTGGTCTGACTCGGGTTGCTATATCTTTTCTAACTGATCCGACCTTGGGTTTTCCGAAAAACGATCCAGAAAAATCCCAAAAGTCCCATTGACTTAACATTGGGTCAAACTTTGTGAGCTCATAACTCTGCATCAGACTGTCCTACAGACTTCTTACTGGACTCATTTAACTCAGTCTAGCCAGCAGCCAATAACTGATGACTTTTTAACTTACTAGCCACTCCCTAGCAACCAATTTCAGCACCCTAGCAACTGTCCCATAGACTTCCATTGTAAAAGACTCCCATTGACTTAACATTGGATCAACCTTTGTGAGCTCATAACTCTGCATCAGACTGTCCTACAGACTAGAGTCTGACCTCATTCAACTCAGTCTAGCCAGCAGCCAATCACTGATTACCTTTAAACTTACTAGCCACTCCCTAGAAACCAATTTCAGCACCCTAGCAACTGTCCCAGAGACTGTGACTAGCTATTCTAACACACGCTAACAGTTTTAACATCCTACTGACATGCTAATCTTGCTAGAAAGGTGCTAGCAACATGATAGTGACATGCTAGTCATGCTAGTAACATGCTAATTCATGCTAGAATCATGCTAACAACATGCTAATTCATGCTAGAAACAAGCTGATTCATGCTAGAATCATGCTAGTAACATGCTAGTTACATGCTAATTAATGCTAGAATCATGCTAGTTACATGCTAATTCATGCTAGAAACATGCTAATTCATGCTAGAATCATGCTAACAACATGCTAATTTATGCGAGAAACATGCTAGTAACATGCTAATTCATGCTAGAAACATGCTAGTAACATGCTAATTCATGCTAGTAACATGCTAATTCATGCTAGAAACATGCTAGTAACATGCTAATTCATGCTAGAATCATGCTAGTAACATGCTAATTCATGCTAGAATCATGCTAATTCATGCTAGAAACATGCAAACAACATGCTAAGTCATGCTAGAAACATGCTAGTAACATGCTAATTCATGCTAGAAACATGCTAGTAACATGCTAGAATCATGCTAGTAACATGCTAATTCATGCTAGAAACATGCTAATTCATGCTAGAAACATGCTAGTAACATGGTAATTCATGTTAGAATCATGCTAGTAACATGCTAATCTATGCTAGAATCATGCTAGTAACATGCTAATTCATGCTAGAATCATGCTAGTAACATGCTAATTCATGCTAGAATCATGCTAGTAACATGCTAATTCATGCTAGAATCATGCTAATAACATGCTAATTCATGCTAGAATCATGCTAGTAACATGCTAATTCATGCTAGAATCATGCTAGTAACATGCTAATTCATGCTAGAAACATGCTAGTAACATGCTAATTCATGCTAGAATCATGCTAGTAACATGCTAATTCATGCTAGAATCATGCTAATAACATGCTAATTCATGCTAGAAACATGCTAGTAACATGCTAATCAATGCTAGAAACATGCTAGTAACATGCTAATTAATGCTAGAAACATGCTAGTAACATGCTAATTCATGCTAGAATCATGCTAGTAACATGTTAATTCATGCTAGAATCATGCTAGTTACATGCTAATTCATGCTAGAAACATGCTAGTAACCTGCTAATTCATGCTAGAATCATGCTAGTAACATGCTAATTCATGCTAGAAACATGCTAATTCATGCTAGAATCATGCTCATAACATGCTAAATCATGCTAGAAACATGCTAGTAACATGCTAATTCATGCTAGAAACATGCTAGTAACATGCTAATTCATGCTAGAATCATGCTAGTAAGATGCTAATTCATGCTAGAATCATGCTAGTAACATGCTAATTCATGCTAGAAACATGCTAATTCATGCTAGAATCATGCTAGTAACATGCTAATTCATGCTAGAATCATGCTAGTAACATGCTAATTCATGCTAGAATCATGCTAGTAACATGCTAATTCATGCTAGAATCATGCCAGTAACATGCTAATTCATGCTAGAATCATGCTAGTAACATGCTAATTCATGCTAGAAACATGCTAGTAACATGCTAATTCATGCTAGAATCATGCTAGTAACATGCTAATTCATGCTAGAATCATGCTAATAACATGCTAATTCATGCTAGAAACATGCTAATTCATGCTAGAATCATGCTAATAACATGCTAAATCATGCTAGAAACATGCTAGTAACATGCTAATTCATGCTAGAAACATGCCAATTCATGCTAGAATCATGCTAGTAACATGCTAATTCATGCTAGAAACATGCTAGTAACATGCTAACTCATGCTAGAAACATGCTAGTAACATGCTAATTCATGCTAGAATCATGCTAATTCATGCTAGAATCATGCTAGTTACATGCTAATTTATGTTAGAATCATGCTAGTTATTATTCTTCTTCTTCTTCTTCTTCTTCTTCTGAGACTAATTTCTAAGTGTATCTCCTCCTAGGCCTTTCAAGCTACATACTTCAAACTTTCGTCAAACCTTCAAACTGGTCTGACTCGGGTTGCTATATCTTTTCTAACTGATCCGACCTTGGGTTTTCCGAAAAACGACCCAGAAAAATCCCAAAAGTCCCATTGACTTAACATTGGGTCAAACTTTGTGAGCTCATAACTCTGCATCAGACTGTCCTACAGACTTCTAACTGGACTCATTTAACTCAGTCTAGCCAGCAGCCAATAACTGATGACTTTTTAACTTACTAGCCACTCCCTAGCAACCACTTACAGCACCCTAGCAACTGTCCCATAGACTTCCATTGTAAAAGACTCCCATTTACTTAACATTGGATCAACCTTTGTGAGCTCATAACTCTACATCAGACTGTCCTACAGACTAGAGTCTGGCCTCATTCAACTCAGTCTAGCCAGCAGCCAATCACTGATTACCTTTAAACTTACTAGCCACTCCCTAGCAACCAATTTCAGCACCCTAGCAACTGTCCCAGAGACTGTAACTAGCTATTCTAACACACGCTAACAGTTTTAACATCCTACTGACATGCTAATCTTGCTAGAAAGGTGCTAGCAACACAATAGCGACATGCTAGTCATGCTAGTAACATGCTAATTCATGCTAGAATCATGCTAACAACATGCTAATTCATGCTAGAAACAAGCTGATTCATGCTAGAATCATGCTAGTAACATGCTAGTTACATGCTAATTAATGCTAGAATCATGCTAGTTACATGCTAATTCATGCTAGAAACATGCTAATTCATGCTAGAATCATGCTAACAACATGCTAATTTATGCGAGAAACATGCTAGTAACATGCTAATTTATGCTAGAAACATGCTAGTAACATGCTAATTCATGCTAGTAACATGCTAATTCATGCTAGAAACATGCTAGTAACATGCTAGTTCATGCTAGAATCATGCTAGTAACATGCTAATTCATGCTAGAATCATGCTAATTCATGCTAGAAACATGCAAACAACATGCTAAGTCATGCTAGAAACATGCTAGTAACATGCTAATTCATGCTAGAAACATGCTAGTAACATGCTAGAATCATGCTAGTAACATGCTAATTCATGCTAGAAACATGCTAATTCATGCTAGAAACATGCTAGTAACATGGTAATTCATGTTAGAATCATGCTAGTAACATGCTAATCTATGCTAGAATCATGCTAGTAACATGCTAATTCATGCTAGAATCATGCTAGTAACATGCTAATTCATGCTAGAATCATGCTAGTAACATGCTAATTCATGCTAGAATCATGCTAATAACATGCTAATTCATGCTAGAATCATGCTAGTAACATGCTAATTCATGCTAGAATCATGCTAGTAACATGCTAATTCATGCTAGAAACATGCTAGTAACATGCTAATTCATGCTAGAATCATGCTAGTAACATGCTAATTCATGCTAGAATCATGCTAATAACATGCTAATTCATGCTAGAAACATGCTAGTAACATGCTAATCAATGCTAGAAACATGCTAGTAGCATGCTAATTAATGCTAGAAACATGCTAGTAACATGCTAATTCATGCTAGAATCATGCTAGTAACATGTTAATTCATGCTAGAATCATGCTAGTTACATGCTAATTCATGCTAGAAACATGCTAGTAACCTGCTAATTCATGCTAGAATCATGCTAGTAACATGCTAATTCATGCTAGAAACATGCTAATTCATGCTAGAATCATGCTCATAACATGCTAAATCATGCTAGAAACATGCTAGTAACATGCTAGAATCATGCTAGTAACATGCTAGTAACATGCTAATTCATGCTAGAATCATGCTAGTAAGATGCTAATTCATGCTAGAATCATGCTAGTAACATGCTAATTCATGCTAGAAACATGCTAATTCATGCTAGAATCATGCTAGTAACATGCTAATTCATGCTAGAATCATGCTAGTAACATGCTAATTCATGCTAGAATCATGCTAGTAACATGCTAATTCATGCTAGAATCATGCCAGTAACATGCTAATTCATGCTAGAATCATGCTAGTAACATGCTAATTCATGCTAGAAACATGCTAGTAACATGCTAATTCATGCTAGAATCATGCTAGTAACATGCTAATTCATGCTAGAATCATGCTAATAACATGCTAATTCATGCTAGAAACATGCTAATTCATGCTAGAATCATGCTAATAACATGCTAAATCATGCTAGAAACATGCTAGTAACATGCTAATTCATGCTAGAAACATGCCAATTCATGCTAGAATCATGCTAGTAACATGCTAATTCATGCTAGAAACATGCTAGTAACATGCTAACTCATGCTAGAAACATGCTAGTAACATGCTAATTCATGCTAGAATCATGCTAATTCATGCTAGAATCATGCTAGTTACATGCTAATTTATGTTAGAATCATGCTAGTTATTATTCTTCTTCTTCTTCTTCTTCTTCTTCTGAGACTAATTTCTAAGTGTATCTCCTCCTAGGCCTTTCAAGCTACATACTTCAAACTTTCGTCAAACCTTCAAACTGGTCTGACTCGGGTTGCTATATCTTTTCTAACTGATCCGACCTTGGGTTTTCCGAAAAACGACCCAGAAAAATCCCAAAAGTCCCATTGACTTAACATTGGGTCAAACTTTGTGAGCTCATAACTCTGCATCAGACTGTCCTACAGACTTCTAACTGGACTCATTTAACTCAGTCTAGCCAGCAGCCAATAACTGATGACTTTTTAACTTACTAGCCACTCCCTAGCAACCACTTACAGCACCCTAGCAACTGTCCCATAGACTTCCATTGTAAAAGACTCCCATTTACTTAACATTGGATCAACCTTTGTGAGCTCATAACTCTACATCAGACTGTCCTACAGACTAGAGTCTGGCCTCATTCAACTCAGTCTAGCCAGCAGCCAATCACTGATTACCTTTAAACTTACTAGCCACTCCCTAGCAACCAATTTCAGCACCCTAGCAACTGTCCCAGAGACTGTAACTAGCTATTCTAACACACGCTAACAGTTTTAACATCCTACTGATATGCTAATCTTGCTAGAAAGGTGCTAGCAACACAATAGCGACATGCTAGTCATGCTAGTAACATGCTAATTCATGCTAGAATCATGCTAACAACATGCTAATTCATGCTAGAAACAAGCTGATTCATGCTAGAATCATGCTAGTAACATGCTAGTTACATGCTAACTAATGCTAGAATCATGCTAGTTACATGCTAATTCATGCTAGAAACATGCTAATTCATGCTAGAATCATGCTAACAACATGCTAATTCATGCTAGAAACATGCTAGTAACATGCTAATTCATGCTAGAAACATGCTAGTAACATGCTAGAATCATGCTAGTAACATGCTAATTCATGCTAGAAACATGCTAGTAACATGCTAATTCATGCTAGAATCATGCTAGTAACATGCTAATCCATGCTAGAATCATGCTAGTAACATGCTAATTCATGCTAGAATCATGCTAGTAACATGCTAATTCATGCTAGAATCATGCTAATAACATGCTAATTCATGCTAGAATCATGCTAGTAACATGCTAATTCATGCTAGAATCATGCTAGTAACATGATAATTCATGCTAGAAACATGCTACTAACATGCTAATTCATGCTAGAATCACGCTAGTAACATGCTAATTCATGCTAGAATCATGCTAATAACATGCTAATTCATGCTAGAGACATGCTAGTAACATGCTAATTAATGCTAGAAACATGTTAGTAACATGCTAATTCATGCTAGAATCATGCTAGTAACATGCTAATTCATGCTAGAAACATGCTAGTAACATGCTAATTCATGCTAGAATCATGCTAGTAACATGCTAATTCATGCTAGAATCATGCTAATAACATGCTAATTCATGCTAGAAACATGCTAGTAACATGCTAATTCATGCTAGAATCATGCTAGTTACATGCTAATCCATGCTAGTAACATGCTAATTCATGCTAGAATCATGGTAGTAACATGCTAATTCATGCTAGAATCATGCTAATAACATGCTAATTCATGCTAGAATCATGCTAATAACATGCTAATTCATGCTAGAATCATGCTAATAACATGCTAATTCATGCTAGAATCATGCTAGTTACATGCTAATTCATGCTAGAATCATGCTAGTAACATGCTAATTCATGCTAGTAACATGCTAGTAACATGCTAGAATCATGCTAGAAACATGCTAATTCATGCTAACAACATGCTAATCCATGCTAGAAACATGCTAGTAACATGCTAATTCATGCTAGAATCATGCTAGTTACATGCTAATTTATGTTGAAATCATGCTAGTTACTTGCTAATTCATGCTAGTAACATGCTAATTCAGACTCGGCTTTTCAAGCCACCATAAAGTTTGTCCTCAAACTTTAATATCTAGTTCACACTTAAAATGGCTCAAATCACAGACAAGTGTACCACAACAGGTGCTCGTTATTAGTAAATTGTTACTCAGCATTTTGAATGAGGCTTTGCCCTTTCTACACCTCTGAAAATTATTTTGGTGTGCTCCTGACTGTTGAAGTGAGAGTGAGCACCATGGTGAGAGCAAAAGAGCTGTCTGATCTGTCCTTTTTTTTAGCAGCCTACGAGTCTGGTACGGGATTTAAAAAGATCTCAAAAGATTTTGAAATGAGCCATTCTACTGTACGTAAAAATAATCTACTAGTGGAGGGCTTTCAGAACAACTGCCAACATGCCCTGGGGCCTCATGTACAAAGACTTGCGTTGAATTAATACTAAAACATTGCGTATGGACAAAGCTGTAAATGTGCATACGCAGTAAAAAAATCAGATGTATGAAACACTGCGTACGCGGAATCCCACGCATTTTCTCTTTGTACATCTGAATTAACATGAAACTGAGCGCATGTGCACGAGCGCATAACCCCTCCCTGCCTCCTCCCCCATTTTAATATGGTAATGACTCCACTTTGGCACAACCAAACGAAAAAGCAATGGCAAGAAACATTTACATTTACATTTAGTCATTTAGCAGACGCTTTTATCCAAAGCGACTTACAAATGAGGACAAGGAAGCGATTTACACAACTATAAGAGTAGCAGTGACCAAGTGCTATAGACAAGTTTCAGGTGTGTAAAGTCTAAGAAGCAAAGCAATAGTAATGTTTTTTTTTTTTTTTTTTTTTTGAGAGAGAGAGAGAGAGAGAGAGAGAGAGAGAGAGAGAGAGAGAGAGAGAGAGAGAGAGAGAGAGAGAGAGAGAGAGAGAGAGAGAGTACAGTTAGTGGTATAGCCAGAGAGGCAGTTACAGATTAGGAAGGAAAGTGGAGACTAAACAGTTGAGTTTTTAGTCGTTTCTTAAAGACAGCAAGTGACTCTGCTGTTCTGATGTAGTTAGGGAGTTCATTCCACCAACTGGGCAGATTGAATGCGAGAGTTCGGGAAAGTGATTTCTTCCCTCTTAGGGATGGAACCACGAGGCGACGTTCATTCACAGAACGCAAGTTTCTGGAGGGCACATAAAGCTGCAGAAGTGAGAGCAGATAAGAAGAAGGAACAAAGCCAGAGGTTGCTTTGTAAGCAAACATCAGAGCTTTGAATTTGATGCGAGCAGCAACTGGCAGCCAGTGCAAACGGGTGAGTAGCGGAGTGACATGTGCTCTTTTGGGTTCATCAAAGACCACTCATGCTGCTGCATTCTGAAGCAGCTAAAGAGGTTTGATAGAGTTAGCTGGAAGCATGGCTAGTAGAGAGTTGCAATAATCCAGTTTGGAGAGAACAAGAGCTTGAACAATGAGTTAAGCTGTATGTTCAGATAGGAAGGGTCGGACCTTTCTGATGTTGTAGAGTGCGAATATGCAAGATCGAGCAGTTCTAGAAATGTGGTCAGAGAAGTTTAGTTGGTCATCAATCGTTACTCCAAGGCTTTTTACTATTTTGGATGCAGTAATGGTTGCCCCATCCATCTGTATTGAAAAGTTATGGTGTAGAGTCGGGTTGGCAGAAACTTCAAGCATTTTCGTTTTCGCGAGGTTAAGCTGAAGATGATGATCTTTCATCCAGTGTGAAATGTCTGACAGGCAGGCTGAGATGCGAGCTGGAACCGAGGGAACATCAGGGTGAAAAGAGAGGTATAGCTGGGTATCATCAGCATAGCAGTGGTAGGAAAAACCATGTTTCTGGATGACTGGTCCTAAAGATGCCGTGTAGATAGAGAAGAGAAGTGGCCCAAGAACAGAGCCCTGAGGTACCCCAGTGTTTAGATGCTGTAGGTTGGACACCTCTCCCCTCCAAGACACCCTGAATGACCTGTCAGAGAGGTAAGATCTGAACCATTGAATAACAGCACCTGCAACGCCCAGTGACTCAAGCATAGATAGCAGGATCTGGTGGTTTACAGTGTCAAAAGCAGCTGATAAATCCAGCAAGATGAGGACAGATGATTTAGAGTCTGCTTTAGCCAGTCTGAGATCCTCTACGACCGAGACCTCTCCGAGTCTCAGTTGAGTGGCCTTTCTTAAAGCCAGATTGCTTGTTGTCCATGAGGTTGTTTTGAGTAAGAAAGTCCAGGACTTGATTGAACACTACTTTCTCCAGAATCTTGGCCATGAATGGAAGCAGGGATACCGGTCGGTAGTTTTCAAGTAGCGTTTGATCCAGGTTGGGTTTCTTTAGCAGTGGGGTTACCCTAGCCTGCTTAAATGTAGTAGGGAATGAACCAGATTCAAGAGATGTGTTAAGTATGTGAGTCAGTGTTGGTATGACTGCAGGGGAAATGGCTTGCAAGAATGTGAATTGGAGGTGCTCCTATCAAAGGTAGACTGGAGCAAAACTGTGTTATTTGCAAGTTTGTCCTCCAGAAATAATAACAAAGAGTTTAGCTAACGTGGTTAATGCAGTGGGGTCTGAACATCACATTGTGAATAAATTTAAAAGAAATGGTCTGATGTAAAGGTGCAGGTTAAGAGGAGAACAGCGGCGCACCGTCAAAGTGTGGACCAAACAGGCGGGGGAACAGGGGATGCTGAACTAACACCCTTTGAGGAGAGAGTTGCCTCAATTGTGGGTGACACTTTACTGTCTGGAGTAGCATCCGTGTCTGTGGGAGACACAGATGTATAAGAGGAACACTTTGTTAGGGCAGTATTGTAGCACCCCTCCGCTCTTATCAAAGCATCGCCACCGGCATTTCAGCTGCCCAATCACATCTGAGCATCACGTATTATTTGCACATTTATTGAATGGAAATGTTTCCGTTTTACGTATGCAAATTCATCTTCCGATGGCATCTTTATAGCAATGCGCGCGCAGTCGATCGCTCCAATTAAATTGAGAAAACCAGCGATCGCTGCAAATTGCGCTTTAATGTTTGGCTGGTCAACTGCATGGTATGAAAACCTTTTATACCTGCTAGACATGCGGATGATCCCATCCCATACAGCTGCCATTGCACAGCTCAAAGACAACTGGCTCAACCCCGAGTGGTCGGCCAGTTCCCTTTGGAAAGAACCAGTTGCCAGGATACTTTGTTGGTGCGATACTTTGTAGCGTGCAATTTAACATAATTGCCTCTAGGAGTCACCAATGGAAATAAAACAAACACACACAAGAAATACACGTACGCCAGACATGAAGTTGGCGTGGACCAACGCACATTCTCACATTAATTTCATCATTAGTAAATCTAAACGTGAGTGTGAAATCTGGCATACGCAAATTTTTGTGCGCACGCATCGTTGATACATGAGGCCTCAGGTCTGGTCGTCCTAGCAAGTTTACCCCAAGAGCAGACTGCAAGATTTCCAAAAGAGGTTTCCAAAAACCCTAAAATGTCTTCACGGGACCTTCAGCAAGCTCTGGCTACTGTTGATGTGAAAGTGCATGCCTCTAAAATCAGAAAGAAACTGCACAAGTTGCATGGGTGTGCAAGGAGAAGTGTCATGATTTAGGTTTGCTTTGTTGCAGCAGGACCTGGTCAGCTCACCATCATCAAATCCACCATGAATTCTACAGTGTATCAGAGGGTGCTTGAGGAAAATATGAGACAGAAAATTAAAGCTGAAACAAAACTGGACCATGCAACATGACAATGACCCAAAACATACCAGTAAATCAACCAAGGACTGGCAGAAAACTAAGAAATGAGAGTTCTGGAATGGCCAAGTCAAAGCCCAGATCTTAATCCCATTGAGATGCTGTGGAGTGACTTGAAACGAGCTGTACATGCTAGAAACTCCTCAAACATCAACACTAGCTATTAAGGGGTAGAGTGTCCTAACTTTTTTCCTCAGTTAGAATAAGCATTTTTGTTGAATTACATGTACAGAAGTATTTCAATTTTAATTGTTTAGTTATGTTACCTTAATCTTTATTGAGAAAATTGAGATTAAATGACCACATATTACAAATACCTTACAAAATACCCAGGCTTTCATAGGGTGTTAAATTTTTTCACATGACTATATATATATATATATATATATATATATATATATATATATATATATATATATATATATATATATATATATATATATATATATATATATAATCTAAAGAATTTTACTGTGATTTTTGATCAATCAACTTTGCATAATAAGCATCTTTTGCTTAAGTAATAATTTCTATTCTTTAAAAAAAAAATCAATATAGTGTACATGACATACAGTCGAAAGCCTATAAAATCTTACTAATCCCAAGTGTACATATATGTGTTTTGTAGAATACCTGCTCCAAGATGAGATCTTTTTTAGGAGCCACGGGATCTGTGAGAGCAAGTTGACTGAGGAAATGCTTGAGATCAAGTAAGTTTGGTAACTGATCTATCACAACATCTGTCAGAAACCCACAAAGCTGCATACAGACAGAGAAGAAACATAATAACTTTTGACATTGAATCAATCAGATTTAGAGGAACAGACTGTATCTTAAAATCTAATTCAGCGTTGAAAAAATGCAGACTCATTACCTTTTTTTCAGATATTGATTATTTGAATAGAAACAGAAATGTAGGTTTTATATACCAACTTAATACACTACAGGAATCTTTATTAAAAAGCACATATGTAAACTCTTACCTTTAAGAGTTGTGTTTTATTGAAGCTGTTGAAATCATATTTCCGCTGACAGTCGGGTTTGAGCATCAGGTTTAGTAAAGCTATCCACACCTGGCCGTCATGTTTACTCAGCTTCAGCTGATCTTCAGGCAGGACAGCTCTCCATTTGCCCTCTGTGTATTTCTCCTGTGTACCTATGTAGAGGAAAAAGACTTTGCAGTCAATCCTACCTTAGCAACTGTTGCTGTCCACCATATTATAAGCTTTAGCTCTATTCTAATGTAGGTCTATAAAAGTGTTATGGATTAAAAGTGACTCTGATATTAAAAAAAAGCTTTTTAGATGTTAAAAAGTATGAGTATAAGTGTTATTATGAGTATGTCAGTCTTGGTCAAGCTTGAGTGCTCCAAAACAGTGACAAAATTCACACTTACAAGATTTAAACATCCAAAGTTTGAAGTTTGTGACTTTGCTTTTCATTTGAGCTCAACCACTCTTAATGGCAGAGCTTTAAAAGGGGAGGAGCTACTCTATGTCCCGCCCTGCCTTCATGGTTTAGTTGAGCTTGTCAAACATCAAATATAAAAGTGCACATTTCAAACCTTTTCATAGGCCTTTACTTACATAGTTGACTATATGAAAGTGAGATTATTATTTTTATACAAATGACAACTACTAAAAAAGATGAAAACATTTACTACTGTTCAAGAAAGCAACATAATGCATTAAATGATATTTCATATTTAGCAGATTCTTTCATGCTTCCCAAACTAAAGTGTTTTTGTAATCTGTAGAAAAACACCTATTAAATGTCCCATGAAACTAAAATAACGTTTTTTAGATGTTAGTATCAGTATTGTAAGTTTTTAGGATCTATAAGCTAGTGTGCTCCAAAACAGTGACAAAATTCACATTTATAAGATATAAAACTGAAATAAGCATGCACAACTTGTAGTTTGTCACTTCCACCTAAATGGATCAATGGTTTAATTGACGTCACCTCATAATTCAATTTCTCATCAAATCATAACTATTCAAATGCTCTCTAGTAGCTGATGTCCTGCCCCCTTCAACTTTTTATTGGCTTTTCATTTGATGTACTTGAGCTTTCATTGGCAGAGTGATAAAACAAACTGCTATTGGTTGTTTTTTTGTAAAAGGGGAGGAGCTGTATTATGTCCCACCCTCTCTTCGTGTTTTGGTTGAGATTACGTCAAACATAGAATAAAAATGCATATTTCAAAGCAGTTCACGGGACATTTAAAAATATTTTCCCTAGACCTGCTATGCATGCAATAAACCTGAAACCTTTTTATGAATACAACCTACAACTTTAAATAAATATTTACTTATTTACAGAATTCATTTATATGTAAATCTGTTGTTAAGTAGTTAAAACACAATCTTGTATCTGCTCTTCATATACTGTATTTATTTGCTAAGTTATTATGATTCACATTAGAGCTGGTTTGACTTGTTCATGGTTTATTACAAATTAACCAAGAAAAATACCTATGGGAAAATGAATGTGAAAAATACTTCCACAAGCAGCACTGCTGAAAAAAGTGTACTGGCACTTTTACAGGTTTTTTGATAAAAAAGAAAAAAAAACATCACATATATGCTTAAAATACATCTAACCTCTTTTCCAGGGGCAATTTTCCACCAGCTGAACCAGCACACATGGCATATTATGAGTGCACAGCATCCGCGAGAGCACACTCAAACTCAAACTACAATAAAAGGGAGGATTTCAGTGCTGATTAAAAGGCAGCATATGAATTTAGACTGTTTTACATGGGTTTGTATTTTTGTGTGTGTAAAAGGTCTTGTCTCTTTAAATAATCCGTAGCTGTGATACCTCTCAATGTGATCAGTGATGTAGCAGAGGACTGACAGAGCCTTGATAGAGATTTCAAACTCTAACATATCACTTTGCTTTTGCAGGTCCTGCAACAAAAAGTATAAAGGTCTGGTAAATCTAATGTAAATTACAATCATGGTAATAAGTTTAAGTTCCATTTGCTGTATGGAAATGCTTTCCAAAACTAAAACAATAATTATAACATTTCATTAGAGTACAAAAAAAATATTTTTAGATTAAGACTACCAGCAGAATGCAGCAAGACAGTATCTTGATAAGAGATTGACTGAATCGTGAATTAATATGATTTGTTGCAAACAGCTCATTCATTTTAAAGCAGTAGTTCCAGCAGACTTTTACTGAAATTAATTATACAGGGAGGGCGGGGTTTTATTTTTGTACTCATTCTTTCATCTTTCATTTCCAGCAAACTAACAGATAAGGGGGTGTGGCTAAACATATTTTGCCAAGCCATCAAACTGACCTCATCAGAGAAGAACTGCAATGCTGGAGCAGAAGCAAATAGTCAGATTCTGATTAAAATGACCAAAACAAACATTTTTTGAGTGGATTAACTTGAACAGATTAATTATTCACCTTAAAACTAGCAATGTGCCCTCAAAAAATAGACATTGTAAAATCTGATTTCAAGTATAGTTTAAAAACAAAGCAAGTTAATTGATGAATGGAGCATTGAATTATTGGACCACTCAATTCATTAAAAACAGATTCATTCAGGAACTAAACGAATGCTAAACAGCAAAACAGTTAGCAAAACAGCAAAAAACAGACAATCTTGTGTCTAAATTTGACCTCAATCCATAATAACTTTTTTTATAACTGTTCTTATCACATTTGCAATCTAAATCAATTATTTATCTAAATCGTATTGTATAAAGCCATACAGGGATATTTTCGCTAGAAATATTTTGAGTTGTAGGGGAAGTCTACAACAAGGGGAAGGTTTTTTTTTTCACTTTCGCCATTAAGTAAAGTTTTTTTTTTTTTCCCTCTCTGCTGTCACCACTGGCTTGCATGGTTCAGGACCTATAGAGCTGCGCATCGTTGGATTTGCTCTTCAGTATTTGGACTCTCAGTAGTTATTATTAAACCACACTGAACTGAGCTAAACTGAACTGAACTTAAACACTACAAACTGAACTACACTGTTCCTATTTACTATGACCTTTTATGTGAAGCTGCTTTGACACAATCTACATTGTATAAGCGCTATACAAATAAAGGTGAATTGAAGTCTAGCTGCATTCTTGTAGGCTTCAACACTTTCAGGATAAAGTGAATGTTTTTTTGACACACAGTAATCGATAATGTTAGCTCCAACATAGTTTTTTCAGGCGTTTTCACCTTTAATTTGAAAGGAAAGTGGAGATTACAGACAGGAAATTATTGGTAGCAGAGAGAGGGGAAGGGTCGGCAAAGGACCTCGAGCCAGGAATCAAACTTGGGTCACCGTGAGCACCATGGTGCTATAGGTCAGCGCACTTAACCACTAGGCTATTGTCCCCGACAGCTCCAACATTGTTAAACCAACAAATACAATGTTATTTTAGACAAGAAATATTGCACACCTCTAAATTACCGTAATTCTCAAATAGATAGTTAGATGCTGGTTTTTGGTAAAAATAAGTAAATGTAAATGTAAAAGGCCAGAGAAACTTTTAACTTTTAATAAGCATTCCTATTTAAGGAGATTAGAAATGTCTAAACCACAACAATAAAGTGTTGTTTACCTGTACAGATGCCGTGCCTGACATCTGTGTGTGTGTGATTCTGTCCTGAGTTGGGATTTCTCCAGATACTGAGCGTCCCACCAGCAGTGTGAGTTTGCGATGACAATAATCCACTAAATCAAGAACACAATCACCAGCAGCTTCACTGGACTCCTGCATGTGCAACATACATAAACTATAGTCTAATAACATGCACAGCCACATTTATAACACATATAAAAACCTGTTTGTCAGTGCTTACTTTGTGGTACATAATTGTCTCCAGTAGGTTAATAATGGTAGCTTCATGATGAATCTGAAATTAGGAGAAAATGCAATGACCCAAGGAGTCTGAATGATTGTTATTTTTCTAAATTAGAGCTTGTTTGGAAAGTTAAAAGCTGAGTCTACTCACCACCATGTACAGAAGAAATGTGCTCTTTGGGTTAAAGTCCTGGAGTTTGCAAATTATAGGAAACACTTTATGTTTCCATACTTCGGTGAGTATCAGTGCATGTACCAGTGTGGGAATCTAGAAGGTCAAAAACAAGCTGTTATTCGGGGGTTTTTTTACATACAGGTGAGAAATGTGGAAAGATGTGTTACTGTGAAATGAGACTGATGATCAAATATATTCAATTTTAGACATAACAATATCAATACTTACTTCTTAACAAATCAATTGGTGAAATAAACCAGATTTTCAACATAACAAATTGTCATTTTCTGAATAAATAAATAAATAAATAAGTAAATAAATAATTTAATAACTAATCTTAATAATTATTCTCTTAAAGACAATATTTTATTTGAAATTAAAAAATAAATGTTCTGAGACTTTTATGAATTACATCAAATAATAACATCTTACTCAGACTAATAACTAGGCTCACACAGAATCTGTGCATGCAGAAATCCGCAGATTTTTTGCCCATCATTAAGTCAATTTATTTGTGTAAATGTGTGTACATTTATATTTATTCAGTTTTTAAATACATTTCAGTAATATTATTGACTTATATGAGAACATTCATATGATTTATTTACAATAAACTTTGTAAATTAAAATTTTTGTCTTTTAGTCTTTTACCAAATAAGCGGGTCTAATTAGATTTGCATTGTAAACATTTAATAAAAGTAAAAAAATGTTATTTTTTTCATATATTAATTTTTAAGTACAATACTCTTAAAATCATTCTGCATAAATCCGCAGATGTTTTTTTTTTTTTTTTTTTTACAAAATTCTGCAGAGAAATAGCAAAAATGTCCACAGATGCGGTCTGGCCCTACTGATAACTAATAAATCCAGTAAAAAAAACTGAGATGTGGTCTCTCAGTTAAAAAAATAATAATAATAAAATAAGTTAACAAATAAATAAATGAATTAATTAATAAACAAACAAACAGACAAATAATAGTGTACAAATAAGTTTTAGCCAAAAAAATCTAAATAAATCTAACCTTTTATTTCAGTATATGTATTAAAAGTTTTAAAAGACTAAGGCAAGCATAATTCTTTACTTTCTCCCCAATACATTATGGTCATAAATATTACCTAATCTCTGAGTACAATTACTCTCAATCAAGTAAGTAACGTTATATTCCCATTCAAGTTTACATTTAATTATTATTATCATAAAAATGATCACCCCAGATTCCCTGTATAGAAACTGACCGACAAAAAAAATCATTTTCATAATAAATGTAATTTATCTTTACAAATCAATTGGAATAATCCAAATTTTCTGATCAGACCAAATGAAAAAAAAATTCTGAATGAATACATTAAATAATTAAGTGAATAATATTGCTGAACTTTACTTTGAAAGAAATATTTTATTTGAAATTAAAAATAAATGTTATCAGACTTTTATAAATTACATCAATTTTTAACATCTTACTCAAACTAATAAATCCAGAAAAAAAACTGAGATGTGGTTTCTCTAGTTTTTAATAATTAAATGAATAGTAGGGACACAACTAAAATAATAATTAATTTTGTCCCCAATACATTTTGGTCATAAATATTAGTATACCTAATCTCTTAAAGTTTACTTTAAATTATTATTATTACGAAAATAACCACCACAGTTTTTCTGTATAGAAACTGACCGATTAAAAAATCTAATTTAATTTACCTTTCCGAGAGAAACGAAAAGGTCTTTAATGAATTCATCCTGGTTGGCGCTGGCGTTCAGAATAGCTTGCATATTCAGCTTCTCAATAAACTCATGCTGGCGAAACCACCTTTACAAAACAAACAAACAAAAACACACGCACACACACACACACAACATTGCCGATGGATGAGGATAATAACAATAACATGACTATAGTAGTTTAGATGTAACGTTACGTGTTCTTATTTTACCGTTGGCTGTAACTTATTTGACGTATAATGTTAAATTATATAACTTACCTCTGGCCTCCGATATCGCGCAATGACATATTTTCCAGGCTTTGAATATATCCTTCAGCTTCTCCGTGTAGAAGTACTGAATCCATCGCTTTTTAATGTTTTCTACAGAAACCTAAAGTAGCAGCTTTTGAACACACACTCTATCATACTTCAACCAGGGGGTATCATCTTCCGTTTCGTCACTATGGTTACAGGTACACACTGAGTGCGGAAGTGACTGAGTGGACGATATGTTTCCCTTAAAAGAATGTGATTCTTCTAACAAAAAAAGCTGTAAAAAATGTCCTCCTAAGGGTACGTTATTTATTTTTTTGCTTCCTGACTTTTCATATATTTTCATTTGTTATCTAAATAGTAGTTATAATAGACCATTTAAATGTGGTCATGTCATTGGCCCATGAACATATCTTGCTTGTTATCAAGCTATTTCATAACTGTAACAAGAGGCAATTCCATAACTTAATATTAAAACAGTTGTCATAACATTGTTTATCAATATGTGACTCTTTTTGGATTCTCGGAAGATATAGAAATTAAACATTTTAAACAGGAAATACGTTGGGACCATTGTTTTTGTTTACATCCCTCAAAATGGTCTATACAAAAAATGTAAAACCTGGCAAACTTTAATTTATATTAAAGCCATGCCTATTATCATTTGGGGGGGGGTTAAGCTGATGTGTAGAGTGTACGCACGCACACACACACACACGCACACAGTCAATATGTTTTGTACAATATGAGAGTACTTTAAGATGACACAGTGTTTGTGAGTGCCATTACACACATGCACATGCTTCAACTCCTTTTTCTTCCATCACCATGTTTTTATTTCCATGTCTAACCTTTTTTTATAGCTTATTTTTGCTGTAGCTAAAAACAGCTAAAAAACAGACTGTAGCTAAAAAACAGACAGCCAAGTTCATCAACTATCTTTGTTTAAAAACAGAAACTTTCCCATGACTCCCCTAAACAACACTGGTGTAAAACAAGCTAACCACACTGCATGGTCGAAGGCAAAGCTGACAAAAGATAAATGGGTTCCAGGTGAATTATTTTCCTTGTCCCTCCTGAAACTAAAACGTCTTTCACATCAATAGTCAATAGCCCACTTTATGTTAGTGTGTATGATTGTATAATGAAGACCATGAAGGTTCCACCAGTGTAACCACACGCATTTTCCTCCCTCAAGCCATCAACACACATCAAGAGAAAACCAACCACACAAAACACACAAACGCCTGCATAATCTTATCACAATTTAAAACTTTCAGGTCTTATGTTATGTTAAATTGTTTTATAATTCTTATGGATTCGTATTAATTCTATGAACACTTATTTGTGTTTCCATATAATTTGCTTATGCTACAGTCGTAATGTTTAAAGGTACAATTATAGACTTGTAGGTTCAAGTTATTTACTTGGAATTCATTTTGTCTAGTTACTTGTTCTCACGAATACACTTGGGCCATAAATACTAGTAGAGTTTGGTGATTAGGCCTAAAATCAAAATCTTGAATAATTGAACACTTTAACTTGATTATGATTAATGAACAATTATTTATTTATTTATTTATTTATTTATTTATTTATTTATTTATTTTATTCTTGCCCTCATAGTTCACTGATAAGTTTTGTACAGTAAATATGCTCACATATTAATCTTTTATAATAGACTACAAATTATTCGATTATATTAGATTTCTGAATGAAGGGTGCATTGCGTGATTTTAAAATAATTGAAGAAAGCATCTACTATCTATGATCATCTATTGAACATAATGTTAAATAACTGAAGACACATATTGCCTAAAAAGAACAGTCACAAATAAATACCTTGCACTTTTGTAAACCAAATTAATTATTTTCAATGTTTTTAATAATAAAATAATAAAACAAGCAGCATCTCTTCTAAATAAAATGACTATTGTATATCGTGTAAATTACATTTTAAGCAGTGCATTTCATGTGACCACACCTGTGCGTTCGACGCAGAAGTTTAATTCAGCCTTAACAGAGCGGGGTCACATGACTCTACACGCGGTAGGGAAAGTAATTGAAAATTGCACCTGAAAAAATTTGATCGATTACAGGGTCTGAATGTCGATTACTTTTCGATTAATCGCCCAGCCTTAAATACTAGCACCCTTGAAAACTCTGAATAAAAATTCTCTCAGGTGTGTTCTGTTCGTATTTACACATATTTTATATTTGAGTCTCTTTTGTAATGTATTAATTATGCTTGGAGTAAACATTCAATTATTGTTGTTATTATTATTATAGATATTATTACCCCCATTTCCCAATTAAGAAACTGACTGATCTACAGTATTATGAATTCCTTCTGATTGGTGCTGTCTTTCAGAATAACTTGCATATTCGGTTTCTCAATGTATTCACAACATTGCAGATGGATGAGGATAATAAAATGCCACAGTTACACAACTTTAGATGTATGTGTATTTTCTCATGAGATCAAGTTTTAGTGAAACCTAAACTGCACTTTTATTTTTTACACCCATTTTTTTCCTCTTGAAATCACATACATACTGACTCAATCTATAGCAAATTGCTCAAACAAACACACACACACACACACACTTCTCCAAAAATTCCTACAATTAGTTCTTTCAGAAGCTTCAGACTGGAGACCAGAGGCCCCCCAGTCTGGCATGTGTACTTTACTCAATGACCCCTTTGTGGGGCTTGTATTTATAAAGGCAGCCTGCACCTCCAACACCTCCTCAGTCCATTACACCTTCACCATGAGATCCATATGCAGCGGTGCTTTCCTTCTGGTCTGCTTCATCTGGGCCACAGACGCACAGAACAGCAGCAACCACATCGAAATCAACCAACAGAGCCGACCCCAGCCACAGCCGAAAGCAAACCTCTGGGATGAGCCTATTCGCTTCAACACCAAAGCCAAAGACACCTGCACCATGGTGATCTCCAGCCAGATGAACTCCACCAAGCTGCGCGTCTCCTGCAAGAGCAAGGGCAAGTCGTACTGGTGTGATTTCCTGGGCAAACCCAACCTCTGCAAATCATACAACAACAACCCTCGGCACTACTTCACTCAAATCATGTGGGACTTGAGGAAGCTCCACAATGCCTGCCAAGGGTCGAGGGTTTACAAGCCACAGATGTGCCGCTCTGCTTCGGATGAGGTCCAAATGGTGTTCCACAACTCTTGGCCAAAAAACTCGGTCCCAAAACCTACTCAGGCTTCTCAGAACC
Organism: Danio aesculapii; assembly: GCF_903798145.1. Taxonomy (NCBI): domain Eukaryota; kingdom Metazoa; phylum Chordata; class Actinopteri; order Cypriniformes; family Danionidae; genus Danio; species Danio aesculapii. The sequence continues at coordinate 38,361,972 of NC_079435.1, forward strand.
AGCAAAAGCACCAGCAGCAGGTCAAGTCCAGCGTCCCCCCTACCAAACCTCCCAGCAAGCAGCAGCTTAAACCCCAACAGCCGGCTAGAGCAGCTTCTAAACCAGCCAAGACTGCGGCTTCAAAACCTGCTTCACCTCGAAAACTTGTAAAGGCCACCACAGTGAGACCCACCGTGGCGGAGGAGAGTCAATCAGTCAAGATGGCAGAGGAATACTGCTGGAAGAGCCTGCAGGGCGTCTGCGCGTACTTCATCAGCTGGTTTCAGAGTTAAAACATCACAGCTGGTAAGCACATCACTTTTAGTGAAGAAAAGAAATAGTCAATGCTTGTAAATTTGTATGCGGAAACTCAATCGTGTCTAAGAAAAGTCTACCATTGTTGGAGTGTATACGATAAAAAAATTAGCGTGGCAGCTAACTAAATCACAGGTATTTAATGTAAAACTCCAATAATCGTTAAAGGGACAGTTCATCCAAATGCTCAGCCTCAAATGGTTCCTTTTGTATTTTGTTGAACACTAAAGAACATATTTTGAAGAAAGCAGAAAACTTGTAAGCATTGGCTTCTATAGTAGGAAAAACAAATACTATAGAAGTCAATGGTTTTGTGTTTAACAGAAGAGGTAAAACAAGTGAAGGGTGAGTAAACGATGACAGAATTTTCAGTTTTGGGTGAACTATGCCTTTAATGTTGGCTTGTGGAGTTGTGCTAGATTATTACAGAGTATATTCAGCAGATGGAAAACTGTGATTGACAAAGTTTTCATATAATAAGCTGCAACTGTAAGGGGCGGAAATAAATGGAAAGAGTTATAGCCTCAAAACAAAATCAATCAAGCATCAATTGCTGCATAATGGCTGTTCAACCAAATAAAATTTTAATGACTGTATACTTGTTTAATCTTTAATCTTTTTTCTCATCCCTACAGGTTACCAGCGACCTAGATTACCTCACTGAGATTTCTACAGGGACTCTACAGTGCATATGTGTGTATGTGTGTGTGTGTGTGAGAACGTCGTTATGACTGCACCAGTGTGTCTGTTTTTTTTTTTTTTATGTGAGTCATCATATGTGCTAAGTGAAAACAAGAATGAAAGGAAGAAACTTTGTAACATGTTGTTTAATAAAAATGTATTTCATAATTGTCTGTGTATGGTGTCTAAACAAAATATTTTTAAATCTCTTTTATATTTAGACAGTGCAATAAAGAAAATAAATAAAGCGATGCATATTGTACACAACAGTCCTCGCCCGGTATTTGTTTGGATAATATTTTTTCACAATACAGCCTTTAGAATGAAACATAGGCCTATTTTAAAAATAGTCTCAACAATTTCACAAAGCAAACTTTAATTTCCAAACTAATTAAAATTATTCTTTTTAGAAAAAAAATCTGGTGCTAATACATAAATCTGATAAACAGATACATTTTAATAAACAAATCATCAAAATGATCAGAATATTTAGACTACAAAAACAAGGGGAGTTTTAACTCTCAAAGGATTTCCATTTCACATGTGTCAGAGCGCATTAACACCACTAGAGGGCAATGCTACATGACAAATTAATATGAAAACAGTCAAATTAGCTGATTAGATACAAACTGTAATGTAATGGTTATTTCATAATAAATTATTATTTTACGACAAACATTTCTGGTTTATAATACTAGTAATTAATATTATGCTTGAAAACATTTTAGTGTTTAATTTAGCAACTATAAACTATATATACACTGAAATAAAATGTTGGGTTCGACACAATTTTTTCATGTTGTCCCTACACAAAGTTAACGCAATCATTTTTTACAAATTTAAGTGGATTGAACATTAAGTTGTCCCCTCTGTAAATAAATAAATAAAAAAGAGTAAGAAATGTGTTGTTTCGATTCATTTTAAATAAGTGGTTTAAACAAGCAGCAAAAATTGTTTTTGATTATTTATGAAGGCAATTAGAATGAATGAATAAATGACATTCTTTGTTTTGTTTAGCATAAGCAATGTTGATGAGTTTTGTGACTCTGTTAACATGAACTCATCAACACGATCTCTGACTCGTGTGGACAAAAGAAAAAGTTATTGAAAAACCTTTTGTAATAATATGGCTGAATAACTGTAAATGAATTAAGTGAGTTGTCCACAACAAGACATTTACCCCAAAATTGAAATCCTGTCATCATTTACACACGTTTACTTTGTTTTTCTTTATTTATCTATATAGAGCTATTTAAAGGCTACGATTCACCCAAAAATAAAAATTATAGTAGTAAAAGTAAAGTAGCAAGTAGTTATAAGCCTTCTGTCAAACTCAAAGGAAGATATTTTGAAGAAAGCTGGAAACCTGTAACCACGGACCTCAACAGTATTTGTTTTCCTACGATGGAAGTCAGTGGTTAGTTTTATTCTTCAAAATATCTTCTTTTGTGTTCGCCAATAAAAGCTCATAAAGGTTTAAAACAACTTCAGAGTGAGTACATTTTCAATTATGGTGTGAACTAGCCCTTTAATTTGCTCAATGTAGTCTTTTAAAGCTTTAATGCCATCTAGCGGCAGTCATGAAATGTTATGTATATTTTATTTGTCGGGGAAAATGAATCAATGAATTATATTCAGCAAAGGCACCCAACGCCACTAATCTCTTCCTGTTATACTGAGTTGTTTTATTCATGTAAAGGGTGCTATATTTTTGTCAGGTTGTTAAAACATACATATTGTTAAAATCAAGAAATTCTTTAGAGGTAAAAATATAATTAATAAAAAAATAACAAAATGAATTGAAAAGAAAGAATGAATGAAAGAAAAGGAAAGCATTATGAGAATGAAATGACATAAGCTTTCTGGATAAAAAAAAAAGAAGAAGAATATGTAATTCTTCCAGGAGGAGAGATCGTGTTAAAGAGCAACAGACAGAATTTCTAAATACAGACTGCTTTTTTAACAGTATATTCCATAAGCTTTCTGCAAACGTTTAACCAAAACAAAGAAGAATACACATATTCACTTTGCAAAGCCCTCAAATCCCTCAGGATCCCTGTAATCAAACTGGTATTTGACTATGTGACAAATCCTCTAGGTTGCACAACAAGCCCCACTTCAATGGCCAAACAAGAAGTCGTATTAATATTACTGTGATATATCATTAGGCACTATCATTAATATTATTAGTATTTAATATTTTTTATATTAAAATTATATATTTTTTATATTTTATTTTTGTTTTGTTTAACAAATCAAATTTACAAAGTCCATAAGCAGATAAATAAGCAGATTTTGTGATGTCATATGGAGAATAGCTTATGAGCTTAATTCCCCACCAGACACAGTAAACATTCACACAGACTGACACACATCTTTGTTTCCTGTGTGTTTGTGAGTTCTTATTTGTGCTACATTGTGGGGAGCAAATGTCTCCACAAGGATAGTATAACCAGACATTTTGTGAGGACTGGCCCTCCATCCCTAGGGGAAAACTTCTTAAATATACGATATGATCTTTATCTAAAAGTGTAAAATGCAAACAGGTTTTCTGTAAAGAGAAGGTTAAGGGGTATGGTTAGGTTTAGAGGAAGAAAATACTTTCTGGACAGTAGTGTAAGAAGAAGTGTATAAAACCCCAAAATGAATAGAATCTGTCTGTGTGTGTGTGTGCGTGCGTGCGTGCGTGCGTGCGTGCGTGCGTGCGCGCGCGTGCGTGCGTGCGTGCGTGCGTGTGTGTGTGTGTGTACCCACAAGAATTGCAATGCCTGTAATTTTGTCCTTGTTGGGACATTTATTTGCTCCCATGAGGAAAACAACTCTTAAATGGCACAGAATGAATTATTTTGAAAATGTACAAATGCAAATTATTTCCTGTGAGGGTTGGGTTTAGAGGTAGGGGAATATAATCGACAATATGTACAGTATAAAAATCATTATGTCTAGGTGAAGTAGCTGTACAAGTGGCTGTGTATGTGTATATTCGTTTTTTCAGAGAGAGAGAGAGAGAGAGAGAGAGAGAGAGAGAGAGGGGGGCCTAATTACATTTACTGATAACCAACAATAATTTAGACAATAGATTTAATAATAAAAAATAATAATCCATGGTTGTTAAACCTCTCTTTGTTAGTAAATCAGTAATAAAGTTGCAAAAGAAAACTGGACTTTCGTGGATGAGTCATTGTTCATAAATCAAGCATAGAAGAATAAAGACTGTAAAAGAATGTCAAGTGTAAAGCAGTTTCGTATTAGTTTTTTTCGGCTTTACTTTCATTATTATGTATCATCAATTTATTTTTTATTGTGGTTATTTAAAGTTGCAGTGGGTGATCTGCCAAAATGCTAACCGTTAGCATAATAGCTTTGAAAACACAGTCCTTCCCATCCTGTCAAAAGCCAACGCTTCCTGAAATCATGAACGTGCACCTTAAAGATGACAGTAGACAACCCACTAGATCACATCATTCGACAGTTCGAAACTTTATAGTACTTTATAAACTACAATTCTGAATAAAAAGCTGTATTATATCTAGCACATTTTCAGTTTTGTAGGAAGCAAAACTTGTCATAATGTGCAATATTTCATGCATGTAAGGATCGCTGGTTTCACTCTTTCACGCGCTTTGTCCTAAAGTGACTATTGTGCTTGACCGGCAGCATGCAAGAATTTTACTTGCTAAGCCCTACTTACATGCTATTTCAGACCGAATATTCAAAGTAGCATGGTAAACAATATAGGGAGCGTGTCACAGGTGGTCATTGTTCATAAATGAACCAATGTGAACATAAAACCAACTTGACCTCAGTAAAGCAGGCTAGGCTAATAGCGCTATTTACTTTTGTTTTGTTGTTAAACTAAATAAAAATCTACATTATCGATGCTGTAAAATGTCCCTTATAAAACTGAAAATAGTCACATCAATCTTTCGCCGGAAGATTTCAGTGGCTGAACAACACTTCTGTGCATATAACCCATTTGTAACAACAAAATCTACATAAGCTTTGCATGTGTACGCATAAATCTGCATGAACGGGTGCACAGATGAACAAATCTACCGTTGTTGACAGACAGTTCGGGCTGCTTATCAGAATTATGGGAATTATAATTCAAATTTTAATTGGATGAACATTTGTTTGTTTTATGCCTTACCCAGAATCTAAAAATACATATAAATACATTTAGATAATTTATTTGAATCTTTACTATTGGAATGTGAAGATACTTTCAACCAGCACATCAAAAAAATTTTCTGAAGACAATCACCTACTGCACCTTCAGGGTTCATACACATTTTACTACAAAAATTCCAGGACTTTCGAGTCAATTTTCATGACCTAATGTTTTATGTAACTTCTACGTGTACATGGTAAATCATAAGAAAAACAATGCACGTTTAAATTTATTACAACATATCACAAAACACAACAGTTTCAATTTTTATTTTTATATCTATGTAAAATAGATGATGCTTACACAGCACTAATGATGTGAGACCATGTTTTTGGCCAAGAAAAGAAGTAAAAACAACTTACCTCCATTCCAGTAACAGATATTTGTCAAACTAATTTTAAATAATGTTAATAGTTTGTTAAAATAGTAATAGTAAGTAAAACTACTTCATTTGTAAAGCTGCTATCACATCGCACTTTTCACTACATAGACTTCCATTCATAGGCATGCGAATGCGGCAGACCAGAAATGCAAGCATGTGCGACAAGTTTGCATTTCACTGCATTCGAAAGTTCAAGTTTGGTGAATTCTTACCTGCGAAATCACATCATTTAGAGCAATAAAAGATAGCTCAAAATAAGAAATTTAAAATATGGAGCAATCGCTTACTTTTATCAATGTCTAATCATATTGTTTAACCCCACCCCTTTTCGCAGTGCCGTATGACAGAATTTCGCAAGCACAAGCTCTAGTGTGACCGCAGCTTAAGTCGCTTTGGACAAAAAATGTCTGCTAAATGACTAGATGTAAATGTCATTTTCATGACTTTTCCAAAACTTTGTGGGTTTTTCTGTTCTTCCAAAACTTTTCCAGGCCTGGAAAGTGCCTTGTCAAAATTCCATGACTTTTCCAGGTTTTCCATGACTGTATGAACCCTGACCTTTAACACTTAAAATGAAATGTCACTTTAGAAATGAACTGAGATCAAGTACGATTTTTATACCTATGTAAAATAGATGATGCTTACACAGCACTTACGATGTGAGACCATGTTTTTGGCCAAGAAAAGTAAAGAAGTTAAAACAACCAACCTCCATTCATTAACAGATATTTGTTAAACTAATTTTAGATAATGTTAATAGTTTGTAAATTAAAAATGAATTAAAAGAAATTTTTGTTTAATTAACTGAAATGTTTTGTGTCCCTGGTACAAACACATGTATAATACTAAAGGCCCTTTCATGCTGTTGATGATGACTACCATCTACACCAGTGCACAACATCATTCTCTTTCTGATAAAAACATCCTGCAGTTTTGTAGTCTGCCACTTAATATGTATTCTGACTGGCTGTTGTCGTTTTATTAAAGCCATATGTGTTATCTTCTAGGGGAAAAAATCATGTACAGTGACTCATTATATATATATATATATATATATATATATATATATATATACAGTTGAAGTCATGAAGTCGTTTCCCAAATGATGTTTAACAGAGCAAGGAAATTTTCATAGTATGTCTGATAATATTTTTTTATTTAAAAGTCAAAATTATTAACCCCTTTAATCTCATTTTTATTTTCAACTGTCTACAGAATTAACCCAGTTAAGCCTTTAAATGTCACTTTAAAATCTTCACTCCATTAAACAGAAATTGGGGAAAAAAATAAATAGGGGGGCTAATAATTCAGAGGGGCTAATACTTCTGATTTCAACTGTATATATATATATATATATATATATATATATATATATATATATATATATATATATATATATATATATATATATATATATATATATATATATATAGAGTGTCATTATAATATAGTTGCAGTGTGGACATTTAAATAAAAAATTAAGACTTGCAGAAGGAATGAAAATGGAGTAAAATACAACACATGAACTATCTCAGTCCTGCTTTCTGTCCCTAATCATCATCCTTGTAAAAGGGGACTCCATTTTTATACATCATATTTTATACATCATATAAATATAAACGCTCCAGGAAGAAAAAAGATGTCACTACTGTTGTTGTAATATTTCTTTCACTATAAATGTTTGCAAATGAGTTACAAATGCAATATGAATGCACAGTTATTGAATAAAGATATTAATCTGATATAATGGGGGCGGAGTTTGTGGATCAGTTATGAAATTAGGCCACAAAGACACAAAGGCAGGGACCCCTCGTCCCAATACATGACTGCACTCTCACAATGACTCGCTAACAAAACATGTCTATATACTAGGACATAATAAATGACCATATGGTTGAAGTTCTTGCAGCTCTGGCATGTCTAACCATGACTTACATACATGGAATTCAGGGACAGGTAATGGGACAGGGGGACAGCTTTTATTCAGTCCTGACATCAAAAAACAAATGGGGGATATCAACTATGAATTGTATCTAACTAAATTAGATTTTAGTCAGTTTGTTTTTAAGCTTGTAATATTCAGAGCTAATCATAGACTTTTAGGGGCTCTAAGCAAAACTTTGTGAGGAGACCCATGTCAGCACGTTATATGACCCCGAAATGACCCTTGACCCCTTCAAAGAAGTTTTACTGTCAACAAACAACACTAAGTTGAAACAGTCAATAAAAGTAATATAATTAAAAGTATAAAATTGAAAATGGTGTGATAAATGTAAAAGAAAAAATCTAAATGAAATAAACAATCACATTGATAATATTTTCTTCACAGATTTTAATTAAGCAGACACTTGTTTTAATTACATCTATGATATTTATTTATTGCAGTGAATGTTATTTTGTGATTCTCTCATTTACTGTTTGTGTTACAAATAAAGGCACAATATGTAAGATATTTATATTAAAATATCCAAAAACCATTAGAACAGTATTTTATATTTTGTTGACATATTTACATTATCCCAAAAGTTTCATAGAGAAATAAGCATTTTTAACTAGTGACACTCTGGCTAGTGAAGTTTAAAACAATGTTCCACATTCGACCACACAAGCATCCAAAAAAAAACCAAGATGTATTGTCTACCCTTGGAGGTGGTCAAAAGTGACTCAACATGTTTTAGACCCAGTTTACGTATATCTGCAGCCCCGTAGCCAGCCTGGTGAAAGGGTTTTTTTCTTAAAAAGTGGACCATTTTGCAGTTATTTGCCTCACTTTCTATTTAATTATGAAGTTTAAATAGGTTACATTTTAGTAACATTTTAAGCACTATTTTTTTTTCATGGATTAGCTAGATGGATGGTCATCATAACCACATTTTTAGTGCACCAAAATCATTTCCTAAAGATGTACATCAATTATCATATATATATATATATATATATATATATATATATATATATATATATATATATATATATATATATATATATATATATATCACAGCTGATTCCCATCTTTTCCCATCTTTCCACGTCTTTTTCCAATCACATATACATCATATATACATCAATTACATCAAATTGTAAAGAAATATCAATCTGTTAAAGTTTTAAATGAAAAACTATAGCTCATTGTCATTTAAATATCATTTATTTAAATGGCAAACTGGCCAGCACATTTAACTTTCCTCAGTCATGCTAACGCAACAGTCAACACTGGATTCCGCTTGGTGTTAAAACCTCCTTTTAATAGACTATTTTCACAATTTAATATGGCATAGCAGTCAAAATAGGACAGCTGAGCTCATGTATGGGACAAATTCTGGACCTTTGTCAGTGAGGGGTGGGGCTGTATAACATTGTCTGTGTCCAGATCATCAAAACCTTATTTTAATACAATGTGCAAACCCGGCCCTTCATAGACTTTAGTGCATTTGTGAACATGAACCACCATACTAGGACTGTCACTGTTTTTCGTAGTTGACTAACTGTAAACTTAGTGTTTTAAATGTCAGCTATGTGACATTGTTTGCAAGAGGATGCACTGACATCTTTCTGTGTTTGAAACACTGATTGAGTGAATATTCATGATGATGATGTTCGTTAATGTTTATTTTATTCTTCAAAGCTGTAAAATGATAGATGATTGGTTCACTTTTTCGTCATTCACACTCCTTCTTGATCTAACAGCAGGTACAGAGATTTCCCTGATATCACAATTTCTTTGTTTAATTACTATTTAATTAAATATGAACGTGACACTGTTTAACTAATGAGGCGGCGGCAAGAAGGTCGCTACAGTTTTGTTTTGTTGGGTTTAGTAAATGCATGCATTTTCTTTCTATTGCTGCAGAAATTCAATACAAAAAATGAATGATCATCTCAGAGTAGCTTAATAAAACGTACAGTTCATGTAAAACAGAATTGCTGCAGCACAGACTTTATTTGAAAAAGGACATTACTGCAAGATATACAAACAGAAAAAGCACCGCAATTTTAATAAAAAAACAAAGTAATCTTCTATTCTGCCCAGTCTTCTGCATTTGCCCGGCTTCTTCTTCTCTGGCCCGGCACCGTAACTGTGGCCCTTTGGCCTATTATGTTTCTCCCACAGAGACATCTTTTCGCCAAGTTGAAGCCAGCCTCGTCACCATAGATAATTTCATTTGGGATTTGATTGGCCTCCAACTCTGACTCTCTGAAAGTAATTGGACACAGTGTATGTAAATGCTGTGCTGTACTGTACATCTACTGTATGTACTAATGAACTCCAGATTTATATAGTAGTTTACTGCAAAACACACTGTGTATAGTACAGTAATGATTGTATTGCATAACCTTACCTGGACGCTCACTGTTCCTTTCAAAAGTCCTCTTTTAGAACATATGAGCATGTGATTGAAAAAAATGTGGAAAGATGGGAAAAGATGGGAATCGGCTGTGATATATATATATATATATATATATATATATATATATATATATATATATATATATATACACACACACACACACACACACACACACACAACCATAACTGCAAGCTGTTTCTCATTGGCAATGGAATAAAATACAGGGAATATATTTGTGTTTCAGTTCACAATATGAACAGCTGTTCACGTTGACTTTAGCCTATAAGTTCTGTTTAGAACATGTTGTGTGACATACACATGTCTGACATACTGTGTGAAAGCATTTGTAAATTTGATTGTAAAATTACATTGTTTTGGTCTTAGTTGAGCTTGTGTGTAAAAGAAGTTTAAGCATTTGAAACTGGTGTTAACTGTATGCATTTTTTATCAAAGCAACAAGAAATGTGCTAATTGTATAGCCTACAAAGACTGATGTTGTGCTAACCGTGTTAAGAGTTTAGGAAACGTGTTAAATGTATTGAAAAAACTGTAATAAAGGGACTAAGTCGAAAAGAAAATGAATGAATGAATGAATGAATGAATGAATGAATGAATGGATGTTCGAATAATGACTCGGTGGACTCAGTAATAATAAGTGGACTGGAAAAATTTGATTTTGAATATTTGAATTTGCTTTGATATTTTATTTTAAAATTTGGGGACACATCAGGGCTTAGCTATGTAAAAAACACTCTTTTAATTAAGCCCTTTCGCAAATATATGCATGACGTAAACAGCGGATTCTGGTCAGTGCGCAGCTCATTAAAGGGCTTTTCTCATGTGAAAGAATGTGATTGTGCTGTAGTAAGTGGGTGTGTCTCTCAACCTATAAATACAACCCGTGAGTTCATTTTGACGTAAACTAGTGAGGGAATCTCATCACCCATCTGTCCACGCCGTTATAGGTAAGCTCGATCACCTTCTTTAATATTGATTAAAGATATATTAGATTTAGTTTTCATCTTAAAATAGGTCCCATGCTAACTTTACGCCTGCTGCATCCTTTTAATTAATACAAATAAAATTAAACCAAATTAAATTGTATTAAAACTACAAATACAACATCTTAATTGCTATTTTTAGAAGGACTGAAGGACATGTCTCTCCGCCGGATTCTCGCGCTCCTGCTCTTCCTCGCGTGTGTCTCACAGTTCATCTTCACTGCTGACTGCACTAGAGGAGCTAGGAGGAAAGGAAGGAGGCAGGAAAGCAGAGGTGATAATAACATTAACGTGATGAAAGGAAAGTTCACAATCAATGGCAAGACGCAGCAGTGCACGTGGGTGGCGCGCGGAGAGGACAAGTACACCATGAACGTTACATGCAAGCCTGGAAGCGGGGACGGATTCACTTGTAAATACACCGCCAAACCGGCGACGTGCGCCGAATATTCAGCTAATCCAGAGGGCTACTGGAAACAGATCGCCAGATCTCTGAAAAAGCAGAAGAAACTTTGCGTGGATCCGCGCGCACTGATCCGGGCGGGCATGTGTAAGCACGCGCCCCTGGACGCGCATTTCAAACTCACAGACACGTCACAAAAGAAACCCCCAACGACAGAGAAAAGCCCCACAGCCACGAACACAGCGCCTCCGGACACTGAACACGGGTGCACAGAGCGCATCGATCACCGCGAGCTCGCCAAAGAGAAGTGCGGAGATTCCTGGGCGAGTCTGTGCGCGTTTCTCTTCACTGTAATCCAGAGTGGAGACTGCTGAGCTTTCACTTTTTTGTTACGTTGTTTTACTTTTCTTCTGATAGACTTTCAAGACTGCGTTTTATGTTGTAAACAGAAATGCACTGTACTGATTGTTGGTCACGTGGGTCAGTAGCCCACCACGTTTACCTTTTACACTGACTTGGGACGTTGCTAGACTCCTTTAAGTAAGAACATGATGTCTCCCAGTAAAAGATTTGAGTTACAGGGTTGATTTCTGTTAGAAATCATTCTAAGGCTGATATTGCAGACAATTTGCTCAATGAAAAGAAGTAGTAGATGATTAAAAAAAACGTTAGTTAGAAATATTAAGTCATCACTCATCAAAGGAAAAAAGGTGATACGAGTAATGGGGGGCCTGTGTGCCCCAGTAGAACTTTACTGTATGTCTAGCAACACCCCTGGCACATACCATAGCGAATAAATTTAATCCAAGCAAGTTTATTGAATCCAGAAACCATTTTAACGTTGATTTTTTTAATGTAAAGGGAAAATAGTGCTGTGTATTTATGTTATGTTTGATATTAAATGTTGTTATTTATTTATTAATAGAGCATTTTAGGGGATTTGACAAAGGTTTAGATTTAAGATTTTTTTTAGTTGTCAAGAGTTTAAAGAGATTATTGTGCCATATTTTTGCTGGTGTTCATAATTATTAAAAATCAACCATTTTGTAAAATTTGATTTACATTTCAACAGAGTGCAAAGTGGTCCTTTTATGATTTGCTCTAACAGCCAACTGTGTAAATATGTCAGTTACTTCTCTTTATAACAATAATAATAAAATTATAATAATTATAATAATCATAAAATACGCTGATCTTCAACTTGTACTCATACCTAAATGTTACTTTCTTTTAGCAAATGTACACCATGTTCTTCATTCTACTGTAAAAGTACGATACACCCACTATTTTGCTTTGTAACCGTATTTATGATTTGTAAAATAAATATTTTTGTGTAATATTTTCTTTAAATAATATTTGTGTTAAAGGTTATTCTGCTCCTGTGATACGGCCTCAAAAATGATATTTATGATTAAAATATTTCAATTAAATAAAAAACCTAAGACAGTAAATGATGAGACTAAACAGGAAACAAACCTTATATTAAATTAAACATTCCTGTTCCTAGTAGATACTAAAAACCCTATCATGCCCACACATAAACTTTCATTGTCTACAGAGCAGCGGAAAAGATAAAGTAACCAGATCCCAAACAGGTGTGTGTCTGGTGCACCTTCCTATGTTGTGTGTGTGTGTATGTGTGTGTTCTTCCATTCATCAATGTCACATGCAGTCTTCCACACAGACTCTTTCATGTGTCTACACACTTTAGTAAATATATCTTTCTTATGTTTGGAAATATATGTTTTGAAGGCTTGGCTATTGATTAGGGTAAACAGATTTTATTATTATTCATTCATTCTCCTTTGGCTTAGTCCTTTTATTCATCAGGGGTTACCACAGCGGAATGAACTGCCAACTTATCCAGCATATGTTTTACACAGCGGATGCCCTTTCAGCTGCAACCCAGTACTGCAAAACACCCATACACTGTCACATTCACACACATACACTACGGCCAATTTAGTTTATTCAGTTTATCTATAGCGCATGTCTTTGGACTGTGGGGAAAATCGGAGCACCTGGAGGAAACCCACATGAACACAGAGAGAACATGCAAACTCCACACAGAAATGCCAACTGACATTAATTATTAATTATTTCTACTATTGTCATTATTCAGGTTGTTGTAGTTGGTGTAGTAGTTGTAGTAGTAGTCATAGTAGTAGTAGCGGTTGTATTTTTTTTTTAAGCAATAGTTGCAGTATCTGTAGTAGTAGATGTCGTTGGTTTAGCGGTATCCAAAGTAGTAGATGTGTAGTAGTAGTAGTAGTATCAGAAGTAGATGTTGTTGATGTAGATGTTGTAGCAGCAGTCATTGCTGTAGTAGATGTAGTAGTGGTAACAGTGGTAGTAGTCGTTGTAATAGTATCAATAGTTGTAGACATTGTTGTAGTAGTAGTAGCAGTAGTAATAGTTGTAACATTAGAAACTCTCTGTAGAAGTAGTTGATGTAGCACTTGTTGTCCTTTCTTGCTCGTTTACTGTCATTACTATCATTATATCACTAGCATTGTTGACACTCCTTATCACTGACTGGTTTGTTTCTATCAGATTTTTTTTATATATATATATATATATATATATATATATATATATATATATATATATATATATATATATATATATATATATATATATGTATATATATATATATATATATATATATATATATATATATATATATATATATATATATATATATATATATATATATATATATATATGTGTGTGTGTGTGTGTGTGTGTGTGTGCGTGTGTGTGTGTGTGTGTGTGTGTGTGTTACTTCATTTATTGACTGTTATTATTACTTTTGTATGTACTCTGACCTGTTTACCAAGTTACCTTTACATGCATACACACATACACAAACACACGCACCAGCCAGTATCTGACTGTATTGTTGTTGTTTTTGTTATTTTTGTTATTGTTTCATTTTCTTTGTATTTGTATGATCTCAATTTGTATACCTTTTTGTATATTCTAATAATAAAAAAAAAGAAAAAGAAATGCCAACTGACCCAGCTGGGACATGAACCAGCGACCTTCTTGCTGTGAGATGGCCCACCACTGAGCCCCTATGCCACCACGTCGTCCATTTTATCATTACATTAAGCAAACAAAATCTAAAAGTATCTTTAAAAAATATTACATACAAGAAAATGTCATTCAAAAATGTGCAAAAGACTTAATATTATACTTATTACCATTCTTTACTATGATCATCACAGTAAAGAACCCAAAAGATTACACATTAATCATAGACAGGGAGTCAAATTATGAATGAACAAAATGTTACTTTGTCCTCAAAACAAATGTCAGCTCATTACACACAGATTGAAACCCTTGCCTTTTGACCTTAAAGGATGATTTGTCACACGTGTTGATATGCTGTCATATAAATGGAATCTCACAGCAGCCGCATAAATCATGGTCATGTGAAGGGTCAAGGTTCCCAGTCAAGTCAGGTGTTTGAAATGATACTCATCAGAAACTTTATTCATAAAGGTAAAAACTATGCACTGTTGTTTAACGATTTATGCTCTGTATTTCATGGAAAATTATTATTTTTATTTGGCAGGGATGAAATAAACTGACGTGAAGTGATATATTTTACAAAATCATATGACTTTCTTTTTATTAAATAATTTTTTTTAATGGTTACCACTAAATGATCTGTAAAGGATTCTTTAGGACTTAAGTAATGGCTTCTGAAAACCCAGCTTTGAATCAAAGGAATAGGTAATATATTAATATTAAAATACAAAGAAGTTAAATTGTAATATTTTCCAACATATATTTAGTTTGTCAAAATGATCCCTGATTACCATGTTGACCATGTGTCTGAAATAACTATACTTCCCTATTGTATGTGTGCAATCAGGAGCAGAGTAGTACAATTAAGTATTCGAAAACAGTAGATGAGAAGTACCTGGATGACTACTGGATTCCGATGGACACTTTACTATCACACAAAGCCACAGAAGATGATTTATGAATAGAAGTGAAAAGATTCAGCTGACACAGGTAAGTCTGATGATGAAAACATTTTGGATTTAGTACATCTGAATTTCATAATTACTCATAGTCATATAGAGCTTTGAATTAAATAGTAGCTTACCTCATATTTCCTACGTAGACGGAAAATTGTTTTGACCGATAATTCATTCATTTTCCTTCGGCTTAGTTGTTTATTTATCAATGGTCACCACAGCGGAATGAACTGCCAACTTTTCAGTGGCAGTGGATGCCCTCCCAGCTGCAACCCAGTACTGGGAAACAGCCATACGCATTATCATTCACATACACACACTCATACACTATGGCAAAATTAGTTTATTTAATTCACCTATAGCTCTTTGGACTGTGGGAAAAACAAGAGCACCTGGAGGAAACCCACACAAACACAGGCAGAATGTGCAAACTCCACACAGAAATACCAATTGGTCCAGCTGGGGCTCGAACCAGTGACCTTCTTGCTGTGAGGTGACAGTGCTAACCACTGAGCCACCTTAAATGTCACAACCACAAACCATTGACTGAACATCTGTTGCACATAGCATAGTTACATGGAGATTTTTGGATAAATCTGCAGATTTGAGTTCATCCTCTGACTGATTGTTTTGTGAGAGATGTGTGTTTCTGTCTGAAAACAACATGAATCTGGACTTGATTACATTAGTGATAATGTGCAATTATCAAGAAAGACTAAATGCTAGATTCTTTAATATGAGTTCATGGCATAGAAAAAATATCAGCAAATTGCTATCACGTCCATACACAACTCATTGTTTCTGAAAGTTTTGTCATGAAAGATTATTCAAAATGAAGGAATCATACAAGAATGACCCTCCACGGCCAGGCAAAATCTGCTGATATTTTTTACTGTTTCTGCACAAAATTTTTGTACAAATTTTTGTAGAATAATTTTGAGTAACTAAAAACTTAAAACATAAATCCCTGTGGCTCCTAATGATACAGGTCTTGTGCAGCAAAATAAGCAGTCTCTATAAGAAATTGAACATTGTTTACAATATCATGAACTTTAATCAACAGCTTAGTCAAACAAATTTCAGCACATGTGTGACAGTTGTTCAGTGTAGTTCTGTCACTTTTGATGACAAATGTGCAAGAGTTGCTGACGCAATCACCAATATCTATCAACCAATATCAACTGCATCACCTGACCTTCAGTCCAATCTGAACTACATCCAATTGTGCCGAGATCTGCTTGACCGGGCTGTTGATTAAGGCCAATAATATTGTAAATAATGTTCAATTTCTTACATGAACAGATCATTTTGCTTAAAAATTCACCTACATTTTGTATGATCTGTGAGTAAATTAACAAGTAATTTACATCTTTGAGTGACCTATGCCTTTAAGGTGGTTCTGTATAACAGACTGTACTGCAGTCCTACAACTTTAGCATAATTTGATGCTTACTAATAGTTATTAAGGTGTTATTAAGTAGTGAGGTTTAGGTATTGGGTAGGATTAAGCATTTAGAATAAGATCATGCAGAATATGTACTTTATAAGTTCTAATAAACAGACAGAATCTCAATAATATGCAGGCAATAAGCCACTACTGTGTAGTTAAACATGTAAATTGGTCCTTAACTGAAGTGTTTAGTTTAAAAAAGCATATATATATATATATATATATATATATATATATATATATATATATATATATATATATATATATAAACAAAATAAATACATATATAAATTATATATATATATAATTTATTTAATAGTATATTTTAACATAAATGCTTGTGATTACATTTAAAAGTACTATTTAATAACTCCACAATATATAAACTAAATAAATAATTTAAAATGTTAATTAAAAACTAAAAGACATTTGAAATTAATTTAAACTATAATGTTTTTTTTTTCATTTCTTTAGGTGTCCAAAAGCATTAGATTCAGTTTTTACAAGATGTTCCATAAGTAACATTCGGCACTTGAGGACTGATCCTGGATCTGGATACCTCAGATCCAGCCATGACTTTAGTACTTGGCTTTGGAGAGGAAGGTCAAGTGACAAATCCACTATTTGTTCAGCACAGAGGGAGCAGATCTTAAGTACCCATTTCAGGCCATCAAAATGGCATTGTTGTGTAAATGAAAGACCAAAAGTTTTCCGTTTTACGGTTGAAAAGGTTGTTCGGCCTAAATTCCTATGTAGATTTGCTGAAACACGTAGACGGCATAGGTTTATTTATAACCTGCATTTTATTGTTAATACTGTCAACGTAAAAACCTGCGCAAAACATAATACACACACACACACTGACACACACTCATCCATTACTGCTAAGAATGCTGTTATAAAGGCAAAGTAGTCCTATCAATGACCATTTCAGCATTACTCTGATTACTTCAGTCTCACACACACACACACATTGGTTTTTAATGTTTTATGTGGTTTTTCTTCTCATAGACAAAATGATTTTTATACTGTACAAACCATAAAATCTACCTCCCTGTCCCTAAACCCAACCCTCACAGGAAACAATCTACAGTTTTACATTTCCAAAACACTTCTACGTGGTTTATAAGCCATGATAGTTACCTCATAGGACCAAAAGAAGTCCACACAATGTTTAAATTCACTGGTATTGCTATACTTATGGGGACATTTAGGCTCCACAAAGTAAGAAATACAACACACACACCTTTTCTTTTTTCATGAAATGTTTCATTCCCACCGAAGTATGAAATACTTAATAAAAATCCATAATGAAACTCTTTCTTCTGACCTAAATGCCAGATAATGGCCCTGTCACATGACTGTCCATGACATTTCCTCAAGCAACAATACTTTTCCTTTCATTTTAGTTTCCCATGGGCATTCAGATAGTCACACACATGTCCATTCTGTGCTAAATCCTCAGATCTGGGTGGTCTGCATGTGTGAACGTGTGTGACAGCAGGAAGCACAAACAGCACAGCTCGACAGCAATGAATGAAGAGGGGATCAGTGAGAGGATCAGTCACCAGCACATTCACTTCCTACTGACTGTATTATTCTTAAAGGGATACTTCCCTAAAAAGACTTAGAATAACACAAGGGCGAGCAAATAATGACAGAACTTTCTAGATTCACTGTTAAACGATTTTTGTACATTACCCAATATTAAACTGTAAAATTAACTGTATTTTACTGTAGAAGTGCTGCATGGTGGCACAGTGAGTAGCACGTTCCCCTTACAGCAAGAAGGTCACTGATTCAAGCTTTGGCTGGGTCAGTTGTCATTTCTATGTGAAGTTTGCATGTTCTTCCCGTGTTGGTGTGGGTTCCTCTGGGTGCTCCGATCCAAAAACATGTGGTATTGGGTAAGCTAAATTGTCCGTAGTGTATGTGTGTGAATGGGAGTGTATGGGTGTTTCCCAGTGATGGGTTGCAGCTGGAAGGGCATACGCTGCATAAAACATACGCTGGATAAGTTGGCGGTTCATTCCACTGTGGCAACCCCAGATTAATAAAGGCGCTAAGCCGGAAAGAAAATGAATGAATGAATTTTACTGTAGGACAGTTATACAGTAAGTACTGTATGTTAAAGTTGCATTGTGAAAATTACTGTATATTTTACAGTTCAATACAGTAAATACATATACAGCAAGATAATGCTGGTGCTGGACCAAGATGGTGCTGTATTAATACAGTATTTTTTGCAGTAATTAATTTACAGTAAGTTACCGGCAAACTGCTGCCAGCAGGTTACTGTAGATTCTACAGGAAACTGTTAACAATGTAGTTCTTGAGAAAAAGAAGCATGCTTAAAGGTTAGGCAAATGCAAATCTTAGTGCATCTGAGATGTGTGCTGGCAGGTAGGAAATATAATAAAACTAAATAAAAGGACTATTATGTTTTATGTTTCCATAAAAAGATCTTTTAAAAGAAAACCAGAGAGTTCTTCATGTTCACAAAGTTGTATTTTAACTATTAAGCATATTAAGCATCTTTCTTGCAACCACAACATGAACAGGAAAATAACATGGTCGTTAGAATCTTACAAAACAAGCTGACATTAGACTAAATAGGGTCTAATATGAATACTTTTTGTTAAAATAACACAAGAACAAATAAATCTTGCAACTATTTGCCCACAAGTACAAAGAAACAAGTGAAAAAAATTTTAATGGCTAATTTTATAGATCATATCATGTCCACGGCCAATAAGAAATAACATGCCAACATCTGATAGCAGTTACCATTGTCTTCCTTTCCCACACACACACACACACCCAAAACAATATTTATATTGTGCATATTACTTTACACTCTGTGTGATCACACCACATTCCGCTCCAACACACACACACACACACACTTGTAATGTCTACACAGTTATCGGTCAAAGATTAATATGATGTCATCATCATACAGTAAAAACCAGAGATTAATGGACTTTGCCTTTTTGAAAATGTTTATATTGTAAAGCATTTTGTGTCACATATAAGCAATTAAATCTATTATTTATTTAATATCAATTAAAAAACACAGTAAAAACATCATTACTGTGTAATATAAGTGCAATTTCAAATAAACATATTCTATTTATTATATTTGAAAATTGTTACTTATTTAAAGTCTTTATTCTCATATAATCCTTCAGAAATCATTCTAATATGTTGATTTGTTACATTTGGTGTTGTATGACTATTTGATCAATTTAAATCATTAATTCATTCATTTTCTTAGTCTCTTATTTATCAGGGGGCGTCACAGCAGAATGAACCTATTCCAGCATTTGTTTTATGCATTGGATGCCCTTCCAGCCACAACCCAGTACTGGGAATTACTTATACAAACTCATACACTACAGTCAATTTAGTTTATTCAATTCACCTATACCACACCTTTGGACTGTGGGGGAAACCAGAGGAAACCCACACGAACACAGGGAGAACATGTAAACATCACACAGACATGCCAACTGGCCCAGCCGGGACTCGTACTAGCGACCTTCTTGCTGTGAGGTGACAGTCCTAACAACCGTACTACCTTTTAATATAGCACTTTAAAAGCCTTTACTTTGATTTTTACTTGTACATGTTTTATGAAGAGTTTGTGAAAATAAACAGTAAATACACATCTGTATTAATGCGCAGGTAAATCAAACTTGACATTAAACTAAACGTTATAAATCAATTTCATTTTGAACATATTCAGAGTAATACATTATTTGCTGTGGTAAAATATAATGCTGGAGTAAAATAAGGGGGAAAAAACGATAGACAAGGAAGAGGTTTTTATGTCTTTACGTGTGAAGTTATGAACTCAATATTCCGGATTGGGAAAAAAAACACTTCCTCTTTACTGCACAGAGCCTGTTCGGTCGGACTGAAATGGAAAAAAACTGAGGTGAATCTGAAAGCTGTAATACAAGCTTATTGTAACATTTACAAAAAAATCTACAATCTCTCCAAGCCAAAAGAACAGATAGACCATAACACAGTGCACCTCCTGAAGTATCAGATACACTTCAGATCCAGTGTGTGTGTGTGTGTGTGTGTGTGTGTGTGTGAGAGAGAAAAGAAGGTTCAAGTCTCTTCAAGTTGCAGCTTAAACATACCCAAGCATTCACTGAAACGGAAAGACTGCGCGCACACACACACACACACGCACACTTGAAAAAAGTGTGTGTGTGTTCACCTGTAGGATATCTCTTCCATTCAAAGATCGTGTTCTTACATGACTACTGTTGCACCTGGACTGCCGGAAAACCTGCGAGATCAAAGTCTTTGAGTTCCCGTAAAGGCAGGAGTTTACATACAACACAAACAAACAGACATGACAGATTATCCCCACGCTTTTCTCACCAATATTCATTATATAAACCGAAATGTTAGCATAAAACGGATTGTTCTAGACCTTGTTTATAATACTTTTAAGCAGTTAACTGCCTGGTAAATTACTTTAGAAATGTAACAGTGAGTTATACAGCACAACAGTAAGTTAGAGAACAAGCATGTCAAACTACTGGTGGTTTTTAAAATGAACAATCTCCAAGGAGAAAATAGATTAAATCATAGACTGCACATTGTGCCTAAAACTTACACTCAAAAATATTTATTTTTAAATACTTATTTTAAACTTTAACTGTAAAAACACAATTCTTACTTTTTTTGAGACAACTCAATTGTTTTATGTTCAGTACACTTAAATTTGTAAAAAAAACAATTAAGTCACCTTAATCAATTTGTGTTGGGAGGACATGATAGTATTGTGTGGAACCCAGCATTTCTTTTACAGTCTAACACAACTTTATAGGCCTTACTGCTTAATTGATCAATTCATAACAGCAATTCTTTAAAGAATTAATGTAGCATGTAGAAAGCAATGTTTCCCCTTTCATTCATTCACTGACACACACACATGGGAGATGCGTATTGTTCGGTGGGTTGGGTTTGTAACATTCATTGTTCTTTTGTGTGGTCGAGGTGGCCTGACAGTCCCACCCCCGAATTCACACAGCCTATTGGCCGATATTCTGCTCACCTATTGGCACAGCATTTGCTCCTCTCTATTGGCTGACATGCATTATTATCTGTAATCAGAACTAGAGGCTCAAAAAGCATACACATACAAGCAGAACTAACTAATCACTTGTTCATCACCCCAATCCTTTTGAAGGCAGGTGTGAATGAAGCTTGTCTACACTTGCTGGATATTCTTCAAGTGTGGGTTAAAAAAGGAAAGAATTACAAGCCAAACGTCAATTTTAATGGAATTGTGAATGAGTTATAGTTCCTATTAAGGCTGCACGATATTGAAAAAATCTGATATTGCGATCTAAAATTTTTCTGCAATAAGTATTGTTATATAAATACAGTTTCACAAGATATTTTGAATAGCTCTATTTGATGATTTTCTGGGGAGTCTAACATTATTCAGGTACAGTAATTTAATAATTACAATGCAAAAAAAAATGCTATTCTTACTTTGTTTTGTCTCGTTTCTAAATATCAAAAAATTCTTAGATCAAGTAAAACTATTGTTTTGATTTTACCGTCAGAAGAAAAACTTGTGAGATAATCTTGTTTTTGCTTTGAAATGTTGATATTTGATTAAAAACAAGAAAAAATGTAAGACTTTTTTTTTTTTTTGCATAAATCATATAAATTCCATATAAATACAGTGATTGAATACAATTCTGTAGCTCCTGATCAACTATAATTCAGACTCAACATTGCATACCTTTGCGATGTGACTGTTGCAGATTGGCTGCAGACTCTGTGCAGATGCAATCTGAGCGGCATGCAATGCTTTTGTATGGGCTCACCTAACCCTACCCCTTACAGTGACGTCACTAGCTCCATTGAGTGCATTGTGTCTGTCATTGCATCTGAGTGATGCAATCTCAGCTTGCATCTAAAAGGCTGCATCCAGATACTATTGATATCGATGCTGAAACGATATATTGTGCAGCCCTAGTTACTAAAGCACAGGAAAGTAATTGGAAAACACAACTAAGACAATAAAATGTTGTTTCTGAATGTTGTTTGAAAAGTAAAACATTTTTAATATAATTTAATCCTCTTTTACAAATTTTGAAAATGTCCAACTTTTTAGATTTTGATATTTTATACACATACATTTCTCATAGCTGTATGTATTGGTTTATTTTATTTGGGCCAAGTTGTGTATGGAATTTATTTGTTTGTTTATTTACTTACGTTATATATACTTATAATTACATTATAATTGTTTACTATGATGGTTATATATCATTAAGTACTTCCTATAGTGATTAATTACCAAAAAGGAATGTGGAAAAATGTAAAATATTCAATAAATTAATGTTAACTTTTTTTTATTGTTGTTAAAATATACCAGCAAACTAGATGAATGTTTTAACATAACTAGAAATCTTTAGTCAGCATACTTTCTGTAAAGATCCTGATTCACTATTGTGAACTTGCACAGCATTAGGTTCACTGTTACAACAGATTTCATTTTTTTGATGATGTAAATACAACCATTACTAACTACATACACTCACCGGCCACTTTATTAGGTACACCTTACTAGTACTGGGTTGGACCCCCTTTTCCCTTCGGAACTGCCTTAATCCTCCATGGGATAGATCCCACAAGGTACTAGAAATATTCCTCAGAGATTTTGGTTTATATTGACATCACGCAGTTGCTGCAGATTTGTCGGCTGCACATCCATGATGAGAATATCCCGTTCCACCACATCCCAAAGGTCCTCTACTGGATTGAGCTCTGGTGACTGTGGAGGCCATTTGAGTGTAGTGAACTCATTGTCATGTTCAAGAAACCAGTCTGAGATGATTCACACTTTATGACATGGTGCGTTATCCTGCTGGAAATAGCCATCACAAGATGGGTACACTGTGGTCATAAAGTGATGGACATGGTCAGCAAAAGTACTCAGGTAGGCTGTGGTGTTGACACAATACTCAATTGCTACTAATGGGCCCAAAGTGTGCCACGAAAATGTACCCCACACCACCAGCAGCACCCTGAATCGTTGATACATGCCAGGATGGATTCATGCTTTCATGCTGTTGATGCCAAATTCTAACCCTACCATTCAAATGTTGCAGCAGAAATCCAGATTCATCAGACCAGGCAACAGTTTTCCAATCTTCTATTGTCCAATTTTGATGAGCCTGTGTGAATTGTAGCCTCAGTTTCCTGTTCAGGAGTGGCACCCGGTGAGGTCTTCTGCTGCTGTAGCCCATCTGCCTCAAGGTTAGACATGTTGTGCATTCAGAGATGCTCTTCTGCATATCTCTATTGTAACGAGTGTTTTTTTTTTTGAGCTACTATTGCCTTTCTATCAGCTGGAACCAGTCTGGCCATTCTCCTCTGACCTCTGGCATCAACAAGGCATTTGCGCCCACAGAACTGCCGCTCACTGGATATTTTCTCTTTTTCGGACCATTCTCTGTAGACCCTAAAGATGGTTGTGTGTGAAAATCCCAATAGATCAACAGTTTCTGAAATACTAAGACCAGCCCGTCAAGCACCAACAACCATGCCACGTTCAAAGTCACTTAAATCACCTTTCTTACCCATTCTTATGCTTGGTTTGAACTGCAGCAGATCGTCTTGACCATGTCTACATGCCTCAATGCATTGAGTTGCTGCCATGTAATTGGCTGATTAGAAATTTGCTTTAAATAGCAGTTGGACTGCTGTGCCTAATAAAGTGGCCGGTGAGTATATAGTGTCAAAGTTTTGTTTGACTACAGCGCCTCCATGTGGTGCAACAGAAGACATGACATGTGCTGTGAAGTATTTTTCACATTTCAATGCCACAAATCATTTCACTGTGACAAAGCAGATGACAAATTCAAATGACAATATTTATACTATTTGAAATTAGAATAATTAAAAACAAAAAACTCTGAATTCATTCTTTTTATATGCATATACACCTGAATTTTTGATATCCACTTTTTTTTTTTTTTACATATTGCTTCATGTAGTCAGCTAAAGTAAAGCACTATCCAACATCTGTCAGCATTTGATAATGTGCAATTTCTCTGACTACAGACAGACAAAACAGCTCAGGTCACGATGTGATCAGTCACACAGGAGAACATTTGTTTTTACTCATGAGTGTTTATTGTTATTATTAAGGCAATGAAATGTTAAACCATTTTTTTAGTAGCACCGTTATATTCAGCTTTTTAACTGAGTATTGCTTACTTGGCCAATGACTGGCACCATGTTTTAAACCTGAAGTAGGAGATCAATCAAATGACATTTCTTTCTCCAAACCACTGATATAAAAAGTATATTGAACCATTCCTTTAACTGCCACACATATTAAAAACCTACAAGCCGTTACAGATACAGTGAAATAAACAGAAGCTAATTATATTTTTAATTGTAATATTGTTATGCATTGCAGTTAGTGAGCATACAAACAATAAATAAGTGCTGAATAGATATAAAACATTGCTTCATCGAGTACAAGGAGTCTTTGGTTTTCTTTATCAAGCGCTGAGTTAATAGACGTTCATAAACTTCATAAGGCCAAATTCATCTTTTTTCAGTAATAGACTTCATAGGTCAAGCAGAAAAAGAGTTATTTTCTTTAGAATTTGTAGCATACAAGGTGAATCTTACTTGTGTAGTTTACTGTTTTCACTCTAAATCTATTACACATTATATGAACGACAAAATTCACTTATTGCTTACTTGAATTAAGTAATTCTGTGCTATGCAGAGCATCTTCACAGTGAGTCAAGAAATCCTTCTACTGATGTGAAACGTCATGTTTTTGTCATTTATACTCAGTTGGGTATAGAAGTGGACTGGTTCTTCGTCCCATTGACCCACAGATAAGAGCGAAATCATGGGATCAGAGCTGGGCAGAGAGGAAGACTGGGCTTATGCATCATCACCGCCACACAGCAGCAGCAGGGTTTTACGGTAGTCTCCTGCAGTGTCACCCTGCAGGAACACAAAGAGAAGAGACTGAGCAGAGTGATAAAAAAAAAATGACAAGCTGATGTTAATGTAATGTCTGTGTATGAGGATACCTGAATCATTTTGTGCAGGGAGGTTGCAAAGCGCTTGCGGAATTCAGCACGAATGTCCAGCAAGTCCACCTCGCTGCGGGTCACCATGATTCTGATCAGTGTCTGATCATCAGTTCCTGCCCCCTACAGGATGAAGGTACAATTACAGCATGAAATACCCACTTTTATGAAATAAGCCACTTTTCAAGTATGAGCTAAAGCACACTGTTTTTGTGTTTGTTGCTTTAAATATAATAGCAATACTGAGAAATAATATATTTAAATGATTAAATATAACATTTAAAGTACATTTTCTTTTAAATGCTTTTCAAAATTTAACTGCTCTAATTATATGAATTTCATAATTATATTCATATTAAAAAATACAGTGCTCCACATTTACAAATACACCCCTCTCAGATCTCTCTTTTAAATAAACATTTTGTAGTATGCTATAAAATGTATGATTTACAATATTACATTTGTACATATACATTAGTTTAGTCAGTAGTGAAGCCTTCTAACAAAGGATATACGAAACAGTCTAAAACATTTGTACACCCAAATTGATGTTATTATTTTTTTAAAGAGGTAAAAAAAAAACAATAATACTAATAAAAAAAATAAATAAATAAATAATTATATACATATATATATATATATATATATATATACATATATATATATATATATATATATATATATATATATATATATATATATATATATATATATATATATATATATATATATATATATATATATATATATATATATATATATATATATATATATATTTATTTGTATAAATTTTACAAAACAGCTGTTTGAAATTGCCACTTTTCAAGTATGAGCTAAAATGCGCTGTTTTTGTTTTTGTTGCTTTAAATACAAAAGAGCTTGGCCTGCTTTTCAGAGGATGGAGCTTCAAAACCAGACGATAACAGATTAAACTGACAGATTTATATTGTTTCCCCCAATGTTTACACCTTTTCTGATTTACTGCGACCTAAAGTGACTGATTCTGCAGCGTCTTTTCTCAAAATTTGCTGTCATTTGTCACATTCCTTGTGTGGTTTTTCCGTGAAAATATACACATCTTAAACGCTTCATTAATGTTTTGACTTTAAGTGTTTACATCTTAAACCTATAAACTCTACTGCATTATATTTGATACAAGACTGTAAATGTTATCAAAATAAAACTTTGCTTCAAACAATAGCATTAGAAGAATCATGCTAAACTATATTTATCAGATATGTTGTATGTACTGGATTTGTTCAATAAATCTGCTTTGTAGGCTTATTACAGAGCTTTCATCATAAAACTAAGCATATTAATGCCATAATCCATACTATTGAGAGACAGAACAATAAATGATTTTTAAATTCATGCAAATAATCTGAAATTAAGTGAAGTTTCCCAAACTAATTTTGAGAGGAGCATGATATGATTGATCGCGGCTGGTCTCTCATCTGTAATCCTTAGCAAGCCAATCGGATCATTACAAACTCACTATAAATAGCCCATAGCATTACTCCCTCATCTTTGTTTATTTGAAGAATCCCCCCATCCACCCCATCTCCACATTTACCATGGAAAGCTCTCAAGAACTACCTGATCTTGTACCCCCTTACATGCTCACTGACCAGGCAGGAGCCCTTGGCTCAATTATCTCTGAGCTCAGGGTTCTCTCCTTGGACAGCATGCCAAACCTGCTATTATTATCAAGCAATCTCTAAATGTGAACTCTTGAAATAGTAGTAATCTGTAAAAATTTTACGTAATAACATGAAAATTAGTGATGGTGAAATGAAGCTTTCTGAACCAGTGAACCGCTTGACTCAATTGGTTCGGAAAAAGGTTAGTTACTCGACGCTTTCTAAATCAGAGCTTGATGAGGACCTCTGCTGGTTAAAGTGTGGGAAAGCACTGTGTTGCAAAAATGTCAAACGTTCACAACTGACCAACTCATTCATGTGGTAATCCAACAACAACAGTAATATAAACAAATTACTCAATTACTAAATTTTTTTACATATAAGTAGGCCCACACGGAATCTGCACGCACAGAAATCTGCTAATTTTTAGCCCATCGAGTTTAAGTATTTACTTGTGTAAATGTATATTTATTCAGTTTTTAAATTCATTTCACTAATATTATTGTGATATAATAATAGTAATATAAAAATGTTCATATGACTTATTTACAATGGAGTTTGTAAAGTAATATTTTCTGTCATTTAGTAGATATATTATTTTAGATACTTACTTTACTTACTTACTTTACTTACTTACCAAATAAGTGGATCTAACTTGATTTGCACTGTAAACACTAAATAAAAGTAAAAAATATATATTATTTTTCTATTTCATATATTAAGTTTTAGTTATGATACTCCTAAAATCATTCCGCATAAATCTGCAGATTTTTTTTAACAAAATTACATACATATACATATTCATATTTAAGGTGTTTCATTACACCACCAATGACTGTAGTAAAATTCAAGGTATTCAAAAGTATTTACATTTATCGTATTCCAACTAGTCCTTCACCCACCCACTTGTTCCAAGCAGAGATTGAACCAGCAATTCTTTCATGGGAGGCAAATGCTCTAAGAAGGGGACTATGGGATTGAGGCTTTCTGAGTGCACTCGCCAGTTGACCTCCGTTACACACTATACTACATTATGCAGTGGTCTTCTTTAAAAATAGTTGTAAAAAAATATATACGCTAATACACTTCAGTATGGTTCAAAAGCTTTTTACTATAAATTACTACTGTATTTTAGTTGATTAACTGGTGCGTGGGACCGGTGCAGTGCTTTGGAAACAGTAGAAATGCATGTAATTGACGCCTAGTCTCTCACTATGCACTTTACTAACCCAGGAGGATGTTTAAACCTTTAAATCACAATTCGAAGCAGTCACGTGTGTATAGGCGAAAATTAAGCTTCGGACGTCACTGATTACGTGATGGCAAAACGAATCAAGCTCCGGTACACTGCAAGATGCATCATTTTTTTGATACATGCTTCAAAGCCTCGGCGCACAACGTCACATCACTAATAAAAATATAATTCCTTTGTAATTATTCGTCAGAATTAAACATGAAAACGTCATGTATAAATGTATGAAGTAGCCTGAAATAATAATGAAAAATTAAACTAAATGTTTGAAAAAAAAAAAAACTACATCAACTATGTATTGTTTAATTGTTATATACTTTGATGGAAAGGACGCCACTCAGAATGTGTTGGTGTGTCTGTGATGCAGCTGCCAGAAGCTTAGGCACTGATACAATGCACATAGCCTAGTTCAAACAGACTTTGGCTGAATTTGTGTTGTGATAATGTCACATGACACTGGTCACACAAACGCACACAAAGGACAGCACCATGCCTAAAAGTGGGATTTATACTTTCACCTGGTTCAGTTTTTTCAGATTTTCATCTAGAGGCTGGAACATTTTCCTATTTTCCCTTAATATAATGAAAACATGGATTTATCTTTTTATACCTTTACAAACATTTTAAAGCATCTGAGGTTTGGGTGAACGAATAGACTTAATTTGAAAACCAAAATATCTTTCTTTTTATTGATCTGACGTTAAATGACTTTAAGTTAAACGACTAAGAATTAAATGACAGGATTTGTATTTTGGCTGAAATATCCATTTAAATAAATCCTATTAAAATTAAAAAGTAATAAAGAAACCTATATCATGCATAACTTTTGATTAGTATTTTTTTAATAAGCCGTCTTTTACTTATATAATATCTCAAGACTACAATAATACAGAAAATCTTCTTTTCCACTGAAGAAATGTTGTAAACTGTGAGATAAATCTATTTTAATACTGTAGGTTTACTCAAACAATGAAACACAAAGTCACCTTCATGGCAGCGTAAAGGCTGTCAGCAAAATAACCTGGTACACTGCGGGCACACTTCACTGAAGAGGAGAAAGTGTGTTAAGAAACAAAACACATGAGACACATTGAATAAAACACAATGCTGCATATGGTTGATTCTTTGCCCCTAATATGATTTGGATATGAAAATAAAAAACAAAACTCGGCGTGTGTTTATAACTTACCCACAGCCAGCAGTATTTCTTGGAGGCTTCCTGAGGTCTCTCTCTGGATGCTTTCCTCAATCTCAAACCCTGACAGCTTTCTATACTCCTCAAAAACTGAATATGAAATACCATTAACAAAAAAATTACATTAAGAAGAATTAATAAAAATAAATACAATCAAAACAACATTTTGTAACAATAACTGTATGTATGGGCTGAACTAACCTCTCCTGAGGTGAGCATTACTACGATTTCCCAGTATAGTGATGAACTGGCCTTCATCAGTTCCATACTTTTGTTCTCCCGCAGCAAACAGAGCCTAAAGCAAACACAGACGCCTATTAGCAAACTGACGTTTCACAATACAAGCGCTAGATGGCAGCATTTCTGCCTCCAACACTCTAATCTAAAGATGTTACATGTGTTTTTTTCCCTCTCTCAAATCATAAACTTTTTCCATGATACTTTTTTTGTCGTTAATGACAGTAAAATAAATAATATTTATTGATAAAATATTATCAATTCCATAGTTAAGTGTATTATGCTGCATATTTATTTGATCGGAAAATACAGTAAAAGTGAAATTGAGAAATAATATATTTTTAAATTATAAATATAACATTTCAAATGCATTTCCTTTCAAATGGTTTTCAAAATGTAACTGCTTTAATTATATGAATAATATCATAGTCAAGCCAAATCTGGAGTTAATGTAACAAAAGTTATGATAACAGTCCAAAAAAAATTGTACACCCAAATTGATGTTATATTTTTAAAGGAGGGAAAAAAAAATAAATAAAGACAAATAAAAATATCTTTACAAAATTCTGTTGTTTGTCCTTTTTTGCTATAATTTAAAATGTATTATATTTCAACTTCTAAGGATGTCTGACAACTAAAATATTATTTTAATAAATATAGCCATAACATAAATCGGTTTTGTTCAAATGCACCAAAATATATGACCTATATCCACTGAGAAATGGATAAATATAAACTTACCTGAGCATCACTTTGGATGAGGCTCTCTTGCATTCCTTGCTGTCTACTGGCCTATGGATAAATAAAATGATATCAAATAACATCCTTTTACGCAAAAGCAAAATATAATCTCAATACCATTTGGCAAATTTTACATGAAATAAAAAGTTCCCTTTATTTCCAATTATTCACATACACAAATTATCGTGGACTTAGTTTTTCTTCCATTTTACCTGTAGCAAAACAACAAGCATTCTTTCGAAATGTCCCCCAGTATCACCAGTCACATCCTCCTCCAGGTCCTTATCATGCTCTGCAATACAAACCCATAATCAACATTGAAGTGAGTAACAATCAATAATCTAGCATACTGTAGATCAGGTCACGACTTTATTAAATAAATAAATAATTAAATAAGACAAATAAATATGTGGATATTCTAAATTTACCTCGCTTGTATGAACTTTTAATCTCATTGACTTCATTAGGTGAGCGAGATGCCAAGATCTCAATCAGCACTTTCTCATCTGTGCCTGCTCCCTGTGAAAACAAAAGCAGTGCTACAAATATACACTGACTATTTATAAAACAATGACATTTCAAGTGCATTTCACTCATGAATATTAGCACTTAAAAGTGATTTACAGCACTATCATGTACCTTGATGGCATTTCTCAGACATGTGACCTCATAGATGATGGGAGGAGTCATCAGAGCAACTATAAGATCCTCAAACTTCCCTCCCAGCTCTGACTTTAAATCATTCACCAAATCCTGAACAGGAATGAAAGCATAAAGATGTTTATTACGTTATGTATTCTGCAAAAATTCAATTAAAATGACTGAAGAAATCATTTAAGTTGATTATGTTACCTTCCCATGCAGAGTTTTGTATGCAGCTTTGATTTCTTGACGTTGGGCATTACTGCGTTTGGTGAGAAGCTGGAGAATAGAATCCTCATCGGTGCCTATTTAAAAATATAATAAATAAAATAAATAAATAATAATAAAAATAAATAAATAAACATACATGCACTCAGACCGTGTTCGTATAACAAAAATAAAAGTCATATACACATATATTTGGACTCTCAGTAGTTATTATTAAACCACACTGAACTGAGCTAAACTGAACTGAACTTAAACACTAGAAACTGAACTACACTGTTCCTATTTACTATGACATTTTATGTGAAGCTGCTTTGACACAATCTACATTGTATAAGCGCTATACAAATAAAGGTGAATTGAAAATTGAATTGAAAACAGAGGATGGCTCTAGGGTGAGTAAATTATGCAGTGATTTTTATTTTTGTATGACCTATTCCTTTAAGAAACAAGACTCACTAATTAATACAAATGCAACCATACAAGATCCAAATTAACAGTAAATTATTCACACATTACATAAAAATATAATAATAATAATAATATATTCTTAATAAAATATTCTTCAAGGATCTGTTCTCCATATGTGGATTACTGGATTGACAATTTGACACAATCCAAGATAGTTTGTATGAAACTCATTTAGAAGTTGTTGTCATAGCAACAGGTCTGCAAGTTTTAACCTGTTTATTTCATATAAACATTCGAAGGTGATACTGAATGTACCAACTGCTGATATTTTCTTACAAGTGTACTTTATTAAATTGGCAAAAATAAAAATATGACTTTTGTTACAAAAAAATATGTAATGTACACTCCAAAAACTGTCATGGGGTGGAACATTCTTAAGGGGTTGTTAACAGAGTTCTTTCTGCTCAGCGTTCTTAGCGTGAAGAATGACACACATGACATGAACTTGCACTTTTCCTACTGCAGTCACAACAACTGGCATAGGCATTTTATTTAAATAGAAGCGCCTGTATTTGTTGATTAAACCACGCGACATGATTGGCAGTCATGACTAACAAAAACTAAATAAATACAAATGAAACAGAGCATATATATAAACATTCAACACCCCCATTTGCTCTCACCTTTTATTTTAACATAATTACAGAGTTCATACACTAAACAAAGATGTTAAATTTCATTAACTTAAATCAAAAAAATAAATAAATCAACACATCTGCAACCATATTGCCAGTCTGACAGTATTCAAGACTGCTTTTGCCCTTGTTTAACTTGAATCTCAGAAAATGGTATTTAATGTCCACATGTTTTGCGAATGCTATTGCACTTTGATTGTACTCACAGACCTTAGACTTAATACTCAATACCATCAACATGTTGTAGCAATCATTGTGTATTAATGTGAAAAACATCATTTTATTCAAAAAGATCTATAATTTTTTTTTACTTTTAGTGACTACCATGAAGCCTTTAGGTATAAACAAAATACCAATATTGAACTTTTAGATACAAACGGGGCCTTTTAAAAGATACTGCCACAGCATTAGAAAATGTATATTTTATTTAATAAATTATAATTAAATAAATTATCATTTCTGAGTGCATATGATAATAATAATAATAATGTGTGTGTGTGTGTGGTGCAATAATTATATCCTTTATGGCAGTTTAATATAATTTATGGGATTAAACATTGACAGCTATTATGAGGGTGATCTAATGCCGAGCAGGAGACTCAGATACTTCTCAGATATCTTTTTTTAATAATAAAAAATGCTTTTTAGTTGGAATCTTAACTGAAATGTCCTACTTATAGAAACATATGATACCATCATGTAGAAAATTGACTCTAAGGGTAAAACTAAATCATTTGCCAAGTACACTTGACTCAATCATATCTTATTAATTTCTGTCAAACTCACCAAGTCCTTTCATGGCCTTATAGAGGACCTCAGCATCACTATTAGCATTGAATCCACTTTGGGCCTTCACTGTTCCTCTGCCAGCCTAAAATATTAAGAATTAAATGTTAGTTTCATGTTCTCTTTTCTGTGATATGAACATATTTAACATCAGGAACTTTGGTCAAACATCTATGAATCACAACCACACCCGGATAGCCTCAGCAGCCAAAGGGTCTGTCTCTTTAAGAATCTGTGCATTTAACTTCTACATGCAGTAGTTTTCCACATGGAAACTCTGAGTGACTACCACAAGACTTCAAGTCAGCATGTGTGGGAGGCCTCACAAGATTGTATACATCCAGCAGTCATGATTGCGTCCAAAAAACAGATGATATCGTCCACTCAAAATTCAGGAAGTTATGCAAGATTCCTGATCTTCAAATCACCAGTGGGTGTGACAGATGCAAAGATTGTGCAGAAATACAGTCAAAGATCATGGAGATATCACGTGAGCCTTAGCTGAAATCATGCACATTTTTTTTAATTCTTTCATACATTTTAGTAAATGTGAAAGCAGACAACACTCCAACGATGCCTGTGTGTGGATCAAAGGAGTAAGAAAAGACAGAAGCATGAAGGAGGCCACACTTGTTTTCTGATCTCAGTTAATGTCCCATGGGTGACAACCACACTACTAACAAAAGCCCTCAGCAAGGAGCACACACACACAACATTTACATGGGAACAATGTATAGAATATACTCATATATATATATATATATATATATATATATATATATATATATATATATATATATGAGTATATATATATATATATATATATATATATATATATATATATATATATATATATATATATATATATATATATATATATATATATATATATACTCATATATATATATATATATATATATATATATATATATATATATATATATATATATATATATATATATATATATATATATATATATATATATATATATATATATATATATATATATAAACACACACATACACATACATACATACATACACTCTTTATTCCAGACACTAGGTCCAATAGTACAAAAGACAGACATAAACAATACAAAACCGCACAATATACCATAAAAAAGACAGTAATGCCAATATTTCAAAGGTGACTGAAAACACACCTCAGTAATCAACAACATTTAAATACTATTCTGATAATTCTCGAATCGACAGACAAAGTTATAGATCATATTGCTCCAAGCAAAAAAAGATCGAACATTTACCTTCCAAAATAATTCACTTGCACTCCACCATCTATGTTTTTAAAGAAGTATCCTCATGCAATCATTGTAAACCTGCAGCTTATGGAGACTCTTGTTTTTTTTTTTTAATTATACCACAGAGGAACTGTGTATAAAGAACTGCAATAAGTTCTAAAGAGGTTTACCTTAACCTTCTCCGAACACAAATAAAACTTCATTTACAAACTAATTAAAAAATCCTGTATTATCATGCCAGCAGTTGGCAATGTCACTTTTAATATTGTCACTGTAAACGTACAATCCACTACTGTTGTTTTTGTTGTAAAGATGGTTACAGACTAAAAACATCAGTCACCTATGCAAATGTTTGCGGTGTTTTCAGACTGCAAAATTCTCTTTATTTTGAATAAATGAATAGGCAAAACACATAAGAAATAAATTCCTTTTGAGTAAGAAATATAAGTAAGAAATTATGCCACCGCAGCAATTAACTTATTACAAGCAATGCGGTGCTATACGGTTAAAGGTTAAATGCTGTTAAGTCCTCAGAGATTGTCCAATAACCAAGGTGAATATGCCTATTGTGTTTAAAAAACCTAAATCAGCTGCTGAGACACTTTCAATTACTACTCACAGCTTTTTTAATATGATAAACTAAATGTCATTTTGTTTTAGAAAAGACATGCATTGTTCATCTCGAGAACAAGTTAATCTCTCAGCCACAGGAATGTGTTGGATAATTTAGGCCTGAATGCTATGGTTATCCAAGAATCTGCAGACATCCATTCAAAATCATACTGCAAACAGAAAAAAAAACATTCCTACTGACATATTATGGCAACATCTTGCACTGTAGATGGAATCCGTACAAAATAGGCAGACTAAATTAACTGATTCTGGAGACATGGTACAATAAACCAAATAAATATATTCTGAGCAACAAAAAATTACATTACCATGTTCCTACTTTTCCATCACTTTCAGAAATTTGATAATATTAGTAAGTTGTTCTTGATTTAAAATACGTTCAACAATATCACGTGATTGCGAGTATGAATAATAGCGAGTTTGAATTTGCAGACTGTTACTTATGTTTTTAGCTTATGTGCCAATACAGAACTTTTCACTTCACAACCACTGTAAAAACAGATTTTTAGACCATTTTACTTTATTTATTTACATAGTAATTTCACAAAGACTACGGTGTTTAATACACTAGTGCCGTGCAAATTTAGGACACATTTTTTAAAATATATTTTTGTGGTGAGTTGGAGGTCAGGTTGAAACCACCCTGTTGCTTCCATTCATTGAAGTGAAAGGTAGACCATTAACAAAATAAAAGCAAAACATTGCACCAAATGTTGCTGAATGCCGTTGAACAGGTTTAACATAAAACAGATCAACCTAATTACTATTTTTTTTTTTTGTTGCAGTACTGACGACTGATCTGTCAGTTGGAGTCATTCCTCAGCTTTTCATACATCAGAATGAGCAAACATGTGTGACATATTCAAATAAATGTAAAAGAGAGCTATTTTAAATTTACCTACAGCAACGATTTTAGTTGGTTTCTCATCTACCTGGTTTAAAAGCTCAAAATAACTTTACAATCTAACTTTCCCTGTACCGGATTTACAGTATAAAATAAACACTGATTTTAGAATATTCAGATATTCCAGTTTGCATATCCTTATTTGTAGTCAAGCCCATAATTTGTCTTATATTATTCGCCACGTTGTCGGAAATTGTCCATTAGTTTACATTGTGCTGTGTATGGGTGAATTAGAGGAACAGAACGGAGGAGGAGAGAAACTGAGGCAGACAGGAGGAACACCCTTCGGGTTTAGCCCACACCAATGAGTCATCGTCGTGCTCTCTTTTACAACACATTTGATCTTCCTAAACATTTGCGCTTGTTTGTGCAAACATACACGCACTCAGAAACAGACTAGTTTTAGTCGATATCTTTCCAAAAGTAAAACTCTCCTCAAATGTGTCTCTTACTGTTATACACGTTAATGAAGCGTCGTTTCATTTTGTAGTATGCGTTTGACAGAAGTACGGACATCACGCTTCTCTTTAAGCAACAGTTTTTAGGCAGCAATGATGGGCGTCGACACATGGACTGTCGAATAAGTACATTTTAGGGCGATTACTCTCACAGAATATTAATAAGACACATAAATAAATGCGTACGCAACGTTAATACGAGTTACACAGTAAGTTAAACTTACCATCTTTGAGATTCGCAGACTAAGCAACTTCAAAGAGTTCGAAGCTGGAAAAGGCGACAAAAATGGTACTTTAGTAACATTATTGGTAAATTTTCCGTAATGCACATTATAAAAAGCAGAATAAAAATAAAGTGTCAATAATAAAAAAGAATCATTTGAAACATTTGATTAAGTTGAGCTCACAGACAGGTATCTTACCTGGTTGCTCAGTAGAATATGAGTAGGAAAGTTATAGTAATGGTATTAAAATATGTATTTTCATTCACTTACCGGGAGAAGACTTCCTAGGATCAGATGAGCAACAGCACAGAGCAAAGAAGCAGCAGGAATGAAATTCGCTAGTAGGAGGATTAAACTTGACTACGATTTGTTGAGCCACACCCTGGCAGAAACCACCATCGCTGTGGTTTATGGGTATTGGTGTTTTTTCCTTTCTGTTTGACTTCAACAATTCCGTCACACATCAAATCAGTGAACTGCTTCAGGGCATCAGGCATTAAAAATAATAAAGCGCAGAGAACTTTATTAAACAAATTTATAAACAGGAACTTGTGCCATGTAGGAGACTACATGTTTGTGAAACCTTATATGATGGTACCCCACCCTGTAGGTCAACAAACTGCTTGAGCAGGTGCTCTCACTGTTTCATGAGGCAAAGAGAAAAACTAGCCTATTTGCTAAGCAACATATTAAGACCTGTCAAACACACAAAGATAGGTGTCATATTACATAAATTTAATGTTTTATTCATATAGTGTCCCATTGTTGATCATTTGCACTCAGATAAACATATCATTAAATTTCAAACCCAAACATAATAACCCAAACATTTTTAATAAAGTTATTTAAAAAAATGGGATGCAATGATTTAAAAAGGCTGCAAGAATTAAAGCACAGTT